>NC_089828.1:58234243-58572243 GCF_035046505.1 Tiliqua scincoides
GTGGGACAATACCGTGGGTTCATTTACTCCACTGTTGCCTCTGCCACAGTGGCTAGCAAGCTGGATAATCTCTGGAAGCTCAGAAGCAAGGCTTGCCTCTCTCCTCTAGCATTTGGGGACCAGAGGTATACTTCCCATGTACACGGAGGTTCTATTTTGAGCAGCTAAGCCAAATTGTCACAAAGTTATTCTCCAAATTGACCTCATCTGTTTTTAAAGCTACGTTCCATCACAACATCCTGTAGTAACACATTTCCTCCTTCTGGAATTGGGTAGGAAAAAAACTGACCTGCACAAGTTGTCATCATATGCACAGACATCAGCATTTATTTATTTCAGTCGTTTCTGGCTTGCCTTCCCCTGCTGAAAAAAGCCCACTCTTATGATTTTCACATTTGTATCACCCTTTTCCAGAAGGCAGACCAGGACACCTTACAAGAGAATATGAACACGAAAGGCAGCAACACAACACAGAGAGAATCACCGCAATACTAAAGAGTAAGGCCGTAAAGGAAGCTGGCACAAAGAAGCCCACACAGACAACTTCAAAACTGCCTCCCCCCCCCCAAAAAAAAACACCATGACAAACAGGAGGCAGGCAACTTAAGAGCAAAATCTGCATAGAGTTTTGAATTATAAGCCTCTGTGGAAGATAATCTGGCTGAGAAGCAAGATATAAATATACTAAAGAAAAACTGTGAACCATCAGCCTGACTGCAGCCCCCTCCAGCCGTGTACTCTGACATGCTCATTATTTCACATGCACACCCCTAGTAGCACTCTCAGGAAGGCCCCAAACTCGGGAACCCCCATTGCATCACCGCATACAGCTGTTATTTCCATATAGCAAGCCCATGTACATGGTAGTGAAAGGACCATTGTGTGGTCCTGAGAACTGTGTCCCAGTTAAATGTACCCCAGTATTGGATGTGTGCATCCATTCTTTTTGTGTCCCAGACATTTGTGTCCCAATACATGTACATTTACATTAGACGTACTTTTTTATTTTTAAAATGAAAAGGGAGGATTAGGGTTAAGGCTGGGATGGGAGGCTTAGGATATATGAGGTTTGTTGCTGAGTTATAGTGGAATGTGAAGGACTGAGTTGCGAAAGAAAGAAAGAAAGAAAGAAAGAAAGAAAGAAAGAAAGAGACCAAGATGCATTTGACTGAGACACAATCATCCAGGATGCAAATACCTTAGTACCATACATGGTGCTTACAAAGGGATGAAAGGACAGGTCTCTGCCTCGAGGTGCTTACAAGTGAGAAGTTAAGGGAAACAACAGGGAAAGGGAACTGCGGTCAGGTGAAGAAGGGAAGGTGCCCTGAGGCTTAGGAAAGGACCAAAGAGTGGGTGTTAAGGAATTTATAAGAGGTAAGAGAGAAGGCACCCTGCAGATGACCTGGAAGGGTGTTCTAGACACAAGGGACGACAAAGGAATGACAGTTAAGGATAAGGATGTGAGGGAGCAGGAGACCTTTGGACAGCTGAGGGCGGTGGAGCTGGAGGAAAAAATAATAGCTACCAGGCCCCCAGTGGAGTGGCTCAGAAATCAGGCAGGTATCCATCTTGATATGGTCTTGATACCAGTGGCTTTGCCCTGAATTAGAAGCAATTTGTCTCCAGAACACACACACACACACACACACACACACACAAACAGAGTTTCAAATCCACCCACTCAGTCTAAAAACTCCAGACTCTGCAAGACTGTCAGGTATGCAGCTTTGGTAAATCCCACCCCTTGGCCAGAATGTGCTGATGGAGCTGGAAGGGCCAGGAAAACATTATAGTCAACCCCACCCTCCCTCCGTTTTGTCACTTACTTATTTAAAGTACCTGTAGCCCACCTTTCCTTACCAGCAAGGGAGGCATTTAGGATTGCTAACAGATTCAAAAAAACACAGTAAAATACGATAAAGGTAAAATGAAAACAATTATGTCTTTAAAGTATTTCTGTTTGGTCTTTCCCTCCTGCAAGGGAGTTCACAGTCTATGGAAAGAATACCATGAATAAAATACCATGAAAATGAATTCAAGAATGAACAGAACTAACCCACCCACCCCCGACACACACATTAAGCAGCATACAACCCCAGAAGCAAAAAAGCCTAACTAAGAGAGGAGGCGGAACAGATCCACACAGGTATGCAGCAAAAACATTTCCAGCCACAGTCAGAAGTGACAGAGCCAGTCTGACATCCAGGGGCAATGAGTTCCATAAGCTGGGTGCCACTGCAGAGAAAGGTTCACCAGCAAACATACCTTTGCCAAGGGAGGGACACACAAGAGGACCCTCCCATTTCATCTCAGCAGGGGTGTGTGGTGGGTGGGGAGGCAGAAGCGGCATAGCTGCCCCCCTGGAGTCCTTTGAAAAGCACTGCTGCCATGTGCGGCACGGCATGGACAACCACCATCAGATCAGAATGGTTCAAGAGAGGCTGGTGCACCAACGGTGTCCAAGCTGGTTAAAAGCATCAGGTCACAGGCACCTAAGGTCCAGGAGCACCAACCTGCAAGGGGAGAGTGGCCCATTCCTCAGCAGGGTGGCACTCCATCACCTGGGCACAGAATTCCCAAACAAATGTACCTCTGTCTTATCCGGCTTTAATTCCTGTTTGTCCACACTCACCCATCCCAGAACCAAATTCAGATGGAGTGCAGGCCCTCTGCATCCTCCCTAGCCATAACAGCCCTGGTGCAGAAGCCGCAACAAAGCCCTGTGCAGCCAATGGACACCCGGTTCCGTCCCCCAAGCCATCGAGGCACAAGCTTGGCTGCTCCTTGCAGGATGAAGGCCTCTCCACCAGGAGCAATGCTGGCCCTTTAACCACAGATCCAAGCTAGGTGAAGATAGGGGTGGGGATGGGGCGGAGACGCTGGGCCCAGGAAGAGGAGGGTCCAGGGCTTTATAAGGCACCTTGGGTGAATGATGAGGTAGTCTCTGGAGAGGCCATCTGAAAGTTGCTCTGTGACTGCTCCCAGCCCAGGGATGGGGCCAGGAGACATGTGGAGGAGGAAGGAGAGTGAAGCAACTCTCTCCCCGCTGCTAAGACAGATAGCCTGTCCAGAGACTGCCTGAGGCTTGGTTGGAGTGTGGGCCACTCACTTGGCCCACAACCCCTTTTTCTTATCCCCCTTTGCCCTGCAACCAAGAAGGACCCAGGCATGGGTCCAGATAGTTACAGACACTGCCCAGCTAACCAAACTGACAAAGTCTGCACAGAGAGAAGAGTGGGGGGGGGGGGGGGGGAATCCAAGAATTTTCTGCAGCTGAGCCAGCGAAAGAGTTGGGCTGGGAAACCAAGCCAGGAGGGGTTTGTATGACTTCCAAAGCATTCGATGGGCAGTTACAAACAGTGGGGTAGTTGGATGGGGTGCAAAGCGTTGCGTTTTGCTGGGAGCCTCAAAGAGGCGTACAAGCGGCCCCTCCCCTTTGGAGCCATTCCGGGGGGTGGGAGCCAAAAGGAGGCATTTGCCTCTTCTCTGGGTTCCCTGGTATTCACCTCTGTTTTGCTCCCCCACCTGGAATGACGCTGGAGGGGAAGGGGAGCAGCCATTTCCACGCTGTGGTGAAACTTAGTGCTTTGCACCCCCTCGAAGCTACGCCACTGGTTACAACACAGACACGAATCTCAAGCTTGCTCATTGCGGTTGCAGGTGGGTCACCTTCTCCCACACGCAGTAACAATCCAATCACGCCGGAAAGAAGGCTTCAAAACCTAGTTTGGAACATGGTGGGTTTATGGCCCAGTGCCAGCTCCGCATTTCATGGTTTGGGGATTGTTACTGTGTGCTAATGGGCACCTTGGCCATTATCTCATTTGTTACAGGAGGGTGTCACTGTAGAGGGCCAGGTCATTGGCCTGTCCAGTTCGCCTACTCTACGCTGGTTGGCTGAAGTTCTTCAGTGTTTCAGTGACAAGAGTCTTTCCCAGCCCTGCTTGGGGACGCTGCCAGGGACTGAACTTGAGACCTTGGCATGCAAAGCAGGGACTCTACCATCAAGCTATGACCCCTCTCTATGCTCCTAGGTGGCCAGGCACTGTTTCTGCTGTGTTGTCCTTGGTACCACGGTATTTGCGTCCTGGACAATTGCATCCTGGTTACTGGCATCCCTGGACATTCACATCTGATTTTTTTTTTTTCATTCCAGTCATTTTCATCCCACAATAACTGGAGAACAAACTATAACAACAAGCAAACTATATCCTAAGCCTCTTATCCCAACGCAAGCCCTAACCCTACCTTAGCATTAAAAAAATTAAAAGTATGTCTAATACACATATACATACACTGGAACACAAATAGAACAGATGCCAGTGTCCAACACCCGGATGCATTTGACCAGAACACAGTTGTCCAGGATACAACGGTCTAGTCACTGTTGCCCTTCTATCTTTCTAATTTGCATTCTGGAATGCAGCAACTGCACATCTCTGATCTTGGAAGCTAAGCAGGGTCAGGCCTGGTTAGTACTTGGATGGGAGGCCACTTGGGAATACTGGGTGCTGTAGGCTTATACCATAGTCTTTCAAGACTGAAGGTTGCCAACCATTTTGCATTCCCAATATATTATATATTGGCAACCTTCAGTCTCAAAAGACTATGGTATCGCGCCTAAAACCCAGTTCCTGCTAGCACAAGCAGTGACAACATGGGTAGCACAGTGCATTGTCCCCAGTCACGTAGAGGGGGGTGCAAAGCACTAAGTCAGGGGTGTCAAACTCATTTCATACAGAGGGCCGAATGGTATTCATGATGCCTGCTGAGGGCCGAAAGTGATGTCATTAGGCAGGAAGTGACGTCATTAAACCGTTCATGACCAAAAATAAGCACTTTTTCTCACTTAGGAACTCATTAGCTGCAAATGACAGAAGAGAAAATATGTATGTGGGAGAGCTCAGTTTTCCAGTGGGCTGCCCTTTCAGCAGTAACACCTCAGCATGGCTCAGCAGCTGAGAGCCTGAGGACCAGATAAAGAGCTTCCGCGGGCCGCATCTGGGCCCCGGGTCTTATGTTTGACACCCCTGCACTATGTTTTGCAGGTGCCTGATTGCACCATTTAAGCGGCCTCTCCCCCTCCCCTTTGGAGCCATTCAGGGCTGCTAGAGCAAAATGGAGGCGAATGCCTGGCTCTGAAGGGGGGGAGAGGCCACTTGCACAGCACGTTCAGGTGACTGCAAAACTTAGTGCTTTGACCCCCCCCCTCTAGCTATGACACTGATTGTCCCAAGCCACATGTACCAATGATGCAACTCTCCTCAGCTTCTCAGAACTGAGCACATTGATCCCAGACCAGCCTATGCTGTTAGAACAAGAAACAGAGATTTTTCCAAAACAGATACGTCAGAGCTCAGATTCCCAGGCCCTCCTACTGGTGACAAAGTGCTGTGTGAGACCCTGTCCTGCAGCCCTCACCACACAGACTCCTGAATTCCACCTTGGCCATCTGCAGCACTTTCCCCCTTACTATGAACTCAGCAGAGGCAGTTCTACAGCAGAGGCAGCTATTGCTGGGCGGATCGGATTATGTAAGCTTGCCACCTGTCCAGGGAATGGGGGCAGGAGAAGAAGCATCTACAGTTTATGCGCCCACATCTCACACGCACATGCACCTCCGTTCCCAAACAGCTGTCTGCCTTGTTTAGCCTCTCTCCCTGCCGCGACCTCCTTCAGTATATCACCGAGCCTGGAAAACCGCCAAGTGCCACAGACATTTAGAATTTTTTTCTCAACCTAAGGGACAAAAAATGCTGCCAGGATGTGAACTGCAGAGAAGCCAGAGAGTCCCGCATGGACATAAATCTGCTGGTGGTCATGCATCAGTTCCAGGCTAAATCCACAGTAGGATGTGGTTGGAACAAGGTTCAAATGCGCTAGCCAACTGCTCTTCCAGGAGACCCTACGACCCAGGCAGAGGAGCTAATACTACCCCAGGTCTTGTTGGGCTTCAGCCTTGAGCCAGTCCGTCTTCACGCAGGTGTCCCCTTGTGATGGAGAACTTGAGGACAAGACAGGAGTGCCACCTCTCCTTTAGGCTCCACCCCCAGCAGTCCATTGGCTCCTCCTGTCCTGGCCTGCTGCCATTCAGTTCAGGAGACCACCACTTTGGCTGGGCAAGCACTGGACCGCCTCCCTTGTGTGGTCTGCGCACCTCTTCATTCAGGAATGGCTGACCAGAAGCCAAAACAATGTGTACAGAGAGAGATCTTTGAAAGTTATGCAGTGCTTTTCAAAGATAAATTACTGAGGGCAGCTGACACCTTTCAAACGCCTGCTCAACCTGCAGATTTGCCAGCAAAGAGGTTATGAGAAAGACGTCAGGAGTCCACACACAGTGCTCTGACTCCCAAAGAAACTGACTATGACTGGGGTGGGGGGGGTTTTAAAACTGTGATTTATTGCCCACCAGCTCCCAATCTGAGGGACTTGCAGGACTGAGGCATTGGTGACCCTTGGAGTGTGATGGTACTGAGCAATGATGTCACTGCCGGGTACCACTGACGGGCACCACAGCTGCAAAGAGGGACATTGAGGTATTGATCCAGCTGTGGAGGCCTGGGTTACTAGTACAACCCTTGAGGAGGGCTGAGGCGAGACCCGGTTTAAAAGGGAGGAGAGAGCAAAAAGGAGGTGTGAGTGGAAGGAGAAATGGGAAAGAAGGAAGCAGGGAGATGGGTTAACTGGAGGAGAATACAAGAAGGAGGAGGAGGGCGGACTGAAGGAGAGGAGGAACGGAACAGATGACTAGCCAGTGGGGGTGAGAAAGGGAGAAAAGGAGGTGAGGAAATTGAATCCAGGAATGGAAGCAGAGAAGGAGAAGGGACTGGGCTGGGAAGGGGGGAGAGAAGATGGGAACAAGGAAGGACCCTGGAGCAGAGGAGGGTGGAAGAAAACGTTAAGGGCACAGTGAAGACAGGCCAGGACCTTAGAACCACAGCTAGCACTGAGACAGGGTGGGAAGGCCCTCGACAGAGTCAGGAGCTGCCTGCAGAGCCAGAGATTCAGCAGGGGAGGTGTCGGGTGACAAGCTCCCACCTGACAAGCCAGGATGCTCAGTGGGGGTAATGGAAGTTGCGGGGGCAGCACCCAGGCAGCCCATATCTCTAATTAGAAGAGACCCCTTCCACATCTCCCCTCCCCCGCTCTTGATTCAATGGGACTCAAGTTATGATAAAAAGCACTGCTCCTGCTCCAGTTTCTGTTTGCTTGCAGGGCTCAGACAAAACCCTTCAAAGCTGAGCTAATTCCCGGGGGTGGGGGGGGGAGGGAGAGAAGGCCTTTGAGTTCCCAGGAGGCTCTGGAGGCAACACAACAGACGGGATAGAAATGTTACTCTTTCAGAGTGGGGTGGCTGCGACACACAGTAGTCCTGGCTTTGGGTTCATTCACACCTAATGTATTCAACAGGTCCGTGGAAAAGCCAGTTCCTTTGAACCATCTTGGAACCCAAACGCCTGGAGCCTGACTTCCGCCAAGGCCTGACATCTCCAGGCAACATCCCATTTGACTTTGGTGTCTGTGAACTCTCAACCCTAGTAGGCAATGATGCATCATGGCCTACTGGTTAGAGCACTACCTTGCAGACTGACTTCACCATGTTAGATTGACATCAGGTCCATTTCATGCATTTCATATCAAACATTTTTGCCCATAATGGAACCTGAAATAAGCTTTCAACTTGAAGGGGGAAAGACGCTTATTTAAAAAAAACAAACGGTTCCTTTTTCATTTTGTGAGAAGGTTCTTACAAACCACATACATACAATCACATAAAAAAGGTAAATAAAACTGTAATTAGGCTGCAGAAAACTGAATGCATGTTTATTGAAGACTCAGGGCGGTCCAGGACCTTCTGGGACTTGAGGTGGCATGCCAAATGCTGACCACCTCTTACCTGGTGATATGCCCTTGTACTTCCTGAATTGGAAAATGAAGAAGGGGGTGGAATGAGAGGGTGGAGGAGAGGAGAGTGGTGGACTAGAGGGCTAGAGTGTCCCTGATGCTTTAGCCCAGCACTCCTCTCCTCCACCATTCCTCTTCTGCTCTGTTCCCCTTTTCCTTTTCCAGTCCAGGGAGTGTAGCAGAACTGCCACCTTAGAGGATGGCAAAGGTCCCTCCAGCTCAGCGCCCAGCCTACTGTACTGACAGTGGCCATCCCGATATCACAGAGAAAGGTCACTGGCAGGGCATCCCGTTCCTGCTGTTAATCCCAACCATCTGCTATCAGAGGATCATCATCTCTGAAGAAGGAGGCGGAGGTTGTCCTTTTGGTTATGCTGGCCAATCGCACCAAAAGACCGACCTGCCACGTAAGCTCCTTATGTTCATAGCCACCTTGCCTGGGTACAACCAGTTAATTATGTGCTGTCTGGATCGGTGCTTCCTCTAGCTGGCCTTCAAAACTTCTGCCCAACAACTAAACTGGAGAATATTTGGGGGGGGGGAGGAATGGGGGGGCACAGCTGAGGCCATTGTATATGTCTGCTTGGACTCCACCTTCCCATCCCAGTAAGTTCAATGAAGTTCTCTTCAAATGTGTCTGCACCAAATGGATTAAAATTAGGTAAATGGCAACCAACCCTCACAGCTGGGAAAATATGGCAAAATCAAGACAAAGGAGAACACAGCGAGAACTACAACCATGTTAAAACCACATTATCTCCAGTACAGAAGATGATTTGCCATGAGACACTGGCACAAGTTTGCATGTCTGATTTTACCTGATGCCACCGAAAATCAGGGGGTTCTTTCGTTCCCTGGCTTGGACTGTGTTCCCAGTTCTGGCCCTTCTGGTCCTTGCCTGTTGCTCAAGGTGTTTTGCACAAAACCCCTACTAATGCCGCATTTGGGATGAGGGTCAGCTCCCCCAAGTCCCAGCACCCATCTGCCTTGGACTGTGACCTTGTGAAGGCCTGACACCACTGACCCTATCTTACATGATTGTGGTGAGAAGGAAATGGACCGCTTCTTGGAAAAGCAGGACTCTTACTCTGTCTCAGTCCAAAAGTCAAACCACCCCAGAACTGCATGCAACTCCAAAACAATTGCAGGTTGCAGGTGAAGCCAAAACAGAAACAGGAACACCCTCACTCAACCTCCTCATTTGTTAAATGGGTTTCATTCCTGTGACCCGCCTCACAAGGCCTTTGTCATAAGAAATGACATTGTGTTTTAGAAAGAGCTACCAAAGTTGTAAATATCTGCAATAACCGCCGCAACAAAGGGGTACACAGAAAAGAAACCACTGTCCAGTCAAGACGGGCTGGGTCTGATTGGGGGCTACAACCCTGTGTAGCTATGGTAATACAAAAGGCAAGGTGTGGTGTTCTTGTTCATCAGGGAGTTGTGAGAACCCCTGTATGGTCACAGCTGAGAGTGCAAACAGTGAACTAAGAAGTTCCAGATTCAAATCTTGCCTCCCATAAAGATGATTTTATGGTAAGCTACTTCAACTACCCAGTGCCGACAAGGGAATAATAACACGATGAATCAACACTACAGGATTGTTGTGAGAATTACCTTCATGTAGTCTTTCCTCCATCATGTTGACACATGTGGGATTCCCCACTGCCAAGCGCTCCCCCACCCAGGCACTGACCAGCCCAATCGCTGCTACATGCACCCTCAGAACACAAAGGAAGCACCCTGAACCCACTTGCCTTGATAGCAGGAATTTCACAGATCTACGCAATGTGCACGTACCATATGGAGGTGGCAGGTTCCATCCAGTTAAAAGAGATTTCTTGTAGCAGCTTGCCTGCAGTCAGACAGCCACTGCCACCCAAAACAGTCAGTGCTTGGGCAAGATGGACAGATGGCCTCGCTCAATAGGAGGCAGCTTCAAATGTCCCTCAGACAAAGGCTCTAACTTTAGGAAGGGGACAGAGCTCAGTGGGAGAGCACATATCTTGTATGCAGACAATCTCAGCGTCTTCAGCTAGGACACAGCTAAATTCCTGCCTGACACCCTAAATCCAGTATCCACAGCAAAGTGCTAGCAGCATCCAATGTCCAGCATTATTTTTCTAGCACTGGCCAACCAGATGACTTTGAATATCCTTAGAAAGGGCATGAAATTAATGGCCTCCTTGTGTTCCAAGGTATACTGCCTCTGTACATAGAGGTTCCATTTAACTATCATTGCTAATTACCATTGATAGAGGCCTCTAACCTTCACATGCATATTTAATTCTCTTTTTAAAAGCCCATTAACCTGGGAGCTGTCACATCTTCTGACAGTGAATTACATACAAAAGTTCCTCACTGAATCAGACCAAGAGGAATCCATCCAGTTCAGCACCCAGTTTCCAACAATGGCTGACCAGGGACCCCAGAAAGCCCCAAAGCAGAGCATAAATAGTCATGTTTGTCCCATATCTGGTTCTCTAAGGTATGCTTCCTCTATAAATGGAGGTTCCATTTAGCTACTATGGTGAATAGCTGTTAGACAGTGCTCCTATTTGACTACATAAATGTGTCTACATAATTTGTCTATATTAATGCAAAATAATAAAATGGACACGTTTGCACACAAAAAATGTCACACTGATTCCTGAAACAAATGTACAATTTGTGTAGGTTTTTGCTCCCACCCAGCCCCAAGTTGGTGACCTTATATGTAGACTCCAATCCAATGCAAAAAAGTTTTGTTTACTGTGCAAATTCCCATGTGCCCAAACATACCTGGAGAAAGGCCAGCATGTTCCTGTTACATGAAGCTCTCTTCTCACAATGAAAGAACCACAAACAAAATACAGCTTTCCCCAAGACTGAAACCCACCACCCTTCAAAAAGAGCTCTTCCTAATTTGCAGAGTAGAATATCCTGGGACTATTTCCAAAGCTGCACAATGAATTATTCAAAGGCTGCACAGCATCCACAATCTGACCAAACTTTCACTCCCTTCAATCTGCTCATCACCTTTCCAAAATATCACAAATGAGATCCAGACCCACTACAATGGAGGGAAAATCCTAGAGTTTTTTTAAAAAAAGACATTCATCTCCATAGCAAATGTTCCTTAAAAAAAAATTGTGTTCATCCATCGAAGAAGACCTGTGTGCCCTTCCCATTTCTTCCCCTGCAACTCACCCCACTCCCAAGCTGTCAAATTACTGGAGTTTCCTGTTGGAGAGTCTCCATTCCTCCATCTGTTATTTGGGGTCTCTATCCTCCCCACAGAGAACTAGGGAGGGGTCCTTCACAGCAGCCTAGGCTCAATTGCTGCAACCCCATTCAATCCTCTGGATTATTTGAAACCTCCTCCCCCCCTTGCCACAAACAGACATGCAGATGGGCAGTGTCCTGATGGGTTGGCCCAGTGGCATAGCTGGAGGGGGTGCAAAGCATTAAGTTTTTCAGGGAGCCTCACTGCAGTATGCAAGGGGCCTCTGCAGTATGCAAGAGGCATTCACCTCCGTTTTGCTCCCCCACCCAGAATGGCTCCAAAGAGGAGGGGCCCCTTGCACGCTGCGGTGAAGCTCCCTGCAAAACTTAGTGCTGTGCACCCCATCCAGCTACACCACTGGGCTGCCTAGCCTCTTGCCTGCTTCCTCCTCGCTAGAGACACAGCCAGCATCCACCCTCCTCCTCCTCCCCACCCCCACCCCACTCCACCTGCTCTTTGCACAGAGCACAGAATCCCCAGCCCAGCCAAACACACACAACAGATGGGAGCGCAGCCAAAAGACCTCCTGCTGGGGCTTCGCCGCACCCCCAGCTCACCACCACCACCACCACCCCCATCAGCTGCGCTAGCAGGAGGCTGGCAGCCTGATGGGTCCCCCCCACCCATGACACACACCCTCACCCCAGCCCCCCTCCATTTCTCCTCTCTCCCCCCCCCCCCATCCTACCTTGCTGGAGATCAAGGATGCACCTCTGCGCCTCTACCCAGCACTGCAGCTGGGTCTGGCCTCCTTGCCAGCCTCCCCTGCCTCCTGATTCCTCTGGATCTAGGTCCTCTGGGCCCCCCTGCTCCACGCAGACCCCTCCAGCCCCCACCCCAGTAGACCCCTGCCCGCCTCCCGCCCCGAATCTCCCTTCGCAGCTGATGCCAAGCAGCGCCAGCAGCTCCTGAAGTGCTGGACAGCTCCAGACCATAGAGCGCACGCGCAGGACCTTCCTCCGCAGCCGCCTTTTGCAGCGCCCCCTGCAGGGGAGGAGGGAAGGGCGCAGGGAGGGAGTCGACCGAGGCGGGGCCAAGTCCTCCCTGCGGTCCGACCAGCCCCCTGTGATGTGCAGGGAATGTGCTTGTGAGCCGCATCCAGCAATGGAAGCTTCTCTCCTCTTTATCCTGGACCAGCCACTGTCGGCTTTAATATTTATTTGCAAATATTTCTAATGCACATTAATTTGCTAGTGAATTAATATTTACTAGCAATGATTTGCTAGCAGACAGTTATTGCTGAAACAAATGTTAAGTGGGGGGGGGGGGGTTTGCAATTCTTGCATCTGATGGTGCGGACTGGAGTTCACCAAAGCACCTCCTGCATGAAACAGGGTGGACCCAAAGGTGCCACAAGGCACTTTGTGGAATGTGCTGCAAGAGATCCATGTGGCTGCCCCCCCTGGAAGCTGTTAACTGGGCAGGACTTTTAAGAACACAAGAGCGCCTTCTGGGTCAGGCTAAGGGCCCATATAGGCCCACATCCTGTTGTCATGTTGCGTCCATACGCACAAACACACACCCTTGGCCAACCAGGATACCACCAGGAAACCCATAAGCAGGTATGAAGGCAAGAGCCCTTCCCTGCTGTTGGCCTCAGGAAACTCCCTTGCAGGACTGTTGTGAGTATAACAACAGGCTCAAATTGGTTGCCAACCAAAATATATATTAAATAGATATAAATATTTTAATAACAGCTGGCTTGTTGCTGCTGAGCAATGTGGTAAAGCCAGATAGATTAAAATCCCTAAATAAACTGGTAAGTGGTGATGGAAAAGCCTCCAGCCCCCCAGCATAGATCAGGAAGTGAAGTCTTTCTAGGAGAGTTGCAAGGATATCTGCATGACTGGGCAGAGGTGGCTCTTTCAAGACAGGCTCCTGGCCAAGTAAAGAATCTCTCATTGGAGAAGAATTGGAACTACAGAAGGAATAGGCAGCTCCAGGCAGGAGTAACTGGAAACCCTCCATTGATGGGTGTAGGGTCAAGACCAGGAGGAGACATTCTCATTCTTGAATTATAGTCTAACCCAGGGGTGCCCAAACCCCGGCCCTGGGGCCACTTGCGGCCCTTGAGGCCTCTCATTGTGGCCCTCAGGGAGCCCCCAGTCTCCAATGAGTCTCTGGCCCTCCAGAGATTTGTTTGAGCCCACACTGGCCTGACACAACTGCTCTCAGCGTGAGGGCGACTGTTTGACCACTCGCGGGAGCTGTGGGATGAGGGCTCCCTCCACTTCTTGCTGTTTCACGTCTGTAATGCAGTAGCAGCAGCAAAGGAAAGGCCAGCCTTGCTTTGTGCAAGGCCTTTTATAGGCCTTGAGCTATTGCAAGACCTTCATTCATTCATATAAGCTCATCTTTGATATATTCATTTATGTAAATTCGGGTAAGACAGAGGTGCTTTTGGTTCAGAAATCCACAGCTCGGGTGCTGGACTATCGTCCTGCTCTGAATGGGGTTGCACTCCCTCTGAAGGAGCAGGTCCACAGCTTGGGGGTTCTCCTGGATCCACAGCTGCTCCTGGAGTCCCAGGTGGCGGCAGTGGCCAGGGGAGCCTTTGCTCAGCTTCGACTGATTCGCCAGCTGCGACCATACTTGAGCTGCGCGGATCTGGCCACAGTAACCCATGCCCTAGTGACATCTAGATTAGATTATTGCAATGCGCTCTACGTGGGGCTGCCCTTGAAGACGGTCCAGAAATTACAACTAGTACAGAACGCGGCTGCTCGTGTGGTTGCTGGGGCACATTGGTTTGACTCTGCCAAGCTGTTGCTTTGGCGACTACACTGGCTGCCGGTTCTGTTCCGGGCCCAATTCAAGGTGCTAGTTTTGACTTTTAAAGCCCTTTATGGCTCGGGCTCGGGGTATTTGAGGGACCGCCTCCTTCCTTATAATCCTGCCCGTACTCTTAGATCATCTGGGGGGGGGACCTTTTTGACTGTGCCACCACTAAGAGATGTGAGAGGGGCGGCGGCCAGGAAGAGGGCCTTCTCGGTGGTGGCCCCCGAACTTTGGAATACCCTTCCCTTAGAATTGAGAACTGCTCCTTCTTTGTTAATATTTCGGCATGGACTGAAGACCTTTTTATTTCAAAAAGCTTTTAATTGCTGACAGGCTGGCTGGCTTTCTCTCTCTTTTTTTCTCTTTCATATTAGAATCCATGGGGCTTGTTTTAGTTTTTTTAATTATTGTTTTTAATTGCTATTTTTGTATTTTTAGCTGTTGTAAGCCGCCTTGTGTGCCCATGGGGCAAAAAGGTGGAATATAAATTATAATTATAATTATAAACAACTTATTCAAATTTTAAATGTAAATTTATTCTTTTTTCCCCGGCCCCCGACACAGTGTCAGAGAGAAGATGTGGCCCTCCTCCCAAAAACTTTGGACACCCCTGGTCTAACCAATCCTACGATGTAGGAGCTGGAAGCAGTATTCAAGGTTCTCCCCACTTGTGGAAGTAGACCAGACTGAGAGAGACAGACTGGTCCAAAGTCACCCAGTGAGCTTCAATTCTGGTGGAAACCAAATCTTCTCATTCTGGCATGTTAACTACCCTGGCTCACAAACTGCAGTTATGTCACCCCTCTAATCCTAACCCTTTTGCATTAAAAAGTGTTCCATGAACACCATATTGTCATCATCTACACAACAGACCTATAAGGTGGGGCAGGTATTATTGCTATCCTAAAATATTTCTGCCCCTAATATTTTTCTTGGGAAAAAGCTCCAGGCACCCTACGGTAGCACAAATGAAAACCAACCCATCAGTAACAAGAAAACAAAAAAAAGTCTTAATTAAAAAATAATAAAAATGAAACACCACAGCAGCAAAAATGTAGACCACATCAAGAGTCCAGCAGGGCCCCTGAGATGAATTTTATCAGGGGTTGCAAAGATTCTGTTGGCTTTTGCAAAGTTGTCTTTTTTTCTTTTTTTTTTTAATTAAAAATTATTTTTACAAAGTTTCCTTTTCCTTTGGACCATAATTTCATTCCACTGCTAGATCATAATTTCAACAAATTATGATATGTAAAACTAGGATCAGATAGTTACTAACTGGCAGGAATAGGTTGTATCAACCATCATGGCTAAGTATTTTATTATGACTGTATAAGAATTGTCTCTAGAAGCTGCATATAATCAATGCAGGACATGGATATTTTCTTGGACTAATATTTGGGTTTTATTGTCTATGCCAATGAAGGTTTGATTTGAAGTATGTAGACATTCACAAAATGTGAGCCCTAGTCTTCACACAATATATGCAAACATTTTCTGAGATCCCAGGAAATATCTGACTCCCAGGCCCCCGTTTTGACCCCAGGCCCAGGTACAATGTACCCCCTGCACCTTTCCCTCTCATGGGTCCTGAAGGCCAGTCTTGTTGCATGCCAAAGAGACAACAGTAAGTGCACATGGAAACCTCTTTGTGGAGAGCATCTCCATCACCTAGGAATACGGCAGCTGAAACTCAGAATTGATTGTGAAAATGGTCTTTTAAATGCACACGTTCTATTATTATTAAAACTTTGAAAATAATGCTTTAAATCTCCCAGCAACAATAAAGGCAGAGGACCCCAGTCATTTATGCACAAGTGGAACTAATGGCAATTTTGCCAGTTCCCCACGACCCCCCCTTTTTTTTAACACCTGTCAAGTGCAGAGATATTTTTATACTTCTCCCCAGGCACTGCCAGGGAGGTCTCATGACATGAAAATCAGCGTCTGTTTGCACAGCATCTTGAGCCCCAAAGCCATCCATGTTCTTCTCTAGACACGGGTGGGGGTGACGTGCGCTGAAAGGAATGGAAGAGATGCACACAGAGGTTGAGTTCCAACCCCAGGAAAGGATTTGTGGCTGTTCCTCCTCTTTCCTTAAAAAGAGGAACAGTTAGATCAGTAGCATAGCCAGAAGGGGGCAGCACGGTAAGTATTGTAGGTGCCACAACGTACCATGTAAGTGGTCTCTCCCGCTCACCATCAGACCCGTTGGGGCAGCAATCGGGGGGCATGGAGCAAAAGCCTTGCATGGACCCCCAGTTGTGTGTTCTTCCCATGCTTTGCAAAACAAGTCCCTGTGCCAACTGCCCTTCCTTGTGGTGTCCAGGAACCAGAGCAGTTTATGCGTGACAGCCCTGATCTCCCGCGACCACTAGAGTCACAGGTGGCAGTGCAAGGAGGTCTCATGTCTGCTGCTGTCACCTGCTCCACTTCACCTCCCCATCGGTCCTTGGTTGTCTTGCCAGGTGATATCGGTGAACAGTAGCAGCAGAATGGCACTGGTGGGGAGGAAGATCCGTGGCCACCATTGCCCCCTCACAATCATCCAGTTGGCATCTTCATGGGCCTGGTTGGCTGGGTGAGCTTGGGGAGCAACAGCAGACCCCGGCTTCCTCAGGAGATGCCCGGGAACAGGTATTGACCCTTGTGCAGGCATGACCCCCTGGCACATGCCCCAGCAAGCCCAACCTGTGGAGCCATCGCTTCTGCTGCAAAAGTCTGTTCTGCTCTGGCCATGGGCTGGGAGCTCTTTTTGGGTCAGAGGAAGAAATAAATTTGGTCCAAGGTTGTCATAAAAGCTTCATTTGTCTAAAACCCAGTAGCGTCAACTTACAGGACCACCTCCAGGCATCCAGAGGCATCTGTAGGCAGAGAACTTATAGCATCTCAGGTGACTCTATGGATCACAGCCTTCCAGTGTCCAGTGAGGTCCAAGAGCAAAACCATGAACGAGTACAGGGGCTTTTTATAGGCTACAAAAGCCCCTGTATTCAGCCAAGGCTAGCATTGATTTCTCAGGAAATCAGTGCTAGTTAGCAAGAGATAGACTGACAGCAAATCTATATACAGTATCAGTAACGTAGCTAGAGAGGGTGCAAAGCACTAAGTTTTGCAGGGCTCCTAACCACACCGGCCAAGCAGCCCCTCCCCCTCCCTTTCGAAGCTAGGCCTCCATTTTTCTCCTACCCCCTGGAATGGCTCTGAAGCAGAGGAGGAGGGGCCCTTTGCACTCTGCGGTGAGACTTCCTGCAAAACTTGGTGCTTTGCACCCCCTCTAGCTACGCCAATGTCCACCACTGGCCCCTGATGCCCTGGGACCTGGCTAAGATCGGGCCAAATACTGAATTCTCCTTCCATGTTGTGGACTTGGAGCCATTTAAATATGATCTTTACACTATGATCCATTATGCTCTATTTATATTGCTAAGAATCTCTATACTTTACGGTAGCAACTGTTACCCTGCACATGCCTGATCTTGTCTGATCTCAAAAGCTAAGTAGGGTCAGGCCTGGTTAGTACTTGGATGGGAGACCACCTGGGAATACCAGGTGCTGTAGGCTTATACCATCGTCTTTCAAGACTGAAGGTTGCCAACCACTTTATGGTGGCCAACCCTCCTGCCTGCTATCTTTTATAAGGTGGGCAGCATTTGATCTCTCGGTGCTGACTCTAGGGGCTCTAATTCTGGGTGGCTAGCACATCAAACTACCTCTGGCCAGATCTTCACACATGCTCAGTATCACTAATCATAAAAACATAGAACAGAGCTTCATGGCAATCAAACAGAAGCAGAGAGCGCAGCAGCACAGATTTAAACGTCACATTGATCTACTAACAAGCTAGTCTGTAGCTAAGCTCTCTGGGGATGTTGCTTTCAGGTGCACTCCATGCTGGCAGCCCTCTGCACAGGGTTCTGGAGCATTGACAATTCACCTCCTGAGCCAGGCTGGTGCTGAGTGCTGTGATGCTCTCTGTCTTCTTCCGGGGGGGGGGGGCAGGGGGTGTCTGCAAACACAGCGGCTCTTTCACTGAGGCCACGGCTGGCTCTTTCGCACTTTATTTATTTATACAGGTATTTCTTTACCGCCTTTCTTGGTCGTCAGATTTCTCCTCAGACTTTAATCCAAGGCGGTTTCCATAGGCAGGCTGTTCTAAACCCCAGTAGGGATTTTTACAATTGACTAGTTCTCGTCTTTCATAGAACTCCTCCTTCCAGCTGGATTCTCTCCCGGCCTGGCCTCTCTCTGGCCCTTCGCCTCCCACGCTGCACTTGATGGCAACTCCTCTCTGCCACCGAGGGTCAGCTCCTCAGTAAATCATCATGTCCTCAGTTCTCGGTTACTTCCGGTTGTTTCGAACTGGCAGCCTCAGATCTTCAGGCATGCAAGGCGGCAGCTCTACCAACTGAGCCAGACCTCCTGCCAGGCTTCATGTGGCTCTTTGGCTGGCTCCCCTGCTCTGGAAGGCGTGGACCCAGTCACTTCCTCCTTGGGTCTATGGGACTTCTGCGTACCTGCTCAAAGACAGAAATTCTCTATTAACAAAGTAAGTTCTCATAATGTTAGGTGGCAACATTGTTTGATCCTTGTTTTGAGTCCAACTGCTCATGGGAACAGCTCAGTAGGAAAGCAGACAACTCCCAAGGGCTGGAAATCACACAGAAGATGGCTGACAGGCACACAAGATGGAAGGTGGTTGCCAGACCTTGCACCAGCCATCACAAATGTCTCTGGGCCATGTTAAAAGGCACTCAGGCCTGGCAAAGTCCTCTTTCTTGACAGGTGCTGCCAATCAGGGTAGAGAATGCTGGGCCAAGTGGACCAGCTGGGCTCAGACGCAGGAGAAGGCGGTTTCCTGCATTTCTAGTCACTTGGGGGGCTGAACACAAGTCCAGGGCCCTGGACTCCAAAGGTCGATGCCTTGGAGGGTTTGAGCAATGAGGCAACTGCAAGGCCGACCAGCGCAAGTTGCACGCAGTGTGTCAGAGCCTAGCAGTGTGGCGTGAGAGCGTGGGTCCCAGAGGAAGGAATTCCTTCCGCAGCTCAGGTCTCCTCCCACCCTGCAGTTTCCACTCTCAGAGAAGTATGATGCTTATTTTTACACATTTGGAAAGTAAGCCCTTTGGAGGTGTGAAAGCAGAGCATCACTCCCATTTTGAATGGAGGTTCAGGAAGTCCAGCTCCAGCCTGGCAGTAAGAGCAGCAGGAGGGGGTGTGGTAGCTTTCCGGTACCGGGGAGAGCTGCAGCTCTAGCTCTCCACGCCAGCCCCCCCTCCCCCTCCACTCCCCGGCTGCCCTTTCCTTGCTGTCGATGAAAAATTCATGGCGTTTTGCAGTGAACTGCAGCGTTTCGTCCTTTGTCTCTCTCTGCCTGTCTTTTCCTGGCCTGCATAGACCAAACCATTCATGATGCAATGATGTGGGAAAGAAATGCAAGCTGGCTTTGAAAAAGGAGGACTAGAGAGCCAGTTCCATTGCATTCTTGGTGACCACAACGGTGCAGGATTTCAGTGTCAGCTACTGTCTCCTCTTTCGAACAACTGTGGAGGAGGGGAGTGGAGGGTCCTTTTCTAGGGAGCAACAACACCCAAGGCCTCATCTGTGAAGGCAGCATATCCACACTGATCTTAAAGCACATGCCAGCAGAGAAAAATAATAGCATGGACACCAGGGCGGTGAGAAGGAAGTCCTCTCCCCTGCCATCTCCAGGCTTTCCAAAGTCTTAGAAAGATTCAGGGGGAGGTAAAAAGATGTATGTGCAGTGGGGAAATAGGCATTCAAGTTTGAAGGCCTGCTCTTGGACTACACCAAAATGGCACTGCAAAAATCCTGCACAAAACCTCAGTACATTTCAGCAGGTCGGTTCTAATCCCTTGTCACATGTGCTGTAAAAATTAGCACCGCATATGCTTGTAACTGGAACACGCAGACATTGTGCTGTGTAAACCGCTTTGCCACTCCTCGGGTTGAAATGTGGTGTACAAATGATTTTAGGAGTAGTTATTACTCAGTCATCACAGCTGGTCTGAAATACAAGGGAGAGGATGGGGCTTCTTCCGCACACCTGACACCAGTAGCCTAGCTGGACGGGGTGCAAAGCTCTAAGTTTTGCAGGGAGTCTCGCCGTGGTGTGCAAGGGGCCCTCCCCCCTCAGAGCCAGGTCTACGCCTCCATTTTGCTCCCCCTGCCTGGAATGGTTCCAAAGAGGAGGGGCCCCTTGCACGCTGTGGCAAGGCTCCCTGCAAAACTTAGTGCTTCGCACCCCACCTAGCTATGCCACTGCCTGACATCCTTTGTATGGACAGACAGACCTGGAGGATGCAGTTCCTCACTTCTTCTAGGATGGGAGGGGCTGTCAATTTCTGAAAACGAGGGCTACTATTGTTCAGAGCTGCTTGAAATCCTCCAAACTCTGAAATGAAAACTCTGATTCCAAGTTCAAAGTGCACATGTGTGGGGTTTCAAGCTGAAGCATGCGCGTTCTGAAGGGTGTAAGATGGGTGGGTCTGTGGCAGCTGGCCAGTCTGTGGGTGTACACTTACACATGTATCATCAGAATTTTGTTTGCACAGAGTCAGAATTGCTTGAATACAAGCCAGCCCCAGGCTTCCTGCTTCAGCAAAAAAGCCTTGACTTCATGCGCAAACATTCAGGTTTTCATCAAAAATATGATGCGCCAGACCGCACTGAACCCTTTTCTGCTGGTCTGTTGTCAGTCCTCTGCCCAACTTCATGATGACACCTTCCAGCTCTACAGAACACACACACACAGCAACAACCATTTGCACTTTTGTACCATAAATCCCTGAGGAGGCCGTGAGTGGGGAGGGGGTTACACTTAGTAAATAAGACTTGTCGGCCACCTCATGTGACGTGTGCAGATTCTGCTTTCCTATCTCTCCCTTGCCAGTTGCCTCCCATCCAAGTCCCGCATCATCCCCACCGACAAAGCATCCCTTTCCAAGCGCCCAGATTGGGTTGCCGCAAGGGCCATTCACAGACACAGGGTGGCACAAACAGCGAGCTGGAGCCCTGAGTTAACAGGTGGTAATTAATTTTCATTTCCTTCCCTGCAGGGAGAGGAGCCAAGGAGTGGTGGCGTCGGGCCCACCAATCTGCAATTAACCTTCAGGTGAGGCATGACTGCAAACTGAATGGCAGTAAAAAAAAAACCGAACAAGGAAATTAACTTGGAAGGGGAAGTGGAATCTGGAAGGAAGGGGGGGAGGCCAAAATGGAAGGGTGTTCAAAGAGCTTGGCTGCTGGATCAGGCCAAGAGTCCATCTTGCATCCTGCTTCTTGGCACCCAACCAGAGGCTTCTGGGAAATCCACAAGCACGGGATGAAAACACCCCTTTCTTGTGGTGTGTCTCCAACACCCAATACTGAGAGGTACACTGCCACTGGACATGGAGGCTCTGTTCCAAACTATTGCAACTGGCTAAGAACAGAAGTAGAGCCCTCTTGGATCAAATCAAAGGTCCATCTTTCTGTTGCCTGCGGCGGTCAGCCAGGTCTCTTTACTCCCCATCTCCAGCGCCCAATGTCTTGCACCAGCCACATCCCAGCGTTTAAGCAAGCATCCTGGAGGAAGGCACCTTTAGGGGACAAGGCTGGGCTGAATGCTGTCAGTTGACACCCTCTCCTGTCTTGGCTGAACTCTTGCTTGCGAGCCAGCCTGGTCACCTGAACATCTTGTCAGGGTAGACAGACCACTCTGCCCTGCCCTGCTTGCCCTCTGCCTTCTCCCCGCTGCTTTGTGAATCTTCCTCCTTTGGCTGTCTTGGCTTGAGGCAAAACTGAACAAACCCCCTTTGGGACATTTCAAGGAGTGGGTGAACTCTGGACTGCAGAGAAAGGTGCTGCCAGGGAAGCAAAGGTCAGAGGTAGGAACATGACGAAGGTAAGAAAATCAGAGCTGATGTTCTCACCCTCATTAAATACTATCTCAGAATCAGTGGTGTAGCTAGAGGGGGTGCAAAGGGACCCCTTTCCATCCTCTAAGGGAGTATAGCCAGTTCTAAACCCTTACAAGCAACTAGGATTCCTTGTCCATTCTGGGCTTGCAGACTCTTCAGGAAATATGGGGGGAGGGACACTTTTCAAAAGGGCTCAGGTGCAAATTCAGAGGTGTGTACCAAGTGCCATTGGTCCCAGTGGATGACTTCCGGCCTTGAAGCCCTCATATGTTCTTTCTGGCACTGTGGCCATAATGACTGTCACCTCTTTGGTTATTTTCAAGGAATGGTCCGGTAACCCAGGAAAGGCTGCCAATGGAGCCAACAGTCAAGGGTAGCTGGGAAGGCATCCTGTTGCACAGCTTGTAACCTGTGACGGACTTCTAGAAATCTGTCCGATCCCCTTTTAAAGGCATCCAGGCCTGATGTCATCACCACATCCTGTGGCAAGGAGTTCCACAGGTTAGATGCTGGGTCAAAAAATATTTTCTTTTGTCTGTTCTAATTCTAACAACACTCAATTTGAGTGGAGGTCCCCCAGTTCTGGTGCTGAGTGAGAGGGAAAAGAACATCCCTGTATCCACTCTATCTATCCCATGCATAATTTTGTAAGGCTCAGTCATGCCCCCCTTCATGCGTCATTCTTCTAGACTAAAAAGCCCCTCACTGCTTATCTCCAGGTCTCCACTAATTACACAATTGAATCCAAATTGCCAGTAATTTGACTCCTTGGTGATTTTGGTTTGGGACTAGTGGTAGTATGCAGTACCACCAAAATATGAGGGGGGAGAAATTTCCCCCGCAAACCATGACACCCATCCATTTGCGTTGCAATTCCAGGTCCGTTGGGCGAACAAGCCAAGTCTCTTGGAAACTAATAGAGCCATCCATTATTTTTCCTGTGGCATCTGTCTCCAAGACACCAGCCCCTTAACGCATTCGGCTCTCTAGAGCAATCAGGAACCAGCGCAGAAGGTCAACACAGCTTGAAAACAAGCCCTGTCAAATGCCTCTTAATCTCAGCCATCTCAGGGAGACAATTGAAAGCTTGAAATGGAACTGGTCCCCAGCTTGCGGATGCTGGTGAAGGGGGAGGGGGGAAGAGGGGGTGCTGAGCAGTGGCTTGCACTGACTGACAAATTCAAGGCTACCTTCCTTGTCAAAGAACAGGGTACAACCCTAGGAGACTGTGGGTTTGGGGTGTGGGGAGTTCTTGTCGATTAAATTTACAACAGGACTCATCTAACAGAATAGGGGATCTGTTGGAGAGCCTTTGCTTCCTATGACCTCAGGTTCAATCCAGGGCAGTAGCGTAGCTAGAGGGGGTACAAAGCACTAAGTTTTGCAGGGATCTTTACCGCACCATGCAAGCAGCTCCCCCCCCCCTTCAGAGCCATTCTGGGCCACTAGAGCAAAATGGAGGCATATGCCAGGGTCCGAAGGGGAGGGGGAGGGGCCGCTTGCACAGCATAATGAGAATCCCTGCAAAACTTAGTGCTTTGCACCCCCTCTAGCTATGCTATGGATCCAGGGCATTTTCAGGTAGGGCTGGAAAAGCCCATATCTGACCCACTGCCAGGCAGTGCAGACAAATTTCAGTAGATGGACTGACAGCTGGACTCAGTATCAGGCAGCATTATGTACTCCACATGTTTGTGGGAGGTCACAGATGCTATGAGCAGGTACATTTCCTGTTGAGACAAGGCTGAAATCCCACCAGAATCACGATCTGAGATTGCAAGTCTTCAGTCAGGCATCTCTGAGGTCTGTTGACAGAGACTGGAGCCTGAAGACAGGCAGACGATGGTCTTGTCCATCAGTCCTGCATGGCGGAGCCAGGAAGGCAGAAGGTCCAGTACATGGTGGGCAGATATTGAGAACAGAAACCAAGGAGATGGAGAGAATCAAACACTGAACTGATGCCCTGGAGGGCAGGCATAATGGAAGCCACAAGGCACTTAGGCACTTAGGGTGAGAACCACAGACCGTCTGTCTCACCCCTGTGCATAAGTGTCCCCTGATCTTCCACTGGTTCACCGTGTGTTCCTTAAAGGACTACATGCTTTCCTTTCAGATCTTACCAATGCACCAGTTTGTAAAGCCCCAAATGGAGCATGGAGCAACTTCCTCAGAAGCTCCTTCCATGGGGGAAAGGGCAGGGGGCTGCAGAACAATAACTCCCTGCTCATTTGCAGAAGACACACACACACCAAAAAAAAAATGCTGGGGAGAGATAGAGACAGGTTGGCTTCAGACGGCGAGGGAGATAGGCAGGGATGAAAGAGACTGAGACAGCAGGAGATGGAAAGGCAGTCAGCTATCTCACTCAGACACTGCCTCTGTCCCCGCGCATTCCCAGAGGAGCCTGGTTTTATAAGGGAAGGCAGAATCCTATTTCCATCTTCTGTCTCACGGTGGAGGAAAGGAGACAATCTCCTTGCTGGCTCGTGATTTGTTGGTGCCCTGGAAAAATCCTCTTAAGAAGAGGCTGGTAAATTGAGGGTCCCTCAAGAGAGGGAGGTGCGGTCAGGGTGACCTTGACATGCCAGTTTGTAAGAGCATGTGCAGCTGCATCTGAACATTGAAGAGGCTGGCTGGTCCATCTAGCCCAGCATCCTTTTCTCCAACATCGATCCGTCTGGGGAGTCCATAAGGAGGAAGGGCACAGAGGGAATGGTCCTCTTCGATGGTGACCCTCCAGCACTCAGAGCTAGAGTGTTTCGGACCCTCGAGGTTCCATTTATTTTATTTTATTTACTTCATTTATACCCCACCTTTCTCCCTGAAGGGACCCAAAGCGGCTCAGGTTCCACTCAGGAACCTCAGGACCCAAGGTTTCCATTCGTATTTCTCACATAAGGACAGAAGTGGAGCTGGCTTGGGCCAGAGGTCGATCTAGCCAAACACCAAGTTTCTGAACAGTGGCTCACCAGGTAGCACCAGGAAGCAGGGCTGGAAGGCAGCCGTTCGCTGTGGTTCCCCAGCACTGTAAAGGGGCAGGGCTGGAAGGTTCAGTGCAACTAGAAGATATTGGGCCAAATCACGGCTGAGCCAAAACAAACCACTCTTTTTATTTGCCAACATTTTCAACAATGCCGAAAAACAGTCCAGCACTCCTTGTGAAAAGGTTCATTTCAACTGATTCAATTGCCTTCGTTCTCTGTTGCCTCTAATTACCGTCAGTCACTTGACCATCCAGCCAGGTCTGTGTGGTTATGGGGCACTGTCATGCTGTCGCTTTCACCACGTGGGTCTTGATTGGGCAAGATCACCCATGTGACTTAGGATGGAAAATGTCACCACACCAGCCGGAGGCAGTGGTGTAGCTAGAGGGGGTGCAAAGCACTGAGTTTTGCAGGGAGCCTCACCGTGGCATGCAAAGCACTAAATTTTGCCGGGCACCTCACTGCAGTGTGCAAACAGTCCCTCCCCTTCGGAGCTGGCATACGCCTCTGTTTTGCTCCCATTGCCCAGAATAGCTGCATGCTGCAGTGAGGTTCCCTGCCAATCTTAGTGCTTTGCACCCCTTCTAGCTACACCACTGCCAGGAGGAAACGAAGCATCACACAAGACCGGGACAGGGGATGAAAATCCACAAAGTTTAAATGCTTTGGAGGAGGAATCTCTAGTTCTGGAGGATACCCACGAAGGAAAGAGCGTCAGAGACCAGACCGGGGAGGGGGGGATTGGTGTCCTTGTTTGTTCCCTCTGCTGCCCAGGAAAAGAATGAATGTCCTTAAGTAGTACAAACTTACTATGAATATTAGTCACTATGACTGACTGCACAGAATATATTATGCAAAATAAGACAAGCTTGTCACGAGTGATCATAAATTCTAATTTATTCAGATTTGCTTCATAAGGGTAACAGAGGAGCTCCATCTACCTGACACCCTTTTTTCCCCCACAACGGCCTACTAAATGTACAGTTTCTTTGGGTTGCAGAATCCAAGTTTTCTTGCCCCAGGTGTGAGTTCCAGCTGCACATCATTTAAAATGATTTCAGAACAAGGCTCACATCATCCCACCTGTGATTGTCCCATTTGGTCCTAGATGTGTCACATTTTCATTTAGTTGCACATCAGGCCGTCGCTGCCTCTCCCTCCGTGTTCTGCCATCCGGTCTCTTTCATTCCCTTCGAGGTAGATGGTGAGCCAACTCGCCTTCATCTCGGCATCCCTTTGAGGCCATTCACCAGCTTGACGGTTGCTACAGCACGTCCTCCATGCACATGACACATGAAAAGAGTTCCAGTTCAAAGACTGCTGTGCGAACAGAGAGCCATTTTTCCCTTAACAAACCCTCTTCACTTAAATGATTCGGGGAGGGGCAGGAGATTTTTCACCTTTGAAGGCAGCTGCAGTGCAGCAACTGGAGAAGGAGCGGAAGAGGAAGGCTGTGACAGGTGTGCAGGCACATTAGGGGACACGGGTTCAAGAAATGGACGGCTGTATAAATGCACGAGGAAGCATCCGTGTGTTGTCAAATGCAATAGAACACAGGAGTCCTGTGTGTCATGAATATGTACAGTTTAGGCCTAGTAGCATTGCAAAGCCTGAACTAAGCTAAAACAGTAACACAGAAGTGGCTTGTAGTCCTAGCTGCTAGGAATTTACAACTCAATGGAAGGTGATAATGTAGCACCTAGGCAGCCAGAAAGATGCCCATCAAGGATGGAATGCAGCTGTAGATCTCCAGGGGGGAGGGAAGAGCTGAGAGGGCGAGCATTCAGCCCCACTTCTGGAGGACAGGGTCTTTTGGTCTTTATCTCTTGGTGAGATAGGTGGGGGGTGCACATCCTGCCTCGCCAGGACCATGTGGCCTCTTAGGTAACTGACCTGTGGATCTACAAAAGAAGCTGAGAGTTAAAGATTAATAGTTAGCCAGTTAGCTTTATTATTTTATGCTGATATGTTTCCTAGAAGTTTTTATGCCTCTAGCATTTGCTGCTTTTTGTAACTTTTTGTAACCCTATGTACTTAATAAAGTAAAAATCCTTTTACCATGTTGGTTCATTGTCTGTTGGGGACAAAGGTTCAGAATCCTGCCTAGCCGTTCAGCAAGCTACCAAAAATCCTCATTGTGGACTAGTAACTTGAGGACTGAGACTTTAAGTAAAGGAAGTGCTCAGTGCCTACAAGGGATATAGTTAAGCCTAGAGGGTCTCGGTTTCCCTGGACTGAGGCACTGGCTCTTACAGGGTGGTGGCAGTACTACCGAACAGGGATCTTTGAGGGCTCTAGGGTTCAGAACCAACAACTCTGAGCACCCCAAAACCCTGGGAGTGAGACCAAGTACATGAAACGGTGACAGCAATTGTTTTTCAAATAAGGAAATTTTGCTAAACTTCTGTAGGAATTTTGTGCAGAGATGTTGCCAAGAGCCACCAGCTGGGTGGGGCACCGACCAGGGCCTAGGAGAGGGGGGGTAAACGGGGTAATTTGTACCCGGGACCAGGGTCAGAAAGGGGGCCCAGGAGCCAAAGGAGGGGCCCAGAAAGTTCCTGGGATCTTAACCTTTTCCATTCTCATCCAGACTCACTGCCCACACGGGATGCACATGGCACATGGCAGTGACTACTGCCAGAAGCCACATGCACCAGGCCTAGGAATGCATACATTCCTTAACAGTGTCACATCTGGGAGGAAGTTGGCCTGCTCCAGGAGCTCTTTGGCTGGTGGATCTGCTTACTATGGAGTGGATAGGAGCTCAGGGACACAGCTGCGGGGCTACAGCTGCTGCAGAAGTGCTGCCCCCCCCCCACTGCCTCCCCCGCTCTGTTTCACCCCCTCCCTCTTTGGAAAGGGGCCCCAAAGAAACTTTGTACCCCCTGATAGAATTCCTCTTGGAGGCCCTGGCACCGACGCACAGAGGGGCAATTGGAGAAGGCAGAGGAGACCACGGTCAGAGTATGACCTTTCTGCCCTTCTCACTCAAGAAGATCCACGTGTGGATAAAGAGAGGTTGAATGGACAAGAATGGGTAGAGTGAATGCTTCTTCCCTCTCTCACAGCTCTACAGCCAGGAGTCATCCAATGAAACAGGCTGGTGGAAGGTGAAGGGCAGACCAAGGAAGGAACTTTTTCACTCAGCGCATAACTGATCTACCACATTGGCTGCCCCAGGATGTGGTGATGGCCAGAGGTTTGCATGCCTTAAAAAGGGGATTAGACAAATTCATGGAGGAAGAGTCAATCCACAGCTATTTGTCAGGACAGCTAATAAAGCCTCCATGCTTAGAGGCAGTGTATCACTGAATTCAGTTGCACCTGCAACCACATTTGCCTGCCCCAAGATCTGTGCAGGAGCATAAGGCAGCCTTGCTCTGGTAGGGCTCCGTGACATTATCTCCCTTTCTCCTCCTTCCAGACTTTTCAAAGCCCTTGAGGCGACTCTGTCCAGAGATGTTCAGCACAGAGAATGCCAGCATTTTGACCCCAGTTATCACCGAGTCTCAGCCCAGGGCTGAGAACAACATTCATGCTCTACGCATAGGAAGCTGCAATGTTTTTATCGCTTGGATGGCTTTTAAACTTGTTTTCTGGGATCCTGCTTGTTTTCCTGAGAATCGCTTTGGGGTTTTGCTTTTTTCCTTGTGCGAAAAACAGTATAGAAAAGGACAAATACAGAAGCGTAAAAAGCACCCTTCCGACCAAAGTGGCTGATTATAAAGGAGGCTGCCTTTTGTGTCTCTGTGTGATTGACCGCTTCAGGAGACTGAAAAGAAGAGTTTCACCTGACCTCAAGTCTGTTTTTAATCCTTCCACTATGGTGTGGAGGCCGCCTTCTGGCGCATTTGTTGACCTCCAGGTTTATCAATTTGGGACCATTCTGGTGACCTGGTCTGGTGGCCCCCTTTGCCTAGTCTTCCATAGGAGCCAAGGCAAGTTTGCCGACTCGCAAGGAAATGCACATGTGCAGGTCAGTTTCTATTTCCATAGGATTCAAAACGTTTTGCTTGTCAGCTTAGGGGGGACGACAACTTCCTTCTTGAGTGCATTTTGGGCCCCATGTTCATCAGATCAGGACTGTTCTTGTGTTCCTCTTGGCCTGCCCTTTGAGGTGGACTGAGGCAGGTTTGCCTATTTGGGAGTAAAAGTGCACATGTGGCTCAGCTTCCCTTTCCATAGGGCTCAAGGCATTTTCCTTCTCTGCTAAGCATGTCAGTTTCACACAACCCATCACAGCCACAACCCATAGTTGGGGGAATACTGAATTAGCATGAAGTAAGAGGGTTGTTTTTTAATTGGCCATTTTCCTTGTTACTCACACTGTGCTACTCCCCACCCCTGGTTCTCAGCCTTCCCCAGCCATTTTGGAGCTGTTTGCCGCATCCGCGGTGGCTATTTTGAATATGTGGCAGCCAATTTGAAGCCACTGGCATCCATTTCTGAATATCTGCAGCTATTCTCAGAGGTGTAACTGTGACATTGTGATGTCACTTCTGGGTTCTCAATGGAAAAGTGGGTGCTGGTGGCTTTGTGCCCCTATTCCTTCTCCTGTGGGGGTCTCCCTTTGAAGGAGAAGAACTGGGGGCACAAAAACACCAGCGCATCCTCCGGAACTAGGGAGTAGACTGAGGGGCAATCATGCACTCACCTTGGCATAGTGCCCTCTGACTATTCTGATCCATTTATTCAGTAAATAAATAAAACATGGCAGAGACCATGAGGCCAATGAGTTGTTGCCTCGGACTGGGAGATGATGGGGGGCCCACATCTTGCCTCCAGAGCAAAATAGAAGGAGCGTGGAAGAGAGAGGAAGGTGGTGGACTGGAATGCTGGAGGTGCTTGAACCCAGAAAGGAGGAGGAGGCATGGAGCAGCAGCTGGTTGGGAGAGTTAGAACAGACAAAAGAAAATATCTCTTTACTCATCGTGTGGTTGGTCTGTGGAACTCCCTGCCACAGGATGTGGTGATTGTGTCTGGCCTGGATGCCTTTAAAAGGGGATTGGACAAGTTTCTGGAGGAAAAATCCAGTACGGGTTACAAGCCATGATGTGTATGTGCAACCTCCTGATTTTAGAAATGGGCTATGTCAGAATGCCAGATGCAAGGGAGGGCACCAGGATGAGGTCTCTTGTTATCTGGTGTGCTCCCTGCGGCATTTGGTGGGCCGCTGTGAGATACAGGAAGCTGGACTAGATGGGCCTATGGCCTGATCCAGTCGGACTGTTCTTATGTTCTTATGGTACTTCACTGGATGAATGCTGGGAGATTTGTGGGATTCCCCAGAGCCAGAGGATTTTACAAGTTGGGGCATCCAGTTCAGGAGGGTCCCTTTGGGGTCAAGATGCCTGGGCCTCCTGGGCCCTGCTCATGCTCACCCTTGGCCCTGCACTGCAGCCAGTCCTGGGGACAAAGATCTGATGGGTTCCTCAGCCTTCAAGCCCTACTCCTGCCAGTTGCTCGAGGTCAGGTTTGTGGCACCTGCTAGCAAACCATTCTGGTATCTCCATTATCAACCCAGCATCACACCCTACCAGGGTTAGGCTCAGGACTTCCCGATCATGAAAGTCTTCATTCTAAACCAGTGGCATAGCTAGAGGGGTGCAATGCACTAAGTTTTGCAGGAAGCCTAACTGTGCCATGCAAGTGAACCCTCCCCTTTCCATTCTGAGTCGTTCTGGGCAGGGGAGCAAAATGGAGGCATATGCCTGGCTCCAAAGGGGAGGGATCACTTGCACGCCACGGTGAGACTCCCTGCAAAACTTAGTGCTTTGCACCCCCTCTAGCTATGCCACTGGACTGAGCCATTCTATGTGAGCTCCCTTCCAACACCCCCGCACTTCACAGGAAGTGGGAATGAAGCAAAGAGGGCAGCAAATGCGATTCCACACACGTTTGTGCTCCCAGCCCCCACCTCATCACTTACCACCTCCTCCCCACTCCGTCTCCATCCATCTTGTAATTGAATTGTGTGACATCACCGGCCCGGGTGCCCGGCAGGTCAAATCGAGATGAATTGCTCCAGTCCAGTCCAAGACCTGGTGGGAACCTGCTGGAGAACAGAAAATAATCTTTGCTGGAGAATGCAAATTTGACCAGAAGGCACCTGCATCTCATTCAGATGATGATGATGATGACAACAATGAAGTAGAAGAAAAATTGGACAGAAATGCTTCTGACATATAATTTAAGGCTTTCATGGCCCAGTACTATTAGCGTTGCAGTAAGAACTGTTCAGGCTTAATGGCCACCGTCTATGAAGGATTTCATTTCCTGACATTTCGCCCATGACTATGGTAAGCATTTTCAAAGGACTAGAGGTGAGAACTACTGTCTGTCTGTCTCACCCCAGAGCAACTGTCAATCTCCTTCCTTCCAGTCATCATCATTGCCAAAACTTAAAAGCACGTGCCGGTCCTGTTCTCAGTTTATAATCTAAAAGACAAGACATTAGCCATGTTAGGAAAGAAAAGAGAGGAACGGAAAAGAGAATCCAAAAGGGAAAGCAGGGTAAATAGGCTTGTATCAGACAACACCTGTAATGGGAACACTGGTTATACAGTCTTTTCTCCTAGTCTTTTTAAGTTGGTGCAGAAGGGAAACCACACGTGGATTGGGTCTGAGGCACAGGAAGAAGATGGTCTTGCTCTTTCCTCCTGCTTTGAGGACTCCATCCAATCACCTTCCCCACCCAAGCTGTGTCTGACCACAGAGTCTGTCTTGTCAGGCTGTCCCCCTTCCATAGCTAATAGCAGCTTCTGGTAATTTAAGCAGCGGGGACGATACAAGGAGAAAGCGTGAACCCCCTTCTCCACCCCATCACAGCTCCAGTCCAAACCCACCCATGGATGCTTTTTGGGGGGGAAAGGATAATATATCAGGTTGTCCTGTCATCACACAATCGGTTTGGCCTCCATGAAGTACTTAAATGTAACAACAGAGGAGGAGAGTCAGGCAGCAGGTGGAAGGGTGTTCCAAGGGTTGGGAGGTGGGGAAGAGGCTAAATTAGAAGCTTGGACACGTGATACTATCTTTGGAGGAAGGGGGACAGCCTTGGCTGTGCTTTGTTGCTGGCAGAACTTAAACCCACTAGATGGCAGGATTTTCAACCTCGGAGCCTGATCCTCTAACCCCAGAAGTTTGAGAACAATGATTGGACATGGGGCATCCATCTATCATTTAATCCAGCTCTATGACAGCAAAATAGAACCTCCCTTCGCAGAGGCCGCCATACCCCCGAAGATGTACAAAATAGCCCCCCCCCAAATGCATACAGTATTGGGCAAAATAAAAGATATTACACATTGTTTTCCAATCCACACTGTTCATACCAGTCACCAAGGTCCATCTTTTTGGAAATAATTTTTTAAAATTATTTTCTAATTAGCCCTTCATTTGTTGGGTATTTTGTGCACTAGGAATAATGCTACCGAGAAGTGTGTTCCCATTGTGAGGAGCAGCCCTTTGCCTGTGGCATTCTCACCGCCATCATGTTCCTCCATCAAGGACGTAGCTTCCCGTTCTCGTCCCTCTTGCACGGCATGCATTTTTCACTTCTTGTTGCCAGCTAAGGCCAAGCTGCCTTTGTTCACCAAGATAAAAGAGAGGGCGACCTCTTCCAGTGTGTAGGCGCTGGGGACAACTGTGAGCAGAGTGCTTCCAATCCACGTGCGCAATGCTCAGAGCCTCGTAGATGTCAGCAGCAGTGTCTCCCAAGCACATGGAAGCCAAAGGGAATCTGCAAAACTGAAAGCCATACTGAGAAAGAACGAAATGGCCTTGAAGAAGGCAAAATGTAGAGTGTCGCAAATGGGAAAGAACAAATGCTGTTACCAGCCTTGACGGGCCTGCTTTGTTTTCAAGGATTAGATAATTTCATGGAGGAGGACAGATCTGCCCATGGCTATTAGTCAGGATAGCCAAGGGAAACCATGTTGAGAAACCGTGTTGAGTATGAAACAATTGGGACAAGGCTGGGAATGGCTGTTGTCTTGCTTGTGGGTTGACCCTTGTTGGAAACTGAGACAGAGGTATGAAGAGTCCACTTACTGATCATGGCTAGCAGCCGCTGGAAGGTCACTCCTCCATGATGACTTTATCTGTTCCCCTTAGGAGCTCATGCATTCACGTAAGCTTACCCAAAAATAAATTGGTTAGGCTTTTGGGTGCCATGACATTTTTTCCTGCACCAGATTAACAGGGCTGCTGCCCTCTGGACACCCAGCTCCCTTTTAATGTAGACAATGAGCCTGGCTGCTGAATCAGACTGTGTGGGTCCACCTAGGCCAGCCGTCCTGCGAGATGGAAGCAACATCTCCCTCTCACCCATGCTCCCCAGTGATCAGGACTCAGAGAAGTCCTGCTTCTGAGTGTGCTTATAAATGCATTTAAAATATTTATAGCAATCAGGACAGTTTGCCTTGGTGCCTAGCAGAGCTGGGTTGCCTGACACATTGTTTTTATACATATGTAGGAGGTGCTTGGTGATTCCAGGAGAGCAGGGTGCAAGCCAGAGAGACACCCATCTCAAATCAGGGGTGGACCATCAAGTTGCCATCAAGCCATAAGGAAAAGTCCTTGAGGAATTCACCCCTCAAGAGTCTCTATGCTTCCCAATGGAATTTAAGGCTTATAGAATTGGGTCACAGACCCCTCATGTCTTCATCTGTCGCTTCCCTCCTTTCCTCATGTCATTCCCGTGAGCTCTGCCATCATTGGCCATTGCACTTCATCCCTGCACAAGGAAGAGAGTTCCCCCGTGCATGCACATTAAGACACAAGTAGCATGTCCAGTTATAGCTTCAGAGGCCTTACACCTGAGGTATTCAATCTGTGTGTCCCACCTCCCTAGTGAGGCATGGCTAGCCTCCAGGGGCGTCGCCAGGCATCTCGGGGAGAGAGGTGGCCGGAGAACCGCTGTCTTACACAGATCCCACATAGACACTGTATGTCTCCAAAGAGCATACAAAGTATGTAGAAAAGAACAGAAGTCGGAAAGAAAGTGTGTTGTGACTTATGCTGAAAAGTCTTTGTGACTGGGAGTGAAATAGGGTTTAAGCTCCCTTGTGAAAATGAATATACAAAGTTGCCTTTTCTCCCTTATCACAGGAAATAAATCAAGGGCAAGTAGCCTGTTGCTGTCAGACTTATCTTCCCAAAATCAAAGGTGACTGATGTGGCAATTGAGAAAACGAATGATGCCATTAAGCCGCTCCCACCAGTGGAAATGGACAGTCAACACCAGCCCCCTTCAGATGAACTTGGATGTTGAGCAGCACTTTCTGACAGTCGGGACCTGCTGCAACTTTGGTGCGATGTGCGGAGACTTCAGGGAAGGTGCTGGTTATTTACCGATGGAAGAATTTTATCTCACGCAGAATGCCAAGCGAGCATCCTCCAGTAATTTCAAAGGGTGGTTTACAGCATGTACATATCTAGCCTTCAGATACAGAAGGTGCAACATTGACAAAACTCGTAAGTGGCTGTTTTGTTCAGATGGGCCCAAGAAGACGCTGGATTGGAGGGTTGCTCCATATGTTAGTTTTTACAGAAAGAAATTTAAGGGACCCTGAGGGCCAACTCAAGCCCTCCCAGTGCATAAGGCAGCAATTTTCAAACTGGTGTGCTGCAAAAGGTCCATGAGTTTATCCATACAGTCTGTTTCAGGTGCCCTCAACAACCCCTCTTCTCTTGCTGGAGACATTTTTGGTTTCCAATTCCGTGCGGCCCTTAACAAACGCACGTTCAAAAGTTTCCAGCTTTGCAAACTGATCACAGAAGGTAGTTCAGCAACACAACCATGACTTCAAACCTCAGTGCTTGCCCAGGAATGTGACACGTTCATCAAACCACCATTCGCCAGGATTGCTTCACCTTAAGACATGACCACCAAGCACGTAGTAGATCCATGGCTACCAGAGCCCCCCTTCCTATCTTTGAAAGCCCTCGACTTCATCATCCTGTTTAGCCCCTGGAGCGTCAAATAGCATCTCTAGCTGATATTATACTGAGCTCCTTTTATGGTGCTAAAAATGAGAGATTATTCCATAGCTCTGTGAATCCGTTTCCATACCTCATCTCCTATTTCTGCAGCCAAGTCTCTAAACACTTATTATATGATTCCCTGCTTGATCCTGCTGATAGATTTGTGAAATCCAACCTTTCCTTTCTCCCTCTTGACTTCACATTTTATATTGGCTAAGATGTCTTAATTGCTATCATCTTAATTCATTTCAAAAGAAAAAAAAATCTAATTAGAAAAATATTGGCAGGATGGTGGTCCCACCATTCTTCCTTAGTGAATGCCTCAGTTTCCTTCCTTGATAGAAAACTGGTCTGTTTCATCTCTCAGCCTGAAATAATTGCTTTTCTCCCTGTCCACAAAGGTTCTCATGTCCTTCTCTTGTAAGAAAAGTTTATGCCCTATACCAGAGGTCAAACCCTGGCTGTCTACTCAGGATGCAACTCTATGGAATTAATAACATAAGAAGAGCCCTGCTGGATCAGACCAAAGACCCATCCAGTTTAGCTTCCTGTAACTCACAGGGACCCACCAGGTGCCCCAGGGAGCACACAAGACAACAAGAGACCAGTATCCTGGTGCCCTCCCTTGCATCTGGCATTCTGAGGTATTGGAAAGATTTTCAGATTCTTTTCACTGTCGCAATGCCAAACAGTCACAGACCTTTAAAAGGGTTTGGAGGCTTTATTTCTACAATTGTTACACATGCCAATTTATTCAGTTTGGATACAAATGTTCACTCTTCATTTCCCATCCTGTTTCTCAAAGAACCACACCCAGAAAACCACATTAAATAAAGTGAGATAAACAAGTTACCCATGTCACACTGTATGTCACTTCCACCTCTTTATTGGGCCTATTATGACAGGTTTGGTGCATGGTCCCAGCTCTAATTAGGAGTGAGCAGGTTTGCAGCTTCTGTCTTTTTCTGCATATGAGAGTTGGCTGCTCAGATCTGTCTGTGCAGAATGGGGGCACCCCTCCTGGGTCTTTGAGGGGGGGGGGCCTGGCTCTACTCCATCTTCCTTTACTTTTTCCAGGCCAGGGAGTGGAAGAAACAGAGGCTACACTTCTTCTGGTTATGGGGAGAGGATGCCAAGGATTGAGCATGGGGCCTCTTGCAGACAGTGAAGGTGTTTCCCGCTCCCATATGTCCACACTTCCTTCCCCTGTGGAGTCAAGATGTTAAACTCATAAAGGCAATATAGGATCTACTGTTGGGAGTTCCACCCAAGCCACCCGAGGTCCACCTTCGCTTCGGCCCTTTGTTCAGCGACCGCTGGGACTGCGAGTGGACCGATGAAGATGTATCATCTATGCCCCTGCAATGCGCTGAAGTTATTTTTCTTGCAGAAATCAGCTATTAATCTCTGCAGCCGCTTTGCCCTGTGCCCTCCCTTCCAGCAGACGAGTGCAAGGAGGGGAAATTCCAGCAACACAAATGAATGACTCCCGTCGAACGGTGGAGATGTCAGGCAAAGGGCTGGGAAATCAAAAGGAAATGAGGCTGTTTGCCAAGGCTGTGGAAGTGGAGGTGGGGGGGGGGGGCAAGTAAGCCACATGACTGGATTCCTCATTCTGACTTTGGGCAGGGCTGGCTCCAGCTTTTGGAGGAGGCCCCTTGAGCAAAGGCACAGAAAAACTCCTTCCAGAGCGGTTGCGCCACTCTCCAGCCAGTGGTTTGGGAGGAGACAACTCTGGGAGTTCTGCTCAAGGCCACAGACAGACTGGGGAGGGGGCTCCTGTGACTATGGCCTTCTTGCACCGCTTGTGGGCTTGAGGTCGGAGCATCCGATTAGTCACTGTTGGGAACAGGACACTGAACTAGATGGTTCTTTTTGGCCAGATCCAGCAGAACTCTTCCTATCAGTGATCACTGGTATAGCCGGCCCCTCTGGAACCCGGGGCTGCCATGCTTGACGCCACCACCGCCCCCCAAAGTGCCTGAACCAAAAGTAATTGTAGTGACGTGATGATGTCACCTCCAATTACTTCCAAGTCGTGGTCACTCAGAGCACTTGCTCCTCTCTGAGCTGCCAACTGCTTTTCTTCGCAGGAAAAAAAATACCAAAAAAGTGGTCAACCACTCAGAGTGGCTTGCAACCACTCCAAGTGCCTTGAAGGGGGGTGCAGGAGAAGCTACCTTGACACCTCTCAAGTCATGGTACCCGGGGCCCTATACCTCCCAGCCCCCCTTAACTACATCACTGCTTCCTATGTTCTCATTAACTGCTAGCGTTAGTAATAGACCCTCCAAGTTCAGAGACAGTCTACCTCTGAGTTCCCTTCATTGTCCTGATCAGGAAAGCAGAATGAAGGACAGACTCTGCCCTGAGGTGTCCCACTCCACTTACAGAGCAACCTCCTGATCCTTCCTCCCTTCTATACTTGGAGTTGGACTAGTACCTTGGGTTTCTCTGGTGTTTTTTCAACCCCAAGTAACTTTACTTTCCAACTGCCAATCTCAGCACCTGCACATTCTTGTCAAATGCCATGCGTGTGGCAGTGATTATAACATAATTAATTAGAAGGTGTTTTAGGGTCAAGTCCTGACTGGAAAGATTCTGCCCTTTGGCAACAATCTGGAACCAGCTTCTCATGTCTGTCCTTTCAAACATGCTGGTTTGAGTATGTTCTGAGTTGGGTTTGTGCACCCAACATACTCAGAACAGATGCAAGGTTCTCACCACTGCTTTGTGGTCCTACCAGTTTTGTGCCTGTGTTGCACTTTGGTTCTCCTGCCCTCAAGGAGGGAACAAGCTTGTTTGATGCTCAGTTGGGTTTTTGATGCGCTAATATGTTTGAGATATGCATAAGGAAGATTGGCAGGTAGCTATGTGGGGGATTTGATGCTCAACAGAGCTGCTAAATTAAAGCATGTTTTTGATAGCCAAACTGGATGTTTGGGGGCCAAAATAGGCACTCTTTGGAATAAATGACTTTGCCAACACTTGTGATTACCTAGCTTGGAATATGGAATCATCCGGCACATAATACCCACCTCCGTTATGTAGTGAGTTCAAGTTCACACACAAACACACACATAGTTCTTATGCCTCCCTCCTTGATGGTTGGGAGGCATAAGTTCGACCCCTGCAACTGGACCAACCCAGATGCCAGGGTCCCTTGTTTAATCAATGTGTACCCCACCATTCAACCAAAATTTTCCAGGGTAGCTTGCACTCCAGTATGGATTTCATGACTGACTTTAATTATTGATTTATATTCTAAAGGCTTTGTAGCCCGCCTTTCCAGAGCTCAAGGCAGCTAACAAAATTCATATTCAGTAGAACACAATCATCGTAAAACACGTAACAATAAAAAACAACAGGTACTGCATGAAATTCCAAAGCACCCTTAGTATGGACTCCAAAGCAGGCTCTATTCCTCTCTCTAAAGCCTTCTTCCACACCTGGCTGACTTCCACCTGTACCACTAACAAACTTGTCTGAAGCAGAAGAATCTGGGAAATGCAGTTTTCTCACTATGCCAGAAATTTTAGTATGGCCTTTGTTGCATTCAGCACCACAGATCCCAGGGTTTCTTATAGCAGGAATACACAACAGTATTTGCATTTTGAACTGGGCTTAAAAAAAAAGTATTTTCCAGTTTGTTTTTCAATTGCCCAACTCAACAGGGCTAATTCCAAATCAGGTTTGCTCCCTGCTACTCTGAAGAGCATCAGCAGATACACTGCCTGATTCTTGGAGCTGGGCATTGACTCAGATATCTGTATGCAATAGTACTACGGAAATCCAGTACAGGGAAAAGGGAACTCTACTGTTCACCTTGATATTAGTCATAGCCACTTGCCCGTCCCCCAGGCCTGTTTTTTGCAAGCACTCACTCTGATATTCCCCATCAGTTTCATAGATTTAAGATTTTTGTTGCGACCTCCAGGGGATTGCTTCTTGCCAGTAAAGGAGACTGTGATCGATGGGAGTTAACTGTCTCATGTGCCTGGCACATGGCAGAGAGGGGTGCCCTTGAGTTGGTGATGCTCATTTTTCTACAACACTTAATAATCACCCGCAGGATACGCAGGAGAGGAGGTTGGCTTGGTACAGAGATGGTTGTTCCCAGTGACGCCTGCTGGGTTGTGTCCACGAAGAGAGCCTGAGCTCATTCTCCAAAGGAGTCAGGCAGAGCAGATATTCCAGCAAGTGGTCTGGGGTCTTTGATACCCCTGGAGACCCTCTCATACTTCAGAAGGAGAGTCTCCACATGGGAACCTCAAGGGAGTCACCATTCTCATCTACTCCACACTTCCTCTTCCAATTATCCCCCTCTTCCTTTTCCATTCCAGGGAGTGGGAACAGCTGAGGTAAATGAATGGGTAGAGGTGGGCACCCCCAGCTCACTGAGCCAACTGCCTCAGTGGGCCTCATGGTTGGGTTGGCCATGCCTGGGATTAAACTAGGAACTTCCTGCATTCAAAACAGAGGCTCTGTCGCTGAGCATCCATTCACCCCCAGAGACATGCAAAGATTTCTTATACTAGACAGCACTGGACTGGGTGGACCACTGATCTGTCTACTCTGAGTCGGTGCAGCTCTCCAAGATCTAAGGCAGAGACGGAAAAATGAAAAGAGCCCTTCTCTGAATTCTGGGCTAACCAAGAGGCTGCATTCCATGCTCAGCAGTACATTTGTGGCCTCGCAGATCCCCTCTGGACTCAGACACCAGCCCTCCAACTGACAGCACCATTTAAACACACACTTAGCACCAAATTATTAATGAAGTCATTTCACCTCCAGCCTTGCTCCTTTGGCTCCCGCCATTGTGACCTGGAGGCACTGCCCCCCCCCCATACATTGAAATGAGCATCACATTAATACCAAATGCACAAGAGTCACCCTTAACAAGCCGGCAGTCAGCACTCCCCGGCCCTGCCTTTTAATTATTCCTCGGGGGAGTTTGGCTTGCAATTCTGTCCGTGCAAATTGCAGTCAAACACAAGGGGCAATTTTTGAGCAAGGCTGAGAGTCAACCAACTGACACCACTTTGAGAAATACTGTGGGGGGAGGGGGTCTGGGGATTTTGCAAGGGAAGGCTCACCTTCAGAGTTCTGGGAAATCCCAAAGGACTGGGACTTCCATCTGGGACAGGTGCTCCTACTCTGCCATTTGAACTGGAAGGTAGATTGTGTGGTCCCCATTCCTGCTAAATCACTGTCCCCTTTCAGCATTCTAATGATGCCTTGTTAATATTTGTTGTGTTTGCTAGCAATAGCACTTGGGGGTGGGGGAACCTAGTTAGCTGAACCAGCAGAAACAAGGAAGAGGCTCAGGGCACCTTAAAGGCAAACCCTTTTATGGTAGCACAAGCTTCTTTCCACGAAAGCTTATGCTGAAATAGATGCATCCATAGGTTCAGTTCTCAAAGTCTCTGTTGCTTCCACTTGGGTTGTCATTTGTCAGGGTGCAGGACCCTCTACAAAGGACCTCTAGGACCCATTTTTCCTTGGTGCTTTCGGTACAGGCCCTTTATTCTCATATCCTTCTGCAAATAGGCTTAAGCAGACGCAACAGAAATGGTTGATTTTCTGCCTCTCTTGTCAAAATCTAGTCTGCGAGCCCCACCGGAGATTCTGTGGCTGGGTGAACGGGGCTCTGCCTGACTTGCAACTTAAGCTGTATGGACCCAGCTTGTTCCTTGATCACCCTCTTTTGAATATAGAGCAAGTGCTATGTATATTTTGTTATTACAAGAATGTGCTCACATTGGTAAGCAGAAGACAAATGAATGATGGTGTTAGTGGAGTTGTGAAAGTGCGAGGGGCCCACCAGCCAGCTGGCCTTATTTTCCAGAGTCAGTCTCTGTTTTTGGTTCCTCTTGCTGGTAAACTGACCACATTTTAACCATGCAAAAAGGGAGAGATGCTCTTGAGTTGATTCTGTAGTCATTCTTCTGGATCCAACCTTCTCCTAGGAGCTGCAATTTTCTACTCCTGGCACACTGCAGTCTATGGTCTTGGCTTCTTGTGACATCACTTCCGGCTTCTGCAATTTTCAACCACTGTGCTCCAAGCTCCTGTGACATGTGTGGACCTTTTGCGGCACACCAGGTGGAAATTGCTATCTGCAGCCTCTACAAGCCAAGTCTTGGAGCATGAAGTAGACACCTCTCATTTCAAGAGCACCCCCCCCCCCCCCGTAAACACATTGCGATCCTGCCCTGAGAAACACAAATTCTCCACTGAGACTCTGCTTAGAAGATTTACACTCTGCCTTGGACACCCTTCCTCCCTTTGGTTGGTCACATAGCTGCAGCCATTAAGCAGCATCAGTGCAGAGGGCCCCGTACTCTACATGTTCCAAAGGTAGGTCTTCCCATTAGAACCCACTTCCAAAGTGGAATCACAGCAATAGTTGTAAAATACAACTGGGTTACATCTTCCCACTTGCTCCAATAGATGGCGAAAAGGCCCTAGCTGGGACATCTTCAGAGCTGGAGAGGTATCCATGCTTTCAAATAACTTCCTAAATTATCACTTTTACATTCATTGGGAGCATCCCTGTTTTACTAGCTGCAGGGGAGTAGGAGCTAAGCTACTGCCACCACCCCTAGGCCTGTTCAGGAATTGACACAACACTCAAGCATGGTGCAATAGAATAGAAAGCACATTCTAGGCTTGCTAAATGTAGTAGAACAAGGACATGATTGGAAATGCATATAAGTTTTAAAAATTACCATGTGTACCCAAGTTAAGAAAAGCTCCAGAAATGCTAAGTTCAATCATTCATAATTGCTTGGAAAAGAAGGAAACTTAAGTTGAACATTAAGCTATAAGCCAAATTTCATGCAAGGAATAGTTTGAGAAGGGGTTGAAAATAAGTTACTATTTGAGTGCTCTTCCTATCTACACCTAGCAGGCCTACATATTTTGATTCTGCAAGTACTTTGGCAGTGCTGTATATAATTTCAGTCAGATAGATTAAGGTATGGTTTTTAAGACTGCCATTTAATCTCTTAATTTATTCTAGTTTTACAATTCAATTTTTAAACTGCGTCTTATTACTGGGCAGTTTGCAGGGGAGGGGAAAAGTGGGACAAACAAGTTGGAAATAAATAAAACCAGTAAATACTTTAACACAAGTCTCTGGTTCTGTCACACCTGGAATAGTGGACAGTTCTGTATACTCCAGTTTATAAAACATAATCAAGTTGAAAAAAGCATAGAAAAAGGAAACCAGGTGCTGTCTGTACCAGCTCCATATTGCTTGGAAAACGTAAGTGATAAGGCCACAAAACTAAGCTCTTTAGTGCATTTTTTTCTTTTAAGTACTCCAATAATATCCAGACTTTTACAGCCTCAATGCTCCATACTTCAAAAATGAGCTTCTTTTATAACCCTCTACCTTAGCCTCACATACTGAGCCTTGCTCACCAGGACCACTTAACAAGATCATTCTGCTCTCAAGAGCCCCTTCTTTCACTCTTTTCCTACAGCCTCTAGTACAAGCAATATTAAATCCACCCCTAACCCTGAACTCATTTTGACTGGATTTATTAATAGCCTCCAACACCTCTACCTGCACTTCCATAAACATTTCAAACCACTTTGCCCTTTAGAAAAGGATGTGTCTGCCAGAGGCATTCATTTTCATCCATCCATCCATCCTTTTTTCATTTTCTAGATTACTTGCATGTAATTTCTAATTTGGTGTTTCAGGAGGTCTAGACTAGGAAATTCTCCATTCCCAACTGCAAGACTAAATCTGCCTGTAATACTTCATTTCAGGTCAAATCATACCCTACATTCTACATGGGGCTGAAGAGACCAGAATGCAATTTCCTAATAGCCGTGAAAAATTCCAGATGTTTCTAATTATGGCTTGCAGCAGAAAATCTGATTTGCCTCCATTTTGGACTTCTCTCTCTCTCTCTCTCTCTCACACACACACACACACACCAAGGGTGATCCTGTAGAGATCAGCACTGCTAAGGGACTGTTGAGTACTCTGAAGTAGCAGCTGTTCCTGCTAAATGTAGATCTTGACCATCTTTATTCCCAAGCCACCAGTGAACCAAGAACTTGGTTTTGAGCTGGCTCACTGCACCATGGCACCCTCCCACTTTTTTCAAGTAGCCAGTGCCACAGGTTATAAAAAGCAAGGCCACATGCTCCTCTCTGCAGTTGTCCTGGTCCAAGGTTCAGCACATCAGCCTCTTCAACAGCTCATCTGCCAACTTGGCTAAGCATGAATGTAAGAACCTCCAGGCTAACAGGAGTACATAGCATAGAGAAGTACTGATGACTGTCCTAACCCAACCAGCTGAACCCTCCTTTGTCAATTTGCGCTTCCTTAAATGTCTTATTTTTGCCTTTGACTTTCTCTTGTTTGGATGTTCTTCATCCTGTTAATTAACTCTTTTTACCTACCTGGCCCTTGACCTTGAGAGGTAGTTGGTTGCCCCCTTTCCCCAACACCTATTTGGTACTATCTGGCTTTGAAACTCTCCCTTCTTCCAGAAAAAAGGCTTCCCCAGGAGAAATTTGTGGCCTTGGATGTGGCAATACTCTTCCAGCCCAGTTTTGGAATGATACAGGCTAGATATGATGCTGGATGCCAGACCCTGCACCCATTTCAACTATCACAGGGTTCCCAAGAAGACATTCCTGGAGAAGTGGCAGAAATCAGAAAAGGCAAGTGAATCAGATGTGGACTGAGTAATCCTATGAACCCTCTGAAGCAGGGCACATTACAGGTGGACGGTGACAGAAAATGAAGACTGGGTTATCTCAGCCTGGAAAAGATGTGGGAGTAGCACTCAAAATGCCACTGCTAGTAACCAACCAGAAGGCCACAATACAGAATATGGGAGGGAGGGGAAGAGGCAGCCTTTTCTCGATTGTTGGAGGGGGTGTTTACCTCTCCCATCTGGTAAAACTAAAACATACAGAAGCATTCTGGAAAGATATTTGGGAAATCTTTCTTCTGCCCCAGGTACACAGATCACTAGATCACAACACCTTGACCCAGGAAAGACCCTGAAAAAATAATAGGCTGCTTTATTGAGGGTTCCAATTGACAGATGATGAGGCAGGAAATACACTCGAGACAAAGGCCACTGGAGCAAAGCCCCTGCCTCGCCTCCAGACGCCTTCACAGTGACATGATGCACCTTAATAAATTAAGGGGACTGCAGTTCTCTGCTGCTGCTGCTGTCGCCACTTCACTTCATACTCTTGGCAAACTCCTCGCCTTTCTTGATGGAGCCTTTCAGCTCTGAAATGGCATCAGCCACCATCTTCTCTTCGAAAGGAGAGATCTTGCCGATGCCCAGATTTTTCTCAATACCGTTTTTCTAAGAGCACAGGGAAGGAAAGTGGAAAGTTAACAGACTGAAGTGGTGCTGGGAGACCAGGACTAGATGTACAAAGCAGCTCATAAAGAGAGACTTCCCACCCTAGTTGGGAAACACGCAGGAAACACACACAGACATGAAAGAACTCTGAAAACACAGCTAGATGATCACGATCACTTCATTCCAAGCTCAAGGCCTGGCAGTGCCCAGCCCTCCTGTTCCAGGAACCCTCCCCACCTGGCAGCAGTTCCAGTGCTTTGTTCTGATTGTCCAGTTCCTGCTGCTATTTGGTACAGCCTCCTGGATCTAATTTTTAGGCCTGGACTTCAGAAACTGCTAGTGCTGGAAGGACACCTAAAAACATAGCACGTTAGTGGACAGTTCAGGCTACACACCCCAAGCAGCAATGGTGTGGAGAAATATGTGCATTCCGTTTCCTCCGACCGGACGAAGGAGCACTCAATGACTCCCTCCTTCCCATTCATCGCGTCTAGGACAGAGAAGACAAACCGGGCGCCAGCATAGGCCATGGATAAGGTGGCTGATCCTATCGGAACAGATTGGAGAAACAAGAGTCAGAGGTGCAGACAGACAAGCTTCCATTCTCCCAACGGCCCAGCCCAATTCTGATGCCACCAGCGAGGCTTCATACAGAGGACCTGCACGTTGCAACTTTTCAGGATGGGTACAAGAAGCAGTTAAAGCTACATACAGCATTCCCAAAAAGTGCAATCTTTTCTTGTTTTTAACAGTCCTGAAGCACCCTAAAGACTAAGAAATGTACAGCAGCACCAGCTTCTGGGGGCAAAGGCCACTTCACAAGATGCATCCAGTATTAACCTCACGCATTTCTAGTACATGAACATTGATGTTATAAGAAGTTTGTTAGCTGTTCAGATGCAACAAGGACCAGAAGGGGAATGCAAGGCCACCAGAACAGTCCCGAAGAACATGAAGGTCAACCGACTCTTCAGAAGGTGCCCCCCCCCATCACCATAGGAAAAAGGATCAAAATTGAGGCTTGAGCAGCTGGTAAGGTTAATTTTTTTCAGTCTTGTCAAGTTAGGTGTGTCCTGAAAGTGTTTTTAAAAAGTAGGCCCCAGCGCTAAAAAGTTTGGGAACCACTGGCATAGGAAGTAAGAGCTGGAGCGTCGCAACTTGTCCCCGATTTGAATCTCTGGCATGAACCACTGAGTCTCAGTCTCTCCCCCCACCGGTCCCACTTGACAAAGCCACACTGTAATGCTTCCTGGCTCGGAGACACTGCACTGGGTCCAAGAGGGAGCTGTTTCCGTGAACCAACCTGCTCCTGCTTTTGCCTTGACAACTTCTGTTCCGGCCTCCTGGATCCTTCCAGTGAGCGCCACCAGCTGGTCCTGAGGGAACTCCACTTTGGGAGTGCACTGAAACAGGACAGGAAGTAGTAAAGGTAAAGCCCTTCTTAGCAACTCTAACCTGCAGAAATTGAAGTGCTCTCCTGTCACCCTTGCCCAACAGTGTTTACTTCTTCTCAACAGGGAACCGAGAAGGTGTCAGGCCAAACCTGCTCCTGATTAACATAAGAGTCCCTCCTGTATTAGTCAGTTCAGCATCTTTGAGCCTAGACAACTAACTTTTTCCAGGCAAAACAAGCTGTAGGTAAAATCCAACCCTAGCTCAGCCATGTTATCACAGTACCCCCCTGCCACATCATGGCTCCACAGACCCAGGAAGCTGGCAAGGACCCCTACCTACAAAGTGCAAATAAATCCCAAGGTCTGCACAAGAACTCAAGATTGGTAGCCTCTTGTTTTCCAAAGGGGGGGACGACCACCAGCTAAGAAGCTTATTACTCTCCATTCTTGCTGCCCCCTGCCAGTGACACACACTGGAAGTATGAAGGGCAGGATGTCTCATTCGACAGGCTTCCCAGCCAGGGATTAATGGGCCATGTGCCTGGTGAGTGTGCACCACATTTAGCATAGACTGGAAGGAAAATAAAATCAAGATGGTGTCGATGGCCACCTACAGGCTGTTAACTGGCCAATCCCAGTTAACTCACTGCAAATGTTCCTTTCAATAAGAGTAGCCTAATTTCTAGCCCAGGGAGAAACATGGTTTTTTCCACCACAACCTGGAGCCTGGGCTACTGTCATGGGGGGTTTCCCTCCATGACGAGTGAAACAAGTCCAGCATGGAGCATCACCTTCTTGCCAAGTGTCCCACAGCCCCCTCCTTCAGACATCCCACTTTACTAGATATTCTACCACATGAAATAAAACTCTCCTCCCTCCTTGGTTCTACATCTTCACTGCCAGCACCACCCACCCTCTGTGCTGGCACTGGGTCCATCTCCAAGGCTCCCCAACCTCACCTTCATAGGTTTCAGAACTGCTGAATGTTACCACCTGCTCTTTGGAAAGGAGCTGCTGTCAGCCTGTGTGGGAGGAGGCCAGAAAGTGATAACAGACCGCAAAAGTTCCATCTGAAATGTTGTGTGGTTCTTGAAAGATACAACCTTTCTTTAATTGTAAAAATCCCTACGTGGATTTAAACAGCCTGCCTACGTAAACCACCTTGAATTAAAGCCTGAGGAGAAATCTGACGACCAAGAAAGGCAGTATATAAATACCTGTATTATTATTATTATTATTATCGTAGCACATACCTGAGAGATCAGTGGGATGATGGTCTTCCCTGCATGACCGCCAATCACTGGGACATTTACGCGAGCTGGATCCAAGCCCTAAGGAAGAGGCGGGCTTCAGCAAGGATTTCAGGCCAGAAAGTCTGTGATAAGCTACACGAGGCTGAGCAGGCGCGGATGAACCCTGAACGCCACAAACCCATGGCCAACAGACCCAAGCATCTTCTGACATGTCTGTACATATTCTATTCACCTGCAGATTTGTGTGCAGACATGGAGCTAGGTCTCCAGAGAAGTAATCCCAAGAATCCTGACTTTTAACTCATACCAACACCCTAAACAGCAGGTTCCTAGTCTCCGTAAAGGCAGAAAGAAATTAGTACACTGATGGATGACGCCTGGTTAAAGCTGATGCCCTTCTAATCTGTAATGAGAAGTGCAGCACTAGCACCTCCTATCCCGCTTCAGTCTCCCAAGTTCCAGTCTTGCTTGCCAAGATATTAGAAACCACAAGAATGTGGGTGGGGGATGGTTAGAATTAATCACCTGTATACAAATCTATAAAACTGGCAAATTACTCTTCATGGGTTGTGGGGGGGGGGAAGCTGTACCACCCATGGTATTTGGATGGTGTCATGAATAAGTCCATGTTAGGCCTAAGTTGACATGAAAAGCCTGAACCAAACTAAGAAAGTGTAACTGAGAAGTTGCTAGCAGTTCCCAGCTGCAGGAATGTGGGTAAATAAACTAAGAGGAAGGAATGTGTTGTCTCTCCTTCGATGGCCGGGAAGGACAGATAACAGGAATTACGACCAATTGGAGTGCTTGGCACCTCAGCAGACAGAGAGTCTCCTTATCAAGGGTGATTCAGTGCAGCTGTGGATCTTCAGTTGGGAGGGGTAAGAACTATGAGGAGTTAGCAACCAGGCCAACTTCGAGAAGGTTCTGTTCATCAAGGGTTCTGATTGGACAGTCTAATAATTATGAAGTCACCTCAGTACTATTAGCATAAGAGGTATAATAATGAGTGCCCAGGGGGGTGTTAGAAGTCCCTCTTGGACAGAGAGTCTCGGGTGCGATGATCTGCACACATGTAAGCTCCCTTGTCCATCATGGGCACCTGGCCCCATAGGTAGCCCTGGAGCTAAGAGATCTACAAGAGTAACTGACCCAGGTGAGAGATAGGTATGAATAGAGATAGCCAGCTAACTTTAATATTTTATTGCTGATATCTTTCCTAGATGTTTATGCCTCTAGCATTTGCTGCCTTATTGTAGAGTGTGTAACCTTAATAAACTAAATAGTACTTAATAAACTAAAATATCTTTGTTGGTATAAGTTGCTTCATTGTCTGTTGGAAACAAAGGTTCAGAATCCTGCTTAGCCGTTCAGCAAACTACCAAATACTCATTGAGGTCTAGTAACTTGAGGACTGAGGCTTTAATTAGGGAAAGAGCTCAGTGCCTGCAAGGGATAGCATTAAGCCTAGAGCAGGGGTGCTCACACTTTTTTGGCTCGAGAGCTACTTTGAAACCCAGCAAGGCCCGGAGATCTACCAGAGTTTTTTTTACAATGTTTGCGCCATCATAACATATAACATTTATGTGTACAATGTATGTTGGTGTACCTTGAGCCCCACTGAGTATAACAGGACTTACTCCTGAGTAGACATGCCTAGGATTAGGCTGTGAGGCTGCAATCCTAGCCACACTTACCTGGGAGTAAGCCCCATTGAGTACAATGGGCCTTACTCCCGGTGTTTCCTCCCAGAGGCACCTGAAGGGGGGGGGGTCGGCACTCTGCAATCTACTCATTTTGCTTCGCGATCTACCGGTAGATCGCGATCCACCTATTGAGCACCCCTGGCCTAGAGGGTCTCAGTGTCCAAGGACTAAGGCACTGGCACATACAGGGTGGTGGCAGTACTACCGGGCAAGGGGCCTTGAGGGTTTTAAGGTTCAAAAAACCAAGAACCCTAAGTCTCCTAAACCCCCTTTGTTTATGACAGGTGGCCTTTGAGCTTTATAGCCCCAAACAATCTGATACGAGGGGTGTGCCAGCTGAAAATCGGTAACAGACTTCCAAAGTCTGACTTCTGGAGACACAGCTGAATACTTCAGCCATAAGCAAAGCAAGTTCAAGTGCGGACAGGGAGGAAGGTTTGTTCCAACTGCCACTTCTTTCCACACTGATAGCAGGCTAATAATATGCATGGGATAGTTCCGAGAAGGACCCGGAGTGCAGATGAAGCCCAGAGAAGTAAATCAAAACCACATCACGGGATTTCTATTTATTATCCCTGTGACCTTATGCCAAGGTGAAGAGAGGACATGCCATTCTGTTCAATGGGGCACAGCATTTTCCCACTGGCTGGAGACCAGAGTTTTTGTTAGCCTCGAGATCTTGGACAGAACAAGAAATCCTCCCCTTCTCCAACAAGTCTTTCCTGGTTGGCAAAAGAGCTCGAGGCCTCAAATGCCAAATTCCCTACTCTCACAGAGCAGGGGGAATGAGACCTCTGCGGCAGAAGCTGTGAAGGTCAGGGCTCCAGTCACCCCAGCTGACCAAGGTGGAAGTGGCAGCGGCTGAGAAACTGCCCAAGCACCAGCTCGTGTGTCACCAGTGGCAGAGTGGCTGCTGCCCCTTCACAGTCTGCTGTAAGAGCTGGGAACCTGGCAATAATTTGACAGGCTGATTACATCAGCATTTAACTTCGAAGGTACAGTTTTGTCTTCGCGGAATGTAGGTAAGAAGTGCAAGCAACACCTGGTCAAGGTTCTGAAACTTGGAAGAGTTCACAAGAACCAAGAGCGGTACGGATGGCTTTACTGCCCTGCTTCATACACCTGCCATTCCCAGCACACCAACAGCACTGGGGATTTAGCCACAACCATTTGGCCTATTCGTATTTAGGGCAGAAAACTACAGGGTAAGCGAAGCTGTAAATAGGAGACCACAAACCAACCTTTAGTTCAGCCACGAAAGTATTTGCTCTGACAATGTCCAGCGTCGTGACACCAAAAATTCTGTTGGGGTTGTACACTCCATGCTTCTTAAACACCTCTGAAGTAATTGGGATAGTGGAATTGACCTGAGGGCAAGAGAGAAATTCATTACCCTGTTTAATTTTGTTTCTTTAAATTCATACCCTGCTTCACAGCTCTTTAGGGTCTCCCTTGGAGCCATCTGCATCATACAAAAACCACAATTTCATATTCATTTTTTAAAAACTTTTAAAACATTTTTTAAAAACTTAAGACCTAGGAACTGTCAAACATATGACAGAAAAGGAAACATCTGGTTTTATGAAAAATTCTAGTGTACTATACTTCCTGATACACTTCCTCCTTAACCCATTTCTGCCCAGCTCACAGGTGTACACATTTGATCCCTGTTGCGTATATGCAACATTGGGCAGAAATGGCTTAAGAAAAGCAAAAGTACATCTCTTGCCCTCCCAAACTTCCTGCAGCTACAGCCTCTGTATCCATTTATTAGCAAGCAATTCATCCAACTACAAAACTTTCAAGGAATGTCCTGTTTGCAGCTGAATTCCTTACTGGATTTGCAATAACGCAGATCATGGCTTCAGGGCAATGCTTGGCACAAGCGGCCGCCAAATTAGCAACGATGGTGGCATTTGTGTTGAAGAGGTCATCACGGGTCATGCCTGCAAATCAGATTAGAGAGATGCTGTTAAGCCCAATCCAAAACCCATTCAAATAAACTGTGGTACCAGCATGTTAAGAGAGCAAACTGGAGCTTAGAAGAATCAACGGTTTGCAAGCAGGAAAGTAGTATCAGTGAGACTGGACAAGAGGGTGCAAAGAACATTGAGAAGGCCAAGATCTCTTAGGTGGAACAGAGAATGAGAAAAAGGGCAAGGAAGAGGCTTAAAACATGCACTGCTTTGAACCCACTGCACATGGAAATATTTAAATGGGTAACACACACACTGCTAAATGCATCAAAATGGACACTTGTACATAACAGCAAACCTAAATCTGAACCGCTATGACCAACAGCCAATAAGGATCACAGACAGACATGGGATTACCAGGATTCCTGGCCCACTCCTCAAGCACCACACTGGTAAACAGATGTTAGCCCTGTTGGGTGGACTAGCCCAACCCAGACTCTCTCAAACAAGAAGCAACTTACCTGGCTTTCTAGGGACTCCAGCTGGAATAACAACCACTTCACAGCCCTTCAGAGACTCTGGCAACTGCTCAGGGCCCAGGAACCCTGAAGCAGCAAGACATACAAACATATTTACATACTGTTCTACTGGCAGTGCTATTCACAAAACTAGCAGCGACATTCTAAAAACCACCACATATTCTCCTTCCCCTCTCATTTCAGGACTCAAAAAGTGAGAGTCCTTGGTTATCTGGAGAACCTAGGAATTGGTTCAGACCAGTTTTAAGTCAGTTCCTTCAGCTGCATTCCAATAACTCAGGATATAGCATCCTACCACTTCAGTTACCAGTATGACTGACAGAGACACACAGGTTGCTTAAGCGTTTTAGAATGCAGCAGGTCTGTCAAGCAAGCAGAGTGTCTGCTTCACTTTGCACTTGGGAAGTCCATTCAGGCTGCTAAATCCACAGAAACAAGCAGAGCGCCAGATGAAACCAGCTCAGAGTCAATTTACAGGACATTTCTCTAACAGATTTGCTTGCTTATCATTAAATGCAGTCTAGTACTGCTAGTTTGAGCAACAGCCTTCTTATTAGACAAGGGCACCAAGACTTCCACAAAGAAATTAAAAGTTGGCTGTCTGTCCCTCTCAGAGACCAAGATTCTGAAAATGAGAGTATCATTCTGGGGATCCTTCCAAAGAGGGAATAAAGAGGAGGTCCAAATTCACTGCCACTGCAGACACAGACAACCAACCATTTCTTGCATTGTCATCCTCCTGTAAGGTAAGCTGAAGTCACAGCAGTCCCACAAGAGGACGACTTGGATCAAAAAATATGGAGTGGAAAAAGGAGGACATCAGCAGCAAACAGCTGCAAGATGACTCTAGCTACCTCGTGTTCATTTTTATTGAAATTTTTGTGACTATGGGCTCTCTCTAAGCAAGGTGGGGAGGGATTCCAACAACAAGTCACATATTCGTATTCCCAAAAGACAGTTAACATACAGTTAAAATGTGCCACTGCCAACTGGGCAAAGAGGTGCTGTTTCAAGTGGTGCTCCCCTTGTATTTAGCAGGGGGAAAGCAGCTGCCCTATTTGCCCCAAAGCAGTATCTTTTCTAGTGGCCTGTGTTTCTTCTGATCATCTTTTTATATTGTAAGCCCTTTTGGGACAGGGAGCCAATGGGTTATTTGATTTTCCCTGTAAACTGCTTTGTGAACATTTTGCTGAAAAAGTATATAAATATTCTCAGCCTTGTTAAAAAATAGAATTACTCTAGCTTATAATAACAAGCACAGTATTTACCATGGAGAGGCCGGTGAAGCACCTGTTCTGTACACAGAAGGTACCAATTTGATTCCCAGCTTATTTAGTTCAGAGGATCTCAGACAGCTGAACTAAGAAAGGCCTTTCTTTGCACAAGTCTTTGGAAAAACTGCTGCCATCTGTACTAGGTAAGATGAGCAAAAGGTCAGGTGCGAGCAGATGGTCACTTCCAAGCAGCTAAACTTGGAAAGGCTGTAGGTGGCAAAACTCTTGAACAATTCTAAATTGATGCTTTCAAGACTGGCCTGCTCAACGATCAAGCAGTTTTTATAGACCAAGTGACCAGGTTTGGTTCTGGGAAAAGCCTGTGTGTCTTGAGTTCTGACAACCAAGCTGGTAACAACCAAGCAAACCCCCAAGGCAGCCTTTGGAATATCAGCAGGAAGCAAAACGCCAGGCACAGATGGGCATCTCATACCTTTGACTTCTGCTCTTGTCTCGATGTGGCTGAGGTCAGCTGCAACGCCTGGGGTGTGGGCAATATCATACAGGTTGAGGTGCCTGATTAAGGGGCTATTCTTCAGCAGGAGAGAGAGAGGCTGGCCAATGCCACCAGAGGCACCCAGCACGGCCACCTTGGCATTTTTCTGGAGGGGAAAAAAAATGCTTAGAGGTGGGAGATTCTCTTAGGCTAGCCTGGGGCAAATAAGAGATTCTTTGATACAAGGAGCCTCTAAGATTTGCATCATAGCTCAGGACATGCGACTTCTAGAATGGCTTTAAACTGCTCCACTGGAGAGAAAATCTACCTCCGTGATGTCTGCTTAGTCATTAAAATCACTGCAGCTAGAAATCTTGACAGCTACAATCACAGAACAAGGGCAGGACTGCCATGTGACATTGAAGAGTCAATTGTTGCTTCCCCCCCGCCCCCCTGGAAATCCAATCCCCCCAATCCTGGAAATCCAAGCTCTTTGAAGACACTTCTAGCTTTCACGACTGCACAGAAAAGACAGAAACACAAAGTGTGGTTGGTGGGTTTCTATTACACTGTTGCATACTAGGCAAATCTGACTGGGATTTTCCTATAAGCAAAGGATTATACACAAATCCAAATCCTTGCTCATAGTTCACACTTTTGCCTCCCTGATACAAGCATATTCTTTCTTCCTGGTCTGCAAAGCATCAACTTTTACAACCATACATTGTGGAGAGAAAAGAGAGATTAACTCAGATCAAACCCATCTCCTCCCTTCCTAGGAATTCCCTCCTGATATCCCACTAGTATTTCTTACTGCTGAAGGAGACTATAACAGAACAAATCCATTGACTGGCACATTGGGGCACTGCTCACAATGCAGTTCTGAAGGGAAAGAACTGCCAATAATCCTGAGCCAAGAAAAGGTGAACCCACAGCACCACGTTGTAATCAGCTAACTGGCGATAAAGAGGGAAGTTCCAAGACAATCTTCACTGAAACTTTGTCTGCATTCAGACACACTTCATGTTTGACCTTGGGCCCAACTAGGAAGACTTTCAAGTCCAACAAGGGCAAGAGACACTTTTCTGTTGCTGCAAAGCAACTTGTATTCCTCTGAACGTAATGGCCAGTGGCAGAGCTATTCTCTTCTAATCATCCCTCAAATCCTATTTTTAAAACTATCCAAGCTAACAGCCATCATTACGCCTTGTGACCACAAGTTCTGTAACCCAATTATGTTAAGGACATGCTTTTGTCTTTCAGACATTGAGAGACCTGCCCATTCTCTCAATGACAATGTGCCCTGGTATTGTCATAGGAAGAATATATCTCTATCCATGCACACTCTCTCTGACTGAATGTAATTTTATACAGCTATTGTTTCCTAAACTAAGTGAACTCTGCAAGGTGCACACACTGGTATGGCCTCTCTCTTCAGCAGCTGATGGAGAGTTTGGACCACCATCTCCAACTCATAGCCAACCCAGTATCCCTTCCCTACAGGCTTTGCTCTGGTCCAGGTCGGTGGGGGGGGGGGGAAGAGAGAAGACTGGCACTTGTCTTTTTATATTGTCATGCCTACAAAAATGGTGAGAGAGCAAGATCAGAATATCTCCAACATTTGAGAAGATATTCAGCATGAAACCATAACTCATAAGATAGTACTTCAAAAGGCTCCGATAACAAGAAGGAAAGAATGACAAAGAAAGCCTGTTGCAAGACAATTTTCAAAGAACAAACCAAAGCCTCTAGTGAAGTACAGTTGTGCTCAGCTAAGAAGTGAAATGTTATTCAGAAACAAAGCAAGGGGTAACAGAGTCTGGTTCCTCATACCGTTTCCAATTACAGATTTAATTCCAACAACTTGGGGCAGACAAATACATAAAGCTATTAAAAGATTATTTTTAATTAAAGACTGAAATATTTGTATTGCAATCTTGTTTACTCAGATTGGCTCCTTATGCCAAGGGAGCTTACTTCCAACATCTAGCCCAGGTGCCTCCCCCTTCCAAGATTAGGAGTACAATATCCAGACAGTATTCAACTTCTGGATTTTAGAGATAGCCTATCTCTGAATGCCAGGTGCAAGGGAGCAGCAACAGGATACAGGTATTTTGTTGCCTTGTGTGCTCCCACTGTGAGACACAGGAAGTCAGACTATATGGGCCTTTGGCCTGATCCAGCAAGGCTCTTCTTATGTTCTTAAAGGGCTTTTACAGTCACAGAATTCTGTGACATGCTCCTTACCTGGAGCCTGTTTCACATCTTCCGAATGCAGCAATTATCCTTCAAATTTTCACAAATACCAGCACAGTTGGTTTTATGTATTGGCTGCGTCTGTTACTTTTCTGCCACCTTTTTTTGGTTGTTTCAGTTATAGTACTGCTATTTTTTTGATCTGTTACAAATGTAGCCGCTTTGGATTTTATAATGAAAGAAAAGCAGAATATAAACATAGAATATAAACATACATACATCCATACATGTGCATGACACTTCATATACAAAGAAAGTGCCTCATCCCAAAGGAGCTCACAATTTAAGAAGACATGCAAGGCAGACAACAGAGGAAGAGCAAGGAAATGAAAACAAGAAAACATATGCAGTTATTTCATGTGTTTGTGTGCTTAGGCTTAATTACAGTACCATATGTACAGCAGAATAGCTGTTCTCAAACTTTTATAGCACTAGGGTCCACATTTTAAAATGACAATCTGTTGGGACCCACAGGAAGTGATGTCATTAACCTGAAAGTGATGTCATGGCTAGAAGGGACACCATCAAGTTAGACCAAACCTAAGCCGCAATCAGCCTAACATCCCATTACACTTCTGCTATAATTTTGCCAGTTCCGAATTAAAACATCCCACTCAAAGCAGAAGGGAGACTTGAATCCTTGGACAAAGCACCATGCCTCTCTCCTACTGGGTGCCCATCCTGCCCAGCAGCTCTGCACTCTCTATTTCCAGATCTGTATTTTCAACGGTGGCTGAGCTAGGTGCTATGTGGCCCACTTGAAATTGGTTTGTGACCCAGCTAGTGGGTCCCAACCCACAGTTTTGAGAAACGCTGCAGCAGAAGGTGGGGCCAAAAGCTTCTGTGGAAAAGTAGGTTTCAAGAAGAGATAGGAATAGAAGAAAGAAAAGTTCTCCTACTCTTTCATTAGGTCCTCAACTTACACCCATCATTTGCCTGATCAGCAGTGCAGCTAGAGGGAGTGCAAAGGGCTAAATTTACAGGGAGCCTCATTGCAGTGGTGTGCAAGCAGCCCTCCCCTTCGGAGTCATTCCAGGTGGGGGAGAAAAAGTGGTTGCAGCCACTGGAGTACCTGGAGGGGGTGCAAAGTTTTGCAGGGAGCCTCATGGAAGTAGTGTGCAAGTGGCCATACCCTTCGGAGCCATTCCAGGCAGGGAAGAAGTGGTTGCAGCCAGTGGCGTAGCTGGAGGGGGTGCAAAGTTTTGCAGGGAGCCTCGTCGCATGGTGTGCAAGCAGCCCCTCCCCTTCAGAGCCATTGGGGGGGAGCAAAACAGAGACATACTTTGCACCCCCTCCAGCTACGCCACTGGTTGCACCCGAGGACCCTGTGCTGCAAAAACAGGTGCATGCAAGTGCTTGTCAGCCTTTCAGAGCAGCCTTGCACCCCTTCCAGAGCTAACTGGATGGGGAGGATGCCCCAGGAGGAAGGAACTGAAGGGGCAGGGAAGAGGCACTGCATGGGGAGAACACTTGCAGGGGCTTCATGCACGTGGCTTGACACAGGCAGGGTGGCTCCCCCTCCCCCTGATGCAGCTGCAGCCCCTGCAAGCAGCACAGCAGAGCCTGGCCACGGGCGCGCATGCGCAGTGCGCTTCTCGTCCAGGCCCTGAGGAGCCCCCCAATCCTCAACCCCCCCCCCCCTTCCAGGCACCTGTGAAGAGGTGGCGAGCCCCCTGCGGAGCGCGGCAGAGACCGGCCGGTTGAGGCGGGAGAACATGACGGGATCACGGAGGAGGAGCACAGAGTCTCAGCTGCAGCAGCTTCACGAACGACCTCCAAGGCAGCGAGGGCACTCCGACCCCAAACCACGCGAGAAGAGGCGAAGTCAACACCTCTCGCGAGATTTCCGTGCGTAATCTCGCGATATCTATCGAGACAGTAGTTCTTTTGCTTTCCGTGCGCGTCCGCATAGCCTTTCCATGAAGTATCGCGGGATCTAGGATGCGCACCTCTCGCGAGATTTCCAGAACTGACATAATCTCGCGAGATTTCTGGGACTTTTAACATAATCTCGCGAGATTCATTGGGGCAGTAGTTTTTGCTTCGCAGTCTTCCTACAAAGTATCGCGAGAACTAGAAGGCGTGCGCGCGAGGTTAGGTTGCTAAGGAGCGCTTCCCCATAGCAACAAGGAGCGGTGGGGCAAAAAAAGGACAGGTAGGTGGCTTACAGGCCACGTTACTATGGCAACGAGTGGGGGATATCCGTCCGCCGTGGTGATGTTAGCGACGCCTGGCGTCGTTCCTGTCGTGGTTGCCATGATAGCTGTGCAAGGAAGCCCATGGCAACGGTGGCTGCAGTTGCCATAGCAACGAGCATCCCAGGTACCAGTGCTACACAGGTGATGACAGGTGAGCTGATCAGAGACGTGCGGTGGGTGGGGAGGCAGTTGAGGCAGAGCCTCCCCCCCCCAGAGTCCTTCAAAGGGCTGCCACAGTGTGAGTCGGAGGTGGGGAGGCCTTGTACCTGTCGTGGTTGGCATGACAGTGGTGGATGCACAGTTGTCATAGCAACAAGCATCTCGGGTACCAGAGGCACACAGGTGATGGCAGGTGATCGATCAGGAGTGTGTGATGGGTGGAGAAGCAGGTGAGCAGAGCATCTGCACCAGAGTCCTTTGAAAAATCCCATTCTCAGTGAGCCTCATGGAAGTAGTGTGCAAGTGGAGAGGCAGTAGGCTCTCAGTGAGAATTGACATACATAGAATTGTTCTGTTAGCTCCATAGAACTTGGTGGGACTTCCTTTCCACTACCTCTACAATGAACTGAGGTGAATGGGGCTGTGGCCATCCTGAATCTGATCAGACAATATCATTGGCCACAGGCACCCCAGATCCTTTTGTAACAAATTCATATGCCAAATTGTCACTCCAAGTTTCTAGATATTTTGTTCTTTTCTTTGTTAAATGAACAGTAATCCTGACACCGGTGTTCTCTTTCAGAGCACAAATTGGGCTGCCAGCTTGGATCTGAAGGGGCTTTTTCAGTTCTAGGAAGGACCAGCTGAATAGGATCCGTCTTTCAATATTGCAACCATATCCTAAATGTTGGATTTTTTGTACCTAGCACGATGGCTGGGGTGGCACTGTGCGAACCAACAGAGCTGTATAATATTTTAAACCAGGCCACAAAGATCTCTAGACTAGCAGAGCCAAATTATCTGTGCTTATTGGGTAAGTAGTGGGCATGGTAAAGAGTGTGCAGGAGCAGGAGTGGCATTGCAGATGAATGGCACTGGCTAAGGGCCCACGTGGTACCAGCAGCAGTGGTAGTTTCCAGTGTTCCCTCAAGGAGTGCCAATAGTGGAAATGGAAAAGGTGCAAAAGAGAGTGACTAAGATGATTACGGGGCTGGGGCACCTTCCTTATGAGGAAAGGCTGCGGCATTTGGGCCTCTTCAGCCTAGAAAAGAGACACCTCAGGGGGGACATAATTGAAACATACAAAATTATGCAGGGGATGGACAGAGTGGATAGAGAGATGCTCTTTACCAGGGGTGCTCAATAGGTGGATCGCGATCTACCGGTAGATCACGAGGCAAAATGAGTAGATCGCAGAGTGCCGACCCCCCCCCTCCTTAAGGTGCCTCTGGGAGGAAACGCCGGGAGTAAGGCCCATTGTACTCAATGGGGCTTACTCCCAGGTAAGTGTGGCTAGGATTGCAGCCTCATAGCCTAATCCTAGGCATGTCTACTCAGGAGTAAGTCCTGTTATACTCAGTGGGGCTCAAGGTACACCAACATACATTGTACACATAAATGTTATATGTTATGATGGCGTGAACTTTGTAAAAAAAACTCTGGTAGATCTCCGGGCCTTGCTGGGTTTCAGAGTAGCTCTCCAGCCAAAAAAGTGTGAGCACCCCTGCTCTTTCCACTCTCACATAACACCAGAACCAGGGGGCATCCACTAAAATTGAGTGTTGGGAGAGTTAGAACAGACAAAAGAAAATATTTCTTTACTCAGCATGTGGTTGGTCTGTGGAACTCCTTGCCACAGGATGTGGTGATGGCGTCTGGCCTGGATGCCTTTAAAAGGGGATTGGACAAGTTTCTGGAGGAAAAATCCACTATGGTTTACAAGCCATGGTGTGTATGTGCAACCTCCTGATTTTAGAAATGGGCTATGTCAGATGCAAGGGAGGGCACCAGGATGAGGTCTCTTGTTATCTGGTGTGCTCCCTGGGGCATTTGGTGGGGCCACTGTGAGATACAGGAAGCTGGACTAGATGGGCCTATGGCCTGATCCAGTGGGGCTGTTCTTATGAGCTCATTGCAGGGATCTTCCCTGTTGAACTGCAACTGCCTTCTGTGATAAAAATCATGACTGTTAAATCAGTTTATAATTAGTTATTTAAAATAAAATTTAAAATTGGCATTATAGATGTACCCTTGGCAACTGCTCCAGAAGTGAGCAGATAGTATTTCAGTGTAATCTGCTGAGTGTGTGTCACACCAGAACTTCCAGTGATGAGTCCCAGGTTTCTTGCATCCTGCAGCACCAGGGCAGGTCTCAGGAAGAAGGAGCTATTGACCTGGTCTTTGCTGCACTGCAGCACCACCTAGACTATGATAGCCTGAGAGGGCACTGCTGTTATTAACTGTGCCAGCCCTTCAGGTTTTGCAATATAAGTGTAGCACACACATGATGCAATAACATATCTTTTTTAAAAGGCTTAGCTGACCCAGGGGAACTGGGGAACCAGTAGGGACTTGGCTGGCCTTATATAACTGCTGATTTAGACTTGGTCCTTATGCTGCGTGAGGGCCCAATCCTATCCAACTTTCCAGCACCAGTGCAGCCGCAGTGCAGCTTCGAGGTAAGGGAACAAATGTCCCTTTACCTTGAGGAGTCCTCTGTGATTACCTCCCCACCACAGGATGCAGTCCATGCCTTATTGGCATGGTTGCACTGGCACTGGAAAATTGGGTAGAATTGGGCCCTAACTCATGTAGGAGTATAATAGTAGCCACACACACTCTAGTGACTTGCCTCTCATCCTTCATTCTCTGGCCTCTTCCTCATCTTTGAGAACTTAGCTATCTATTTGAGCAAAATAAAGACTGATTTATCAAGAGCAGGTCCCAGAAAACAGGAACTTCCACTCTTAAGGCATGCTGTTTTGGTAAAGATAGCAAACAACCTGTGAGCTGTTGATGGCATTAAGAGATTGCAAAGCAGAGAGGGAGGGAATACAAAAAAAGCAACTTGACAAAAGGAATCAAGAACACTAGAGACAATGCAGGTTGTGACTAATATTCCAGAGGAGCTTTCCATCCATTTTCTTAAACTGGGAAATAAGCCTATCCCCACTCTGCAGAAATACTCTGAGGGTTGTTGACTCTGCTCATACGTTATGCTAGCTATTCCTCCAGATGCTGACATGAGAAATAAAATGAATCAAGTGATTAAGGGTTGCCATGAGCCCAAGGAGGCTGCCTGTTGTGTCTCTGAATGATTTGCTACCCCAGCTGTCCTCTCCTATGCATGAATGAGGCAAAGATAAGCAAAGCAAGGAACTAGCTGGCCACATCAGTGCTTTCTTTTCTCTGTCCCTCTTTTCACTTCTGCTGTTTGTTTCCAGATGCTCGTACAAAGCGGGAGTACAATGAAAGCCATGTGATAACAGCAATACGAGTCAAACAGGCAAGTAATAGTTTTGGGTACACTAGTCACATGTACATATGACCTCCTATACCCCTTGCCAACTGAAGATAACACTTCCTGTGTCTCTGGCCACAAGAACTTGTGCTGAAATAAATGTGTTATTCTTTACAAGATGCTTTAGGTGTTTTTGTTTGTTTTTGTTTTGAGTTCAGAGAGATACCTGAACAACTTTTATTGTTGAAAAGCAACCCCACATGCAGGGTGTGAAAAACTGCAGGCAGGTGGTGAAGTACATGGTACCGCAGTGCTCAGACATATTCTCTTGTGTACATGTGCACTACAGAGAAGGTATATTCACTGCTCATTCAGTGCAATCTTATACAAATCTACTCAGAAGTAAGTTCCGCTATGTTCAGTTGGATTGATGGGAAATTGAGCTCAAAGCAGCTCACAGAAATAAGAAGATATCAAAACCATAATGTAAATAGCAGTTCTGTCAATGTGGCAGTATATTCACAAACTCAAATTCAAAACAGAATTACCTATCAGCGATTTAATAAGCAATTGATACAATTTTTTAAAAAACATGAACATAAACCAAAGATAATTTGTCATAAGAATCAGTATCATAAACACATATACAAATATTCCAATCAAGAAGTCTAAGACAGTTGGCTCATGTCCTCCACTCCCTTTCAGCTGGAGACCCACTAACAGTATTGCCCAATTTTCCTCCTGACACCAACTTAAGCACTGTATTGTGATAAGGAAACATGTATAGTGTACATTTAGTAGCATAATTAGCCTGAAGCTTAATCCAGCGCTCTCTTTCTCTTTTAAAAGAATCTTCTGGGGAAGTATATGGTTCCTCAGTCTGTTGACCTGGAATGCGTCAGATACTGTGTGGTGTATGATGGTAAAACAGACAGCTTGGAGGCGGCTTTTGATGTAGATTATGATATTTATGATGTGGATAAAGATCTCAAAGGTAGTACTTCCTCTTAATGTTGCGGTTAAGTAGTCCAGTTCATTTGGTTCGCTCAAGACCAAGGCCTGGAAAAAAGTTTCATAAGTACCTAATTTTCATTGATAAAAGCTGTGCTTGAAGTGGGCATTCTGGGGGGGGGAGGGGGGAATGACAGTTGCAAGGGGAGCAGCAATACTGTAAGTCCCCCTCTCTTTGCTCCCACTTTGGTCATCCTAAGGAAAATCACCAAAATCTCCCCAAGCTCCCAATGTTGTCAATGGGGTAGCAAAATTAAGAGGGCCATTTTGTTAACAGTCATAGGCTGTGTACTCCAAGAATCCATTATAAATATTTCTCATTTTCCACCCCAGTATATGGAAAGCCAGACATCACGGCATTAAGAGGCAAAGTTTCACCTACAGAAAGTAAGTCTGAGGCTTTATTTTGTCGTTGTAGTGATGGGGGGTTGTGATGGCAAAGCAAAAGTCTAAGGTTGAAAACAGGTGGGGTCACATTTGGGAACATTCCTTTCATAGTCTAGTGTTGAGATCTGGAGAAGAAAGAAAAGAAAATGGTTGTGAAGGTTGGCAGTAAATGCCAGCTGTGGACAGTAGCACTGATTGGCCATCTTCTGTGCTACAAACCTTCAAGGGATTTATAAGGGTGGCGTGTTCTGACAGAGGCATAGGAGGACCTAGACCAGTGTTACAACCTCAATCTTTCAGGTAAATTCTCCACTGCCTGGCAGTGAGGTTAATGCAGAGTTAAAGGGCCAAGAGACGAGCAGCAGAGGAGCTTGCCACTTGGCAGCTTGAGGCAGGGGGCGGTCCAGGAGGCTCATGTACCAGCAGCTTCCAGGCAGCAACCGAGGCTGTATGGAGGCAAACAGGCTGCCTCCCTCTTCCTCAGGTACTAGAGGGACCCTGATTCTGACTGTCTTTCAGGATTCTTCCGACTGAGCAGGGTTCTGAACTGGGATATTGCAAGGCCAGCACTGTGCCTCTGGGTCTGAACTTCGGACTAACTGTTGTCTCCATTCTTAAGGTTCCATTGTTGAATATGAGGAGCACAGAGCCAGGGAGCAGTGAGTCCAGTTGAGTCCAATTGGATTCCCTAATTCTGCAGGTGTCCTGGGTGGGGGATTGTCTTGGAGTGTGATCTCTGACATTCTCTCAGGCAGGGTGTCCTGCCTCTTTTCCTCTTTTCCTGATTCCTACTGGAGTTAAGGAGGGAGGACAACTTGTCTGTTTTTGGCTCTTGGGCAGGTCCTCCTGACAATAGGATTCTCATGAAGGGCAGGATAAAAATATAATTATTCAATTTCATGACTCTAATGTATTCACTAGACACAGTGCCTCAAATGAACAGTGCTGCAACCTTTCCTCTCTAGCCACCCATCTCTGTGACAGAACTTCTGTTTCTAGATGCGAAATCAGGATCTGCTGCTCGCTGTGCCCGAGTTTTGCAGCGACTCACTCACTTCCCAGTCATGGTTTTGAGAGGGGGCTACGAACTCTTCACAAGGTCTTACCACTTCCTCAGGACCCAAAAGATCTTTTACATGCCTCGAGTAAGAAAGATTTCAGTAAGGAGAGGGCTGGGGTTCTTTCTTATTCGTAGAACTGTTTCCATTATCTGCCTGTGGAATATGTGGTTGGGTTGAGCTCCTGCTATTTCTTTCCATTGGCACGGGACAGAGGGTGGTGTGCCTCACAGCTCCCCCCACCAGCAGGATCCATAGACTAATCTTCTGGCCTGCCCTGTGGCTTTAGAAAGGAAGGAACCAAGCTGGAGTGGGGACTGGAAGTAAAACTATTAATATAATGCTCATACAAAACTATGGTATGACCACTTGGTACAATTCTGATTGCCACATTTCAACAAGGATATTGTAGAGCTGGAAATGGTGCAGAAGAGGACCACCAAACTGATCCAGGTGCTGGTTCACCTTTGTCAGGAACTAGGGAAATTGCCCCGACCCACACACCAAATACAACAACAACAACAACAACAGTATTTATATACCGCTTTTCAACAAAAAGTTCACAAAGCGGTTTACAGACAAAATCAAATATCTAATGGCTCCCTGTCCCAAAAGGGCTCACAATCTAAAAAGATGCAACACCAGCAGACAGCCACTAGAAAAGACACTGCTGGGGTGAGGTGGGCCAGTTACTCTCCCCTGCTAAATAAAAGAGGAGCGCCCACTTGAAAAAGCGCCTCTTAACCAGTTAGCAGGGGTTAAATATGATGTTATGTTGGAACTACAGGTAGATTTTAACAGTTTGCTGCTGGAGAGCCTGTGTTGGTTCACAAGCCAGGCAAACACATAGTGATGGTACAATCCTATGCATGTCTACTTAGAAGTAAGTCCCACTGTCTACGGTGTGGCTTGCTCCCAGGAGAATGAGCATAGGATTGCAGCCTTAATTAATTAGTTGCCCTGTATGTGTTTGGTGTTGTCCTGTCCATTTCAGCATCACATAAAGTGAACTGTAATATTCAACAAAATCATGATTTTAAAATATATTCTGTAAGATGTTTCTAAGACCCAGTCCATCGAAACAGAAGTACATTCAAGTCCCACAGATTTCTGCAGTGGGAGAGGGAAGTCCCTCCTTTAAATATCTCCCATTGGAAGAAACCAGGCTTGGGAAGGGCTTCCATCTGGGTGAGCTGCACTCAGGAAAAATTATTTTACAAGTTCTCAGGATGGCTCTACTTCAGGCTTCTGAGCTGTGTGCCTCCCTGGCCCCTTTGTTCTTCTCCTGCCAGGAACTAGAGGACTTTAAGCCCTACCCGGTGGAGATTCTGCCTTCTAAACTCTACTTGGGAGACTATGAGCAAGCCTGCAGCAAGCAGATACAGAAGGAGCTGAAAATCCGCGCCCAGATCAATGTCTGTGAGGAGGTTGGCACATTGTGAGTCACATGGATTGCAACAATGCATGGACTCTATTTTCTCTTCTTTTGCAGCCATGCAGGGAAGCTCGCATTTATTACAATCCAATATTAAAAATGTCCTACCTGCACGGCCACTTGCCTAGATGACTTTAAAAGGGGATGAGAGAATTTTTGGAGAAGGCTTCCCCAAAGCATTTGGTTGGCCAAGTAGGAGGCATGATGCTGGACAAATGGGCCCACTTTGGTCTGATCCAGCGACACTCCTCTTATTGAGTATAAAAGTTAGGAATAAAAGCTCCAGGCCCAAAGGCAGTTTACTTCTGCATGCAAGGTGCTTGGAACAAAACAAGGCAAGTCTTCTGCCTTCCTGCCTTCCTTGTGGGCTTCCCAGGGGCATCTGTTTGACCACAGTTGGAAATAGGATGCTGAGGTTCAGGATCCTCAATGTGATCGAAAAGAACTTGCCCTCCTTGCTGTTACCGAAGGAACTGGGAGGGCCAAGGGAACAGTGCAAGACTTACAAGCCCAGAGAGCTAAAGCAGAAACAGGAAAGGACCGAATGAAGAGCAACATCTCTGAGTTGCAAGTTGTGGGTGCTTCATTACCCAAAGCCTGCTAATGGCAAAAAACACATAGGGGCAGCAGGGAAGGCAAATGACCAATCACATCGCAGAGAGGCAGGGCCTCTTGCGTTTCAGGAGTGCATGCATGGTTTCCTACAGAGATGAAGCAAGAAGCAGAACTCTGGCCCAGATCCCAGAAGGAGGCTTGTGTTCTGAATATGCTTATGGCCAACAACCCCCAGTACAGGGGCGGGGGCATATTCCAGATTGTCTGGAGCCATCTTTTTCAGGAGGCCCAGAGGTGATGAAAGAATCCATCACCCTAGACAGGCTGAGCAGAGGCCTGCCTTCTCAGGAGTCTAAAGCAGAAGTAGTCTTGCCCTTTCTCTTAAAATGTGTTCAGTCTTGCATTGGGCTTTTGCAAGCTTCCGAACAGATTTTCTCTTTGTTCCCAGTTTTTTGGAGGAAGGTAGCAGTGATCTCCTCCACATTTCCATTCCCGACTCTCCAGAGGCCGATATGCTCTCCTCCTTTACGACCATCTGCCACTTCATCGGTAAGTAAAACATTCCATCCCCCCTCCACCACACACACAATCAGATGGGGAACCAAGCTTTTTAACAGGATCACATGCACCCTGACTTACTGGCTTATGTGCACTCACAGACTGCCCCTGGCCGGGGTTTCATGTGAACACTGGGTTTCTACATTTTTGAGGGATCAAGTCTCCATGCTTCTTGAAAATGAATATGTTTGTGCAAAAAATGTAATGTGTGAATTGTCCTTGGGTGTCTCAAAGGGCAATCCTAACTGTGCGCTAGGCTGGTGCAAGTCCCTTGCGCCAGGCTGAAAGTATTGCAAACATGCTATAATGCACGTTCATGACTACTCCAGGGTTGGGGAGGCCAGCACAAGGGCATGCGCCAGCCTCCCTGCACCAGATCCAAGCCTGGCAGGGGTAAGCAAGCACCAGCCTAGGGAGGCTTGCATGGGGTGTTGGAGAGGGTGGCCGGAAGGCAAAACGAGGGCAGTTTTGGGTGGGTGGAGGAAAGACTGGGCTTGGGTATGGGATGAGACTGGCCTGGGCAGCTTAGGCCGAATCCTAACCCCCTCCCAGTCAGCCTGACATTGCACCAGGCTGCTCAGATTTGCACCACCTATAAGGGTGGCTGGGGCATTACTTAAGAGTATGGGGATAAAAATCCCCTTACTTTGAGTTGTGCAGCAGCCACCTTCTACCTGACACTGGATACAGCGCAGGCCACTTGGACTGCCTGTTCCAGCACAGGTTAGGGTTATGAGAATAATAGTGCATGTAGGGCCTTAGGAAATTGGCAATCTGGCTTCTTAGAAGGTTTAAGTGAACTGAGCTTACTGGTTTGTCAGCTATAAGAACTTCCTTCTGGATGCATCATCTGTTGGTCCCCAGACCAGGGGCTTTGTGTTCCCTGGGGTCATGCTCAGGGCAGAGAACTTGTTCTCCAGGTCAGTATCTGAATCCCTCTTTCCTGTGTGCAAAATGAGCAGTCAAATGGGAGCTTCACAAAGGATCAAGCCAAACTAGGAAAGCCTAAGACTGGTCTAAGTCTGAACTGGAAGCCTTTAGAGCCCCTTCTTGTGTGGGAGAATCTGGTCCAGGCTGACTTGATGGAGGCACCTTGTTGTTGGCATCCTTCAGTCTCGGAAGACTATGGTGTCGCGCTCTGAATGGTGGTTCTGGAACAGAGTGTCCTCTCCAGTGTGCGAAGCCTGGGTAAAGTAGGTATGGAGGATAGGCTGTTTCCCATGCAGCAAATCCCCCCTCTCCACGTCGCTGGAATGGTCCAATGGAAAGGCAGAGGCCAATATGGTTGGTTCCAGCGGCGTCGCAGGAGTTGCCAGAACGTGACTGTGTTCAGCCATGAACTGCCTCAGGGACTCCGGCTGGAGGCACCAGAGGTCCTGGAAATACTTTCTTCCTATGGAGATGCCCCAAATTAGCTTTGCTAGCTTCCAGGGAATAATATCTGAGGTTGAATCCCACTCTTCTTCCAGGTAGCTAAAGGCAGCACAGTTCTTCACTCCTCCTTTTATCCTCTGTAGGTTAATCTGAGAGAGAGCAATGAATCCATGATTTTCCAGTGAGTTTCATGGCTGAGAGGAGGTTGGAACCCAGGTCTCCCTGGTCCTAGTCAGTCACCCTCATTGCTTTGTCACAGCGGCTCACTCCACACATTCTGACCTGGCTGGAGCTAGCTCCTTAAGGCAATTTCACTCATTGTTTAATCAAACATTAAATCTGTAAAGGGAAGCTATTTTTTTCTGGAGTTTGTGGCTTTCAAATATAGTGTCTGAACAATATGCTGTATTTTGTTTGTTCTTTTTAGATAGTCATATACACAAAGAAGCAGTCCTAGTTTTTTCAACTCGAGGCATAAGCAGGAGCAGTACAGCCATAATAGCTTACCTCATGCATTCTTGCAGGCTTTATTTAAAGGTAAATGCACCAATGGGTGAGGACCTCTGTATTTGTTTGTTCAGTTTATATCCGTTTGCCTTGTAACTGCCAATCAAAGCAGCTCCAAAAATCCAGAATCGCTACAATAAACATTAAAATGAAAATGCCAACCTAACAAAGCAATTCATCATTAGTAAAACTCCGTATTTTATTGCATGCTACAATACGATGCCCATCCATGTAGAAGACACTTTTATGAAGACTGAAAAGACAGAACTCTGCCCCAAGGGGGCTTACAGTCTTTAAAACTGCAGAAGGGAGACGGGGGAAGGAAAGGGAAATGGGTAGATTGGAGACTACAACAGACTACATGTGATTATTTTTGAAATAGTATGGATGACAGTTTGGCTATCAGAGCACCCAGTAAAAATGCATCAGACCTTGCAATAAAAGCATGTTTCTAGTGCACAGGGAGAATTCATCTTCTGTTGGGTTTGGCTTCTGCTGAATCAGACCCTTGGTCCACGTTTCCTAGTGATGTGTGCTCTGACTGACAACAAACTCTTCGGGGTCTTGTGCAGACCAGAGGTCTTTCTCACCATCTGCTACCTTTAACAGGAAGTGCTGGGAATGGAAACTAGGCCACTCTTCCACATGCAGAGTGTTCTGCCACTGAGCTACGCCCTCTCCCCAGGCTAACCTGCAGCTGAACAAGGTGGTAGAATGGACTGCACCACCTGAGGTGCTTAGGAGAGGGTTCTCTTCTAAGAATTCCCTGCAAACAGAAAAACCAGCATAGTAGGCAAAGGATTGGGTCAGAATCCTGGGGTCCAGTCCTGTCCAACTTTCCAGCATCAATGCAGCCCTGAGGTAAGGAAACAAACATTCCCTTACCTTGAGGAGTTCTCTGTGACTGTCCCACCACCATAGGATGCAGTGCTCGCCCTGTTGTCAGAGCTACAGCAGTGCAGAGAAGTTGGATAGGATTGAGGCCTTTAATCTCAGATGCATGCATTTTCTATGCACCAGGGATATCTTGACATTGAGTAGCACTCCTAGGTTGTACCTGCAACCTGTGGCCAGAAGTGGTGGTGCTCTCCATTCCACCACTTCAGCATTCTACCATCCCATTCTGCTGCATGCCCAGACTCAGCCCAGCACTTTTGCCTCTCGCTTTTTAGTCTGGAGGCTTTGAACAAGGATGGGCAACTTCTTGAGCCCATATAGGGCTATATTCTCCTTGGCCTAGACTTTCAGGGCCTAGACTTTCAAGATCCTTCCCTTCTGTTGGTTTTTAACAGGACCCTCCCCCCCCCCCCATTCCTGATGCTTCTCACCTTTCCTCCTCTCTGTAGAAGGCCTGGAGTTATGTCCTGAAGTGCAAAGCCAACATGAGGCCGAACCGAGGGTTTGTCCAACAGCTGTCGGACTGGGAGAAGCGGATTTACATGAGCACAATCACTGATATCTCTGAACCAAACTACTGACCATCGGCAGCTGGCAAAATAAGGTGTCGGAAACACCATCTGTAGGGGCAGCTGAATTGCTCCACAGGGTTTGATCAGTTAGGTTACTGGGTGTAAAAAAAAAACGGTTTGAGAAAGAAACCTGTTGCTTTGAAAGTGTTTTTTTTTTTTTTAAACTCAAATGTTAATTATCACTGTCTTATTGTGATTCTTACCTGTGTCATGGGTTGTGTTCTGAATTTATACAAACAGAAATGAGCAACATTTGGGCCTTCTGTGTGCTCTGTTCAGGAATAAATACATTATTTATGTTTTTCCTCATCAGTTTGTCATTATCTGCCACCGCACTTGGGCACCACCACTGAAAAAGGTTGGTTCTGGTTGCCCCTTGCCTCACCGCTGAAGGCACCAGCACCTGCAGGATGGCTTCTGAAGCAGATCTTAAAGGACAAGCAGGCTCATATTGGAGCAGGCGGTCCTAGGCAGAGAGTGGAACAGTGTAAACTGGGGTTGGTTCAGTTCTAATTCAACTTCATCAGTATTTATTATCTCTCCAGTCGGTGGCGTAGCTGGAGGGGGGGTGGAGCAGCCAGTCTAGGAGGGAGTGGGCAAGCGGCCCCTCCCTTCGGAGCTATTCCCGCTGTGGGGAGCAAAACCGAGTCGTATGGCTCCATTGTGCTTCCCCCTGCCGGGAATGGCTCCAAAGGGAGGGTCCGCTTGCCTGCCTCACTGAGCCTCCCCACCAGCCTGAGCACTCCGCCCCCCCTCCAGCTACGCCACTATCTCCAGTTCAGTTCTGGGTCAGACACTTTGAACTAATTTTGAACCAGCGTAGATAAAGGAATTAGGAAAGAGGCTCCTTTGGGGGAGGGGGGAAGCTGCCAGCACCTTCTCCTCCAGGGAGAACCCAGAAGTGACATCACAATGTCATGTGACATCATGACCTCCCTGTCCCAGGCACCAGTGCTTCTAGTTACTTCCTCCATCCTAAGTAGGTGAAGAGAGCATTACTGAGCATGCACGGAGTGCAGGGGGTCTGTATGCGGACACAAGAACACAACACACACATTCCACCTGTGATGCATGTACATCCCATGTGCCAATAATAATAATATTTTAATTAAATAAATGCAATTAATAAGTTTAATAAAATATATATTATATATTTACACATTATTATTATTATTATTATTATTATTATTATTATTATTTTATTAATTTGTACCCCGCCTTTTTACCCAACGGGCACACAAGGCGGCTAACAAACAATTTAAAAATACAACATGAAAAGCAGTTAAAAACAATTTACAATGATTAAAAAGCTAAAAACAAAAACAAACCCCGTGGATTTTCATATAAAAAGCAAGAATGCCAGCCAGCCTGTCAACAATTAAAAGCTTTTTGAAATAAAAAGGTCTTCAGTCCACGCCGAAACGTTAGCAACGAGGGAGCAGTTCTCAGTTCTAAGGGGAGGGTATTCCACAGTTTGGGGGCCACCACCGAGAAGGCCCTCTTCCTGGCCGCCACCCCTCTCACACCTCTTAGTGGCGGCACAGTCAAAAGGGCCCCCCCAGAAGATCTAAGAGCACGGGCCGGATTGTAGGGAAGGAGGCAGTCCCTCAAATACCCCGGACCCGAGCCATAAAGGGCTTTAAAAGTCAAAACTAGCACCTTGTATTGGGCCCGGAACAGAACCGGCAACCAGTGTAGCCGCCGGAGCAACGGCTCAGCAGAGTCAAACCGACGTGCCCCGGCAACCACACGAGCAGCAGCGTTCTGTACTAGTTGTAATTTCCGGACCGTCTTCAAAGGCAGCCCCACGTAGAGCGCATTGCAATAATCTAATCTAGTTGATTTATTTATCATTTATTCATATTTATTTTTGCTATTTGTTTTATTTTGAATTATTATTAGTAATGATAGTAGTGACATAATATTAATATTAATTAATGACATGATTCTTAGCAATCCCCAGAAGGGCCACGTGCAGACGGTGGCTTATTGCGCATGCGCGCGCTCTGCCTGCAAGGCCTCCGGAAACGCAGCCACCAGCAGCTCCTCCCAGCGCGACCGCAAAGCGACACAAGCCCCGCCCCCGCAGGAGCCAATCAGCGGCCTCCCTGCAAGACGGTTACCCCTCGATACGTCCCTCCTCCTCCCTGCTGGCCCCGCCCCTCGCTTCTCGCCCGTTGGTCGCCGCGTCGTTGGGCGGGGCCAGAGGCGCGGCCGCTGATTGGTTGGGGGCTTTCCGGCAGCGCCCGCTGCCCCGCCTCCGGTGTGAGGGTCGTCCTGGAGCCGCCGGCTCCCCCCCGTTGTCGTTGCCATGAGCTGCAAGGCCTCGGCGGCCCAGTGCCTGCGGGACTGGGAGGAGCTGCAGGACGGCTTCCAGCGCGTGCAGGTCAGCGGGGGGAGGGCGCCTCTGAGCATGTGCAGAGTGCGGGGAGGAGAAGGTGCCTCTAGTCATTGCCGAGGAGAGGGTGCCTCTGAGCATGTGCAGAGTGCGGGGAGGAGAAGGTGCCTCTGGTCATTGCCGAGGAGAGGGTGCCTCTGAGCATGTGCAGAGTGCGGGGAGGAGAAGGTGCCTCTGGTCATTGCCGAGGAGAGGGTGCCTCTGAGCATGTGCAGAGTGCGGGGAGGAGAAGGTGCCTCTGGTCATTGCCGAGGAGAGGGTGCCTCTGAGCATGTGCAGAGTGCGGGGAGGAGAAGGTGCCTCTGGTCATTGCCGAGGAGAGGGTGCCTCTGAGCTTGTGCAGAGTGTGGGGAGGAGAGGGTGCCTCTGGTCGTTGCCAGGGAGAGGGTGCCTCTGAGCATGTGCAGAGTGTGGGGAGGAGAGGGTGCCTCTGGTCGTGTGCAGAGTGCCGCCTGGCTCAACAGGCACTGACACCAAACTAAGCTGTGTTTGGGTTGCCAGTGCCCAGGAAGCATGTGAGGCCTCTGGACATCTGCAGAGTGGCGCCTCACTCAACAGGCACCAATGCTGAATAAAAGGATTAGTCTTTAAGGTGCTTAGTTCACTAATGCCCAAAATGTGTGTGAGGACCACAGATGGTTCCTCTGGGTGTGTGCAGAGTGCCTTGTCCGCCACATGCCTTTTGTCTCATGTCTGTGAGTTGTGCGAAAAGTGTGTCTGAGCAGGTGCAGAGCACTCCCCCATCTTGCCTGTAGTATATGTGAGCGAGTGCCTCAGGGCCTTCTTCCTCTCCGGCACTCAGTGCATTGTCAAGAAGGGTATTCTGTGTGAAGGGTCATTGGGGTCACCACCGCAACCTTCACCGCAGTGGTTCTTTAGCATGTGTATTTCATGTGTCGTCCTGATTTGTGTGTTTATTAACTCAGACCTATGGTCCCCTTTGCCACCGAAATGCCCAAAGCAAACCAGAACAACAAAGTGAAACTTGAACCCGAAACTTAGACTGACCGAAAACGTCACTAAAGCGAAATACCAGGCAAAATGTCAGTGGAGCAGAAAACATCCCCTGCAGAAGCTGACCAGCAGCCGGTGAAGGGAGTCAGTGGAAGATCTCTGAGTCTGGGACCGTCCAAATGGGGGAAAGTGCCTTTAGGAACTCTGATGCCAACCTGTTTAGGACTTTCACAGCAGCACAGTTGAGCCTGGGGATGGCTGGGGGCCAAGCCACTTGGCAAAGCAGGGGACAAGCTGGAATTTCCAAATGCTTTTCAAGGGTCACCCCAAGTAGAGCATGTTACAGTGGTCAAGTTGGACGTGGCCAAGGAATGGGTGGTTGGATCTGTTCTCTCCAGGCAAGGGCGCACCTGAAGCTGAACGTAGGTACCTCTTGTAGCAAAGGGGGAGGAGGAGGGAGCCTCCAAACAGGTGCAGCGAGAAGAGGCAGAGTTTATGTGGATTATTATCAATGGCCTGATACAATGAACTGCCTCCTGGGACACTAAGAAACAAGCAGATGTAAATGGCCACTGTGCATCCTCTCAAACACAATATTTATTGCTTTATGGCTGCAATTCTAACCTCACTTTCCTGGGAGTAAGTGCCATTGAACAATGAACACAATAGGACTTACTTCTGAGTAAACCAATTTCCTGGTCAGGGTTCTCTGTGCTAATGGTACCTCCTGTCCAGATTTAATATTTTGCCTTCGTTTCATGAAGACTACCCTGTGATCTTTGGGGTATGAAGACCAAGGGATCATTGGTTTTAGCCCACCTGCAGTCATGGTGCTGCCTCTGGCATCAAGGGGCAGATGGGATCTGCTTTCCCATTGCTCATGGACCCTCGGGCAGCCCCGCCATGTTGTGCAAAATTTTCCAGAAGCACTACTGGGATGCAGGCACAACGAACAAGTCCTTGGCAATTTTGTTTTAAAGTGTTTTAAAATGTCATTGAGTTAGAGCTCAATAGGGGGGAAAACACACTTTTTTGCATTGACATATGATGGCTATATGTGGCATATATACAAATACACAAGAGCTCTGAGTTCACCAGTGGTGTAACTAGAGGGGGTGCAAAGCGCTGTTTTGCAGGGAGCCTCACTGCAGCATGCAAGCAGCTGCTCCTCCCCCCAGAATGGCTCTGAGGGGGAGGGGCCACTTGCATGTTGCAGTGAATCTCCCTGCAAAACTTAGTGCTTGCACGCTGTGGTGAGTCTCCGTGCAAAACTTAGCACTTAGTGCTGGCAGAAAACCTGCAAAGCCTAATGGATTGAGCAGTGTCACCCGTCTGTCAGAAAGGGTGGTGCTTTTAGCTCTGCTAAGTGAAGAAGAGGAAGCTTCCTTGTTGATATTGGCCCATCGGAGTATGTGGAATGTTGCAGAGTTCTGTTTAGATGTCATGTCCAGCTGTGGAGGGAAGCTTCTGGTGTGGGTGCTCCTTCCTCATTACACAGGGAAAGAGCTTACAGGCTTCTCCATCTGCTCTGCAGCAAACTATGGTTTGTTTTTCAATCTGGAACCTGAACCATGGTTTGATCCTATTTTACGGAGACACTGTGGTTTGTTAGCTGTGTTTGGACAAACCATCAAAATCTGCATTGCTGCAAACTGGGGCAGGGGGTGCTTCTCATCTTCTCCCACTGCTTGTGTAGGAAAGGGAAGAGGCTCCTGACACTTGTTTTACAAGAATTGTGGAAGAGCAGAGGGTGGGGGAGGGAAGGATTTGTCAAGAGATAGGGGCCAAAAGAAAAAGAGGGTTGGGCCAGGCTTGTGTTTGGATCCGCAACCGGAAGGGCAAGGCCATCCCAAGACCTCCTGGCACCTGAGAAGACGTGCCCAATGCTGGCCCCCCCCCATTACCTGGTGACGGAGGAGGAGGGGTGATGGGAGCAAGTGTACTGATGGAGCTGGGCGTTCTCTGCCAACCTGCTGCCTCAGGCGACTTCCTCAGTTGGCCTTATGGTTTGCCCAGCCCTGCAAAGGAATTTAGTGGTGCTAAGACTTGGCTTGTTTATAACTCTGGGGGTCAATTGATGTTAACCTCAAGAATCTGGGGCTGTATTTTAAAGTCAAGGTATTACTGCTGAGGTGAGGACTGGCAGTTGATGGAGCCTTTCCCGAAATGAGAATGGAAATTTATCATTGGCAGTGCCTCTGGCTGAGTTGCGCTGCTGCCACAGCGACAAATGAAGCCCTGCTGGAGCCTGGTGAGGGAAAACCGGCACTCTTGGGGATGTCTGTATCCAGATCCTGGCTGGCACCCCTCTCTGCAAGTCCACTGCTGTCCCCTAGAGGGAGGTTGGACTGGAGCCAGGCTTTGAGCTGGGGTGCCACTCTGTGCATGGGTGGAAGTCCAGGCTCCCCCAGTTTGTTCCAGGCACAGTCAGTGCAGAGGCTCCATGCTGCCTGCCAGCCGAAGGGGACAACATCACAGGCTCGTTGCTTTCTGGTCCTGTAGGGTTCTCCGGGCCTGGGTGTCCACAGCCAGTGATAGTCCTTGGGTCGTGCCTCAGGAGTCCTTAAAACCTAGACACAGTGCACACGTGTGCATGGTCTTTGTTGTGCTGCACGTGGCTTCGTCGCAGCTAACCCAGTCATTTGTTCTCCTTGCCTGCCATGGTTACAACAGCACCTGAGCTGACCTGCTCTCTTGCCCTCCTTGTTGGCCAGGATACCCATCGCCTGTACAGGCAGAAGCTGGAGGAGCTGACCAAGCTGCAGGATGGGCTCTCCAGCTCCATCGGACGGCAGAAGAAGCGGCTGCGAGAGCTCGCGGTGGCCCTCCCCAGGTACGTGGCTCGCAGCTGTGCATGGTTTCCAGGAAGAGGTCGGTGGGGGTGCTTTGCTTCTCCGCAGCAGATCCGAGGGCCCTGCTTTCCTGGGGTGGTTGCTTGTGCCCTTCTTCCGTGTGCTCGTGCCGTGGTTTGGAGCAGGGATGCTGCAGTTGGCAGGCAGTGAGTGGGAGTAGATTCTGAAGGCCAGGTTGTTACAGGGGACAGTTGGAGAGCCCCTCTGAGAGAGGAGAGCCCCTCCTGAGCCTCCTCGATCAGCCTCCTCGATCAGCCCCTCTGAGTTGGAGAGCCCCTCTGTCCCGCCCACATTTGGGTTTGATGACCAGATCGTAACCCTCTTCCCCACTCCCAGCCACACTCCATTTAACCTCCTTGTTTCCTGCCGTTGCATCTGCTGCTTAGCTGTCCTTTTCAAGGCCAGCGGTGTCTGTAAACTGTGCGCTCTCTCCCCCCTCCCCCCAAATGCAGGCCTTCTGGTGCTGACTGTTCACAGGAGGAGCTCTACCTCCAGGAAGTTGAGGACTTGATCAAGGAGCGACAGAATGTCTTCTTCGAAATGGAGGCCTACCTGCCCAAGAAGAATGGGTGAGAGGGGCCAGGGCTTCCCGGGACGTTTTTCTCCTCCAGGTGTGCCGCTTTTTCAGCTTTAAGTGTTCTTGGAGCAGTTCATGATCAGAGGCTGCTGCTTCCATACTTGGTGTTATGTTATACCCTTGTTGAAGCTGGAGAGCCGTTTCAGATGTGAAGACCAGATGCCATAAAAGAGACCAAATGCACACCAAAGCACACTACCAGATATTGCAGGCCAAGAGCTCCCACTTCAGCCTGATCCCAGAGCCAGCATGACTCCCCCCATGGGCTGAGGTGTCAAGGAGATTTGGAGTGTGGCTTGTGGCAGCCACAGCAAGACAGGGTGTGCTCAGATCCTCCTTTCTTCCCTTCTGTTGTCCTCCAGGTTGTACCTGAGTCTCGTGCTGGGGAATGTGAACGTCACACTGCTCAGCAAGCAGGCCAAGTAAGTGCTTCATGGCATCGCCGGAAGGCAGCAACTTTCAATGTTGTTCCTCTCGTAGCACACTGACCTCTGTGGTCTTTGCCTCTTGTGATGCCACTTCCGGCTTCTGGAAGACTCTTCCAGGTTCTGCAGCTCTGTTTCTAGAGCAACTGTCTGTAGTAACAAATTGTTTGTCCCTCTTCCACCACTGGTCGAAGGAAGAGGAGCAGTCAGTTTGTTACTACAGACAGTAGCCCTAGAAACGGAGCTGCAAGACCCGGAAGAGTTTTTCAGTGATTTTCACCACTGTGCTCTGAACTCCCGCGGCACACCTGTGGACCTTTCATGGCACACTGGTTGCAAATTGCTGCCATAAGGACTAGAAATGGAGCATTTGTTTTTAACCAAGAAGGGTCTCCAAATGCAGACTCTCACATTCCATTTTTACCCCATGTCTCTACACCTGACCAGTGATGGAGCCTTTCCTGCTTAGCAGGTTCAGTCTGGGGCAGCATTTCTAGAAAAGACTCCTGGTGGGGGAAACCTGGGAGCGGCTTATCAGGTTGATCTGATAATTGACTGCTTGGGACCTGGGGAGACGAATTGTCGACAAGGGCTTTCAAGGCTGAAACCCGTAGTTCAGTTAAGTGTCTCTCTGCCTCCCCAGGTTTGCCTACAAGGATGAATACGAGAAGTTCAAGCTCTACCTCACCATCATCCTGCTCATTCTCTCCTTCACCTGCCGGTTCCTCCTCAACTCCAGGTGAGTGTGCCACCCCAAAGGAAGGACTTCAGCACCCTGCATGAACACAGAGGTGACCTCTAGCAATAACCCTGACTTTCTTCTTAGGATACAGCCAGGGTGCTGAGTATGCAGGAAGGGTGGAGATGGAACATTTCTGAGGGTTTTGTAGAAAAAAAACAACCTGTTTGTTTCAGGGGAAAAATGATAGGTTGGGGGAGGGGAAATATATGCAATATGTTCTTATCATAACTAAAGTTGCTTACCTAAAAGAACATAAAGTTCATTATATATGACCACATAATACTCTGTTATATTTATGAAATTTAACAGTATAAGTATGTTTTTGTTTTTATTCGAACAATAATGACAAATAATAATAAATAATAATAAACTTTATTTTTATCCCGCCCTTCTCCCCAAAGGGACCCAGGCCGGCTTTGCATTAGGCAGCTTTGCAATATAATCTGCATTAGGAATGGAGAGGCAAGTTGTAAAAAGAGGGAAAAAATGAACAGTAGAAATTGAAATCATCCAAAAAAGGAAGGGTATTGTTTTTTTAAAAAATTATTTGGACTGAAAAACAGTCTCCATACTGGATAATACTTGCATTCTTGGGGGGGGGGGGCAACCATTCAAGCCCTTCAGCAGCTGTTTCCCATGGGCAAACGTGGGATGAATATACAGTATGCATCTCAAACCGCCGTCCCTCTTTCAAACAGCTTTTGCTATCTGGAGTACAAAAAGTCTAAAATCTGCCTCCAGCTTGGCACAGATCCCAGTGTGTACCAGTTTCTTTCGCCTGCTGCAGAAGATGGAGGACCAGAAGCTCTTTCCACGTGTGAGAACCTTGAAAAGATGATCAGGCGGAGAATCGCCCATCTAACCAATGTTTGTCCACTGCTGGTCAGTCCCACCGCATGCAGTAATCCTCTTCCCTCTCTCCCTTACTGCCTGCAACAGAGTGACAGACGCAGTCTTCAATTTCCTCCTGGTCTGGTATTACTGCACACTGACCATTCGAGAGAGCATCCTCATCAACAATGGCTCCAAGTAAGTGGTGCTTCAGTCATGTTTTCCAAGCCCTTGAAAGATCCTGGCCACCTAGTATGTCTTGTCCTGAGATCTCCAGCTCCACCTTCCTCTGATGTCTGAAAGTCTCCTATGCCTTCAAACAACTCCACCCAATGCCTGGACCCCCCTTCCAGAATGCCCCCCTTTCTTTCTGCTGCAAAGACTTCTTTCTGTTGGCAAAACCCTGGAGTCCCTCCTCCTATTCTTAATTACATGTAACTTAAATGAACACATCCTCTTACCCTGTGTCAATTTCTGTTCCTTTCTTCTGTTGTCTCCCTTGTATCAACTTCTAGATTTTGGGGCAGGGACTTGCCCTCTTGTATTTTTGTGAAGTGGCAGGTATTGTGGATAATGCTGTATAACAACAGTGACACTCTGACACCTTTGTTCCTCCAGGATTAAGGGCTGGTGGGTATTCCATCACTACATCTCCACCTTCCTTTCGGGCGTCATGCTGACTTGGTGAGTCTCCATACAGGGTCCATTGTGGCTTTCTTTCTGAGGCTTAGGGCACAGTCCTAACCAACTGTCCAGCCTAGCCACAGTGCAGCCCCACAGTAAGGTAACAAACATGCCCTTCCTTTGAGGATACCCCCTTGACTGCCTCCCCACTGCAGGATGCAGTGCATGACATATTGGCACAGCAATGTCAGTGCTGGAAAGTTGGTTAGGATTGTGCCCTAAGCAAGAGAATTACTTACTAGAAGATTCTTTGTTGTTGATACATCCTGCATTTGTCAAATTCCTATTTTTTAAAAACTGCTTGAGCTAATAGTGATTATTATTATTACTATGAGTATTATTATTATGAGTATTATTATTATTAAGAGTATTTATATACTGCTTTTCAACAAAAAAGTTCAGAAATTGGTCTCATCATGTGTCAATGAGTTCCATAAGTTAACGTGTGAATTCCTCTTCTCCCCTGCCCCCATGTCTCCCAAACTCCTTGCAGGCCAGATGGGCTCATGTACCAGAAGTTCAGAAATCAATTCCTCTCCTTCTCCATGTATCAGAGTAAGTGAGGCTGTGTGGAGATGGGGTGGGGGAGTGGAGTTCCACTGAACGTTTGAACTGCCTGGAGGATCTTCTGCAGGTGGAACAATGCGCTGCAACTCATGCAGACTTTCTTAAACGAGTTGTGTAAGCCTGCTTCCAGAACCCCCATTTAGAAACCGCCTTCTGTGGAATCAGCCCTTTTGGTCCATCTCACTTGGCGTTTTCTCCATTGACTTGCCAGGAGTCAGGCAGGGGCCTCTCCTAGCCTGCCTACTTGGAGAAGCTGCTGGGGTTGAGCTTGGCACCTTCTGCCTTCTCCCAGCCTCTTCTCTTTGCGGGTGTGTCTTTGGGTTGGCATTTGTGCTGTCAATTTGAAGTTTGTGGATGGGGTGTGCATGCATTTTCTATTCAAGGAGTTCAGGGTGGCATACAAAGTAAAAAATGGAGAGCAGCAAAGGCAGTGTTAGAGAAATCACAGAAGATCTAGTCTTGGGCCGAGCTTAGTATGCTTTTCTTGTATCCTGCAAGCTTGTCATGAGTTTTGTATCTAGTGTCTGCAACTCTTTAGTGTATAGAAGGGACTCAGAGGGTCTTTTGCATCCCTGATCCTGTGAGCTGATCCTCTATCTAGGAACCCAGATGTTATTCAAGCTGCATGCCTGTAATTCTGAGGACTGACCACTGAAGTGCCTCAATATATACTGTTTTGAGGTGGGAACTGACAAAGAGCCATCGTGGCTTTAAGAGTCACCCCGAGTCTGATCTGTTTGACAGGCTTCGTCCAGTTTCTTCAGTATTATTACCAGAGTGGCTGCCTATACAGGCTGAGAGCACTGGGGGAGCGGCACACCATGGACCTGACTGTGGGTAAGTGGCCTTTCTGTGCCCTCTGCTGTGGCAAGTGAGCAGTTGGGGGAGAGACCCTGGCTCACCCCCAGGGAGGTCACTGCTGTCATGGAAAGTTTGTTGTGGAGATAGTACTCCCCCTCCCACACCACCCTCTATTTTATCCAGTTTTGCAGGTCGCAGCTGGGAAAGGCTGTCTGCTCTGCCTCTGAGTAATCTTAAAAGAAAAGGGTTCTAAAAAGCCAAGAAGAACCACACTAAATTGGGCTCAAAATCCTGCTGCTTCCCGCAGTGGTCCGCCAGCTGCCACTAGAAAGCTCAACAGCCAATGAAAGGCAGTGCCCCTCCTCCACCATTGCTGCCCTGCATCTGGTATTCAGGGACACATTGCCACTGATCCTGGAGGCGGCATGTAGCCCATCATGACTGGTAGCCAGTGGGACAGTGGTTCTCCCCTGAATACGTCCACAATCACCCTTTGAAGCCATCTAAGCAAGTGGCTGTCACCATATTGTGTGGCAGCGAGTTCCAAAGATGAACTCTATTCTGTGATGACCTTCTGGGTCTGTGCTGATCTTTCTGGTGTCCTATTCTGGATTTTGTGGAACTGGGAAGAGGTGCAAAAAAAGGACAGCTGAAATGATCAAGACATTGGAGCACCTTCCTGCAAAGACAGGCAATAATGTCTGGGGCTCTTCGGTTGGGAAACAGAGACGACTTACTTCAAATCACCCAGCAGCCTAGCAATGGGTCACCCTCTGCTTCCTGCCCAGCCGTGTGCTAGACTGCTCTCTCTTTCCTTGCAGAGGGCTTCCAGTCGTGGATGTGGAGAGGCCTGACCTTCCTGCTTCCATTCCTCTTTTTTGGCCAAGTGAGTGCACAGTGGCCTCTCTTTGTGGGAGTGTCTCCCTGTCCTCTGGAAGTGGGTGCAAGTTCTGAGCTGTTGTATTCATATCTAAGAACGTGGGCACCAGGGTGGGGCGCATTTGCAGGCTGGTCTTCAATCTCACACCCACCATTCACGTTGGGTCACTGACACTTTATAGGCAAAGCAAATTGGGAAGGGAAAAAGAGCTCAGTCAAAGAGCTTGGCCTCCAGGTCACATGAAGTGTGTGTGTGTCCGCACTGGAAGCCCAGTGCACGGCCTTGAGAAGATGGGTCCTGTAGGGGTACCTGAAATGTAGGCTATAAATGGGTGTCAGTAACAATCTTTTTCTCTCCTGCCTACAGTTCTGGCAGCTCTATAATGCTGTCACCCTCTTCCGCCTGGCCAGACTCCCCGAATGCAAAGAATGGCAGGTGAGTCGTTGGTGGGGAGGAGAGGGGGCCTGCTTCTCTGCCGCTGAGACTCCATTTAGGAGACTTCCTGCCGTTGACATAGGAAGTGGCTTCATACGGCATCAGACCCCTGGCAGCTCCAGCCCAGAGTTGCCTGTTGACCGGCAGCGGCCCTCCAGGCCCGTTGGTGGCGAGGATCTTCCTCAGGTCCACCTGGAGATGGCACCTGAGCCCTGCAACATGCAGAGCCGCCACTTGGCTGCAGCTCCATCCCCTGGCGGAGTCTGGTGAACCTGTGTGGTGGATGCAGCCATCATGTGAGAGCAGTTGTAGCCCTGCCTCCTTCTCCCATGATACAGAATGTGCTGTGCCTTAACTGTTGCATTCAGGTGTTTGAAAAATAGTATAAAATCCCCTTTATTCAGGGCAAGTGCTGAATTTTAAGGCCTCTTTTGTCCAGACCTGGGTCAAAGTCACACTCCTGGCTTCAGAATTCCACATAATAATAATAATAATAATAACTTTATTTCTACCCCGCCTTTCTCCCCGAAGGGACTCAAGGCGGCTTACAACATATTAAAAACAATTTAAAAGCAAATAAAAACATATTAACACATACTAAAAACAGCAGTCAGAGTAAAAATAGGTAAAAAGAGCATAGAGCAGCAGCAAGTCATAAAAGAATCAGGCCTGTAAAAAAATATTAAAAGATGTTAAAAAATGTTAAAAGGCCAAGAACTCAGAAGGCCTGTTTAAACAGAAGGGTCTTCAGGCCTTGCCGAAAGGTCTCAAGAGAGGGAGCCATTCTTAAGTCAAGGGGAAGGGAGTTCCATAGCGTTGGTGCCACTACTGAGAAGGCCCTATTTCTTGCAGCCGCCCCACGTACCTCCCTAGGCGGCGGCACTTGTAAAAAGGCCTTCTCTGATGACCTGAGAGGGCGAGCCGGATTGTACGGGAGCAGGCGATCTCTAAGATAACCTGGTCCAGAGCAGTATAGGGCTTTAAAGGTCAATACCAGCATCTTGAATTGGGCTCACATTAAGCTGAGCTGCCAGCACTGATCCCAGTTGTGCTCTGATCTCCCTGCCCCCTGCTTTGAGCCACCCCTGATGGTCTCCCTTTCCTTGCCTGAGCCACGTCTGACTGAGTCATTCCTCCTGCCAGGTGCTGATGTGCGGCTTCCCGTTCTTCATCCTCTTCACTGGCAACTTTTTCACCACCTTGCGAGTTGTCAACCAGAAGTTCCAGAACAAGTGCAAGGATCCCAAGAGGGACTGAGTGGTGGGGCCAGGCCCCCTCCCACACCATGCTCGTGCCACCCAGCCTTTTGTTCTGTTGCTCTGCGGGGGGGAGTGCTGGTCGCACTACCCCCAAAAAAACTTTACCACCACTGGGCATCTCCAAATTTGGCAGAGCTCTGCTGCTGAGGAGGGCTAGTCATCTGGTGTGGGATTCAAGGATGGTGGTGGCATAGCTGGGACCAAGAGGGACAGGACATTGTAATTCTCAGCTGTCCAAAGCAGGTGATTGCCAATAGCCCCAGCCTCTGAAAGTGGAGACTGGGTTAGCCAAGGCCACCTTACATGGGAGGAGTGAGGCCTTGGTTTTTGTCTGCAGCAGGCTGCAGGAAGAGTCTTCTCCAGCCTGTGGCAGATCTTGTTTTGAGAGATCCCCCTTTTCTTTATTTGTGTGTTCCTTATGCAGGGGCAGGAAAGAAGCCCTAGTCATGTTGTATACACCTCAAGTCTACGTAACAGTGAGAAGTGGCTGGTGCCATCTCTGCTCTACCTGGGGCGAGGAATTGGTTGTTCAGACCCCTTACCTTTACAGCCCCTTGAGGTTGCCATGTAGTCTGCTGGGAGGACTCAGTGCAGTCCGTACTGTACAGCTGCTCTTCCTCCCCTTGTCCAGTATTTTAGTGGTGTGTGTGTGGATTTGCATTAGGAAAGCAGGAAGAAGTTGGCCTGTTGGAGAACCTGTGTCTTCATCTCATCTAAGCATGTACTCTTGTCATGACCAATAAAGGGAAGTGTCTTGAAGATGGGGCCTCCTTGTGTATTGCTGGCCCAAAGCAAAGGAACTGAGCTGCATTGGGGGGGGGGCAGAATTCCTCTGATAAGAAGACATTGTAGGCCATTGTAAGGAATCACAACCCTGCATTGAGAAACTTAGCAAGCAAGGATCCCCGCTTAGTGTTTAACAGAGTAGGCTTTTCCCTCTCTTGCAGCAAAACTTGGTTCCCTCCTTTCTCAGCAGGAGAAGTACTGGCTCCTTAATGACAAAGTGACACTGGAGGCCCTGAAGAGCTGATTGTCCAGTCTTCTTGGCCTCTTTTGAAGTGCTGCTTTCCAAGGAATAAGAGGATGTTGATATGATCTGGCAGGTGGGAGCTCTCCACACCTAAAGGACTCTCTCTGTCAAGGACAAATGTGTTTGCCTTACAAATCTAACTTGGGCCCTTTAGAAGTGTGGCAAGTCCAAGGAGGGCTCTTTCAGTAGTGGGATGATTGCCAAATAAAACCTCCCTGGGCAGTGGCATGCCACCAGTGCCAAAATGCAGTGCTGACTTTGTGCTCTGCTGGTGGGATTCCCAGAGGCATTTGATGCACCATTTTCAGAGGCAAGATCCTGGCCCCTTGCTCTACCCCATCAACTTCACAGCCATTCTGTCCCACCAACACAGAGCCAGAATAAAAGAATCAGGGGTTGTTTATTCCAAGAGCAAGACTCCTCCAGATTATGTACATTCAACAGCTAGTCCTGCTGGGCCAACCCCTGACCCCACAGGCAGGGCAGGGCAGGGCAGGGCAGCTGACTCAAATGTGAACCGTTCGGTGGGGTGGAGTTGCTGACTACAGCGGAAGCCAGTCTTCTGAGGGAAAGTGCCACAAGCACAGGCCTCTGCCCAGGTTGTCATGTCCCACAGAGCACCCCACTCTGCTCCCAAGGAACCAAAAATGGCAGCAGTAGGGGGAAGAAAGGGCCTCCCACCTGATGTACAGGGCAAAGGAAATGGGGTCATAAAGAGAACTGGGTCTCTTCCGCCACACATGGAGGTGCAAACCAGAGGAGGGGGAGGATGCTGTTTCAGGCAGCAGAAGCAGCAGCTCCTCTGGCTGCGTGAGCCTGCCTTCAGCATGGCTGGAGGAGGCAAAGCAGTTTTCCCTGGGGCTTCCCAGAAAACTTAACCATCTGGTTTCACTCAGCTGGAGCCTTCCAAACCAAGGCTGGTCCCACTGGGTTAAGCAGCAACAAAGATGGGGAGGAGGAAACCAAATGCACACCCCTGCGCTAGGGCTGCAGGGCCTGTGCTCTCCTCCCTCCAAAGGGGAGGGGGTGTTCAGATGCTCCCACTTCCTTCCCAGGCAGGTTTTCCAAGGCACCCTTGCTCTTCCAGCAGTACCCTTCCAGCACGTTCCTTTCTGAGGCTCAGCTGAACAAGCATGTCCTCTAAGCAGAGGCCAGGAAAAGGGTTAACCAGTCAAGGGCCTTTTAAACAAGGCCTGCAAGGAGTGGGGAGGAGGCAAGTGTAGGGCAAGTTGCCAAGGCCTGTTTTCAGAGTCTGATGCTCAAGGACGTAGAAGGGGGGGGCAGGAATCGCACATCTACCCAAAGGGCCTCCCAAGCAGCAGCCCCCCCAAATCAATGGGGGAAGATGCTGATGTTCTCTGGTGCTCTGGGTGAGCCTGGCTTGGGGGCCTGGCCCTGGAAAACCACAGCCCGCCAGACTCCTGCCCCACACTCTAAAACAGGAAGGGAACATATAGGGCGGAGAAGAAGGCAAGGTGTGTGCAGAGGCACAGAGTCCCTTGGAGGAGGAAGTCAGGCTGCTCCTTCTGCCTCCCCTCTGCCAGGCCCTGGAACCCCCTCCTCCACCCAGCTCCGCCCCCCCTCTAGCTCCAGACGTCCAAGGAGTAGCGCCCCTTCGTCATCAGCTTCTTCACGTAGTCCATGGCCTGCTGCTGACTCATCTTCCCAAACTCAGCCACAATCTCGTAGAAGGTGTTCTGCACATCCCGCGCCATGTTGCGCGCATCGCTGGAGGAGGGAGACAGTAGTTAGGCATGAGCCAGACCCTCCCAGGCAACCAGGGAGCAGCAGCGGCGGCAAAGGGGCTGGGGCCATCGCATTGGGAAGCTTTCAGGGCCTTTCCAAAAAACCGAAAGCTGCAGCTGCTCCCTCCAGCCTTACAAAAGCAGTTCCAGGCACTGCCACTGAAATGTCATCCAGCAGATCTTTCAAAAGACACAAGCTACTCCCTCCAAAAGGAGAAGGGAAGGGAAGGGGCAGCCCCACTTTTCACTGCTGCAGGCATGGCCTCTATTCAGAGTGATTCAGTGGTATTTGTACAGGAGCTTTCAGTATTATAGAGCATCGTATTCAAACTCCCAAGGCTTTTCCCCAGGAAGCCAAACAAAGGGGAATGGGAAGCAAGTGAGCACACTACACTAGGCACTGCTGTTGTGGACCGGCAGCCCCTCTTGACCCTGACGTCCCACAGGTGTTGGTTAAACTAAGCACTCTGGGAGGTGCTCTAGTAGGCTGTCCTCTCTTCTCATCTGTTGGAGGGGTTTGCACGTCACTCCTACTAGAATGCTGCTGGATACAGGTGGGGCAGCGCTTGACGCCCCACCTCGGCCACAGGAAGGTGTTGAGACTGCCCCATTACTTGGCCTTCCCCCTGAAATGAGGCTCCCTGCCGTCAGCCGGATCAGAAGTGCAACCCCCATGAGGACACAGGCCTGGACTCACCCGCACACGTAGATGTGGCCACCACCTTCGTGAATCAGCTTCCAGACGTTCTCTTTGTTCTCTTTCAGCAGATGCTGCACATAAACCTAGCAGAAGAGCAAAGCAGAGATGCTGGTGAAGGGGATCAGGCTCCAGGGTCTTCCACAAGCAGACAAGCTTCTGTGGCATCCTCTGCCATTTAAGTGAGAAGGTGTTCCTAGTTGTTACGACTGCAGTATGGAAATCTGAACGCAAGGCAGAGATGCCCAGCGCCATTTCAGAAACTGGGGAGGGAGCGAAAGGCAGCATGGCGGGCAGTGATACAATTATGCCAAATAGGATGCAGGTTTGCTATGACCGTATTAGCATTCTGAGAATTCCAGTATACACAGTTGCTCCTGTGACGTGAGCGGGAAGGGGGCTGGTTTACTGGCACACTTCCCCAGCCTGCAGGGTTAAGGCAGCAGGGAGGGGCTGTGTGGCCATCCCCAGCTCCAGTTCTCTTCTGGACAGCTCCACACACAAGTGCAGCCAGGAGGCTGATCTATTCTGGCAGCAGGAGGCCCAGGACAGGCCCCTCTTCCTGTCCAGTCAGCAACAGTCAGGTTTGTCTTGATCGTGCTTCTCCCATGTTTTTTATTCGTGAGTCATCTTGAAAAATTTGCTCAAAGGCAGTCAACGCCTGCTAAGCTCCCTGGACCCCTCTGCTCAAGAGGCCTGTTTGGCATCAGTAGCCCCCTAGCAAAGACACTGTTCTGCCACCCCAGCTGGGGGCTCGGAAGACTGGAGGAGCAGGGTTACCTTCTTTGCTTGGTCCCTGGAGAATGCCACATTCAGCTGAGTGAGGGTCCCATCTGCCACAAACTTGGCCAGCTCATCCCGGTAGAGGTAGTCCTCCTCCTTGTGCCGACAACCGTAATACAGCACCGTGTCGCCCACCTCCTTGCCTGGAACATCAAAGGGCATGAGCCTCAGGCCAGTGCAAGAATCCTAGCAAAGATCCTCCCTCCATGCCGCTTTGCAAGGGCCTGCTCTGGCTCCTCCCAAACGATCTTTGCTGGAGTCTCAGCCAATGCAGAAGCAGAGCAGAGCCTGCCAGCAACAGTCACCATCAGTAATTGCTCCACTTGTAGGAGGCCCAGTGTGCAGATGGCAACTCACACAAAGTCAGGGATGAACCAATATTCCCCCCCCAAGGGATCTATGCCACTGCACAGGCCAGCTCTGCCAGCTGCGTGGCAGCTTAGCAGTGTGATCACACATCTTCACAGCTGGGTTTCGAGCTGCACAGCTTCAAGGAAACAAGAGGTAGGGGAAGATTCAATGGAGAACAAGCAATTCCCTAAAGCCCCCATTTGGGGAGAGGGTGTAAGTTTGCTCTCCTCTATTCTGGAAAAAAGACCACTGTGTCTCTCTGCTAGCAGCAGTTTAAGAAAACATTGGGTTAAATCAAATACAAGGAGAAGGTTATCGCAGTTTACTAGCATCTGGTTTGGTTGATTCTCCCACACTAGGGAACCCCAGGGCCAGATCAAATGAATGGCTAGTTTGCAAATGCCCACATCATCTGCATGCGTGAATGTACGTATGCACATTCATATTCCTTTATGATAAAGGAACTGTCTAGAGCAGGGGTGCTCAATAGGTGGATCGCGATCTACTGGAAGATCGCGAGGCAAAATGAGTAGATCGCGGAGCCCTGTCTCTCCAAACTGTTAATAGGTCAGTTTCGTCTAGTGACTAGACGAAACTGACATATTTAGCTGACACTGAAACTGACACTTTAGCTGCTCTTCAGGCATGCAGCAACAAAACTGACTAAACTCCAGCAGGGGCTCCATACATTAAAGGGGGTGTCTGTCAGACGCTTCCTTCCGCCCTGGTAGATCTCCGCGCCTTGCTGGGTTTCAAAGTAGCTCTCGAGCCAAAAAAGTGTGAGCACCCCTGGTCTAGAGACAACTTCCCAGTCACTCAGATCGTAACTGAAAATACAAACGAAGAAGGTTCCACATTCACAGACAAGCCCACAAGTGACAAGGAAGAGCCATTATCTGGGTCCTTACAGTCCAGCATCCAATTTCCCTACGGCTGTGTTCTTCAACCTGTGGGTCACAACCCCAATAGGTCACGAGGCCTCCATTTGGGAGGGTCTCAACAACCTTTCAAACCTTGTGTGGGAGAGTGCTGGGATCCAATCCAATAATTGAGCTGCCTTATCAAAACTGAGTTCTTGATATAATCCTGCACAGCCTTTGCTCGCTCTTTCCCCACAGCTCCTAAAGCCAGCTCTACTCAGGCTGGTACCTCACAGGGTTCTTGTGAAGACACAAGGGCTAGGGCAAAACAGGGTGGAGGGTAAGCGGGGAAGGGGCAGGGGTGGCTGGATCAGATCCTGGGAGGGGGGCAGGATCAGCAGTGGGCCCCAGTCTCGTACTTCATTTTTTGGGGTTGTTGCACAAAAAAGTTTGAAGACCACTGCCCTATGGGAACACCAGTAGCAGGACACCAAGGCAAGAGTTCTCCCCCCGTTTGTCCTCAGTGCCTGGTATTCAGAGGTATACTGCTTTTGAATATGGAAGCTCTATTGAGTTATGATGACCCAGAGCCACCAACAAGCCTCTCCCACGCATGTGCCTGAAGTCACCTGAGCAGGCACCCTCCCACTTCCCAACACACAGCACAAGCACCAGTTCTTCCAAGCGTTCCACAAGAGGGCTCCTGGCAGGAACAGCACAAACAGGACTCACCCTGCTGCCTGAGCCAGCCCCGCTCTTGGATGAAGCCCATGAAGGGAGCAATCCCTGTGCCAGGCCCAATCATGAGGACGGGAGTGCTGGACTTGAAGGGCAGGCGGAACTGGGATTTCCGGACGTACAAGGGCACCGTGGATTTGTGCCCGTTCTCGTTGGGCTGCTTGTTCTTCATCCAGTTGGTGGCCACGCCCTTGTTCAACCGCCCCGTCTTAGTCTTGTACTCCACCACCACGGCACAGATGTGGATGGAGTCTGGATGCACCTGCAGGCAGGGAGGGGAGAACAGAGACAGTCCCGCTGAGTCAGACCAAGGAGCAAAGGGAGGGGGCTTGAAGCTCAGCAGCGGAGCCATCGCTGCTCTGCAGGCAGAAGGTCGGAGGCAGCTGTAAAAAGTCTCTTGACTGAGAGCCAGGGGAGCTGCTGTGACCAGTACAGACCAAACTGAGCCATCCTGGTCCAGCTGATTCCACGGCAGCCCCACATGCAGCTCTTGGCCTCCCCCATGGTTTTCAGAATTTGCAAAATGAGCACAGAACTGGGACAGGCCACAAGGCTTTGCAGCCTTATTTTTCAGTCTTGCCAGATGCAACATCTGATATTGTTGTTGGCAACCTTCAGTCTCAAAAGACTCTGGTATCGCGCTCTGAAAGGTGGTTCTGGAACAGCATCTAGTGTGGCTGAAAAGGTCAATTCGGGAATGACAATTCCTTCCACACTGGGAGCAAGTGCGGTCTGTCCCTGGTCTGTCTCCCTGGCTGTGGGCCTTCCTTCTTTGCCTCAGTCTGTTGGCCAAGTGTCTCTTCAAACTGGGAAAGGCCATGCTGCACAGCCTGCCTCCAAGTAGGCCGCTCAGAGGCCAGGGTTTCCCACCTGTTGAGGTCCACTCCTAAGGCCTTCAGATCCATCTTGCAGATATCCTTGTATCGCATCTTATAATGATCTTATCTTATAATGATCTTATAAAACATCTTATAATATATATTTAAAACATGGAGTACACACAGCTGACAAAACCATGCAAGCACAAGAGGAGCACATGAGCAGAGGAAGTTAAGGCAGGGACGTGTCCTAAGGACCTATCCTCATGCACTGTTTGGCTCCTGCACCAACTGAGGTCTTAAATGAAATGGCTGGGTGCCTCTGAAGCGCTTCCCAGACCCCAACCTGGCCAAGGCACTGCATCAAGTGAGAACCTTCTTGTTCCCCAAGTGGAAGGCCCTGGCGCAAGTTGTCAACAGTCAGGGCAGCAAATGTCAGGTAAGCAGAAGGTGAGTGGAGGGAGGAAAATTGCACACAGGGACAACCAGCTGCGGCAGGGAGGACCCAACCTCACATCTCAACACACACACACAACACACAGCCTGGCCATAGGCACCAAGATGGAAAACAGGGATGCTTCGAGAACATGCCTGTTGCTCACTCACCTTTGACGTGGAGGCAATGGAGTAGTACCGTGCCTGCAAGCGGGGCAGCAGCTCACACAGGTGGTCGATGGGGGGCCGCAGGGAGGGGGTGTCCTGCAGGATGGCCAGAATGTTCCTTCGGGGCTCGACAACCCAGCTGAGGTACAGCGTCTGCACAGAGCACAGGAGGAAGCAACACCTTTAACTGAGTCACAGGTCATGCGGGGGGCGGGGGGGTTGCGCACAAAGTTGCTCTACAGACCCACCTAGGAGTAGCTGGGCTGCATCACATTCCAGGCCGCTTCCCTGGAGTTTGGACTCCCTTGAGGAGTTCAGGCGAGCTCTCCTCAGAGCCTCCCAGGCCCCAGATTAACCCCAAAATGTCTTTCCAAGTCACCTTGGGCTCACACGCCCCACCCGACTCCACTTCGCCAGGACAGCCTGTGATTTGAACCCAGGACTCATCTGGAAGGACAGGCAGTACAATGGCCAGAGCACCAGTTAGGCACAAGAAGGGCCATGCTCCATCATCTCAGGAAGTCAGTGGTGGGAAAGGTCTTGGAAAGCTGCTGCCTGCCCCCATTCTGGACCCAAACAGACAACGGTTCTGCCTGACAGGGGACTTGGTGGAAAGCAGCTGGGTGTGCACACAGTTCACCCTCTCCCACAGATTGTTTTGCCTGACCCCTCTCTCCTCTCCCAGCAAAAGCAGCTGTGAACCTGGCTGGGGAAGGGTTGTCAAGGAAAAGGGGTAGGCAGGGAAGGGCATTCATACATCACTCCTCCACCAGAGGAAGCCCCTCTCCACTTTGCAAAGCCAAATCAAGCGTGGACTGCTATCCTCTAGCTCAGGGGTGCCAAAACTCCAGCCTGGGAGCCATTTGCGGCCCTCGGGGACACCCAAACCAGCTTGCAAGGCGCTCCCAGTCTCCAAAGAGCCTCTTGCCCACACTGGCTCGACACGACTCCTGTCAGCATGAGGGCCGACTGTTCGACCTCTTGCATGAGCTGCGGGCTCCCTCCACTGCTTGCTGTTTCACGCATGTGAAGCAGTAGTGGCAGTGAAGGGAAAGCTGGCCTTGCTTTGCGCAAGGGCCTTTGATAGGCCTTGAGCTATCGCAAGACCTTCATTCATTCATATAAGTTCCATCTCTAATATATTCATTTAAGTAAATTTATTCAAATTTGAAATGTAAATCAATTTTTTTTCCTGGCACATGATATAATGTGGCCCTCCCGCCAAAAAGTTTAGACACCCCTGGTCTAGCTCAGTGATTTTCAGTGTTTTTCTTCTCATGACATGTTTGCCTCTCTGGTCTCCTCTAAGGTCTTCTCCTCTTGTGATGTCAATTCCATGAGACTCTTCCAGGTTCTGTGGCTCTGTTTCTAGGGCAACTGACTGTAGTAATGAATTGTGCATCCCTCTTCCTGCGCTGGCAGAGTCAAGACAATTCGGTACTACTGACAGTTGCCCTAGAAACAGAGCTGCAGAACTCAGAAGAGTTTTTCAGCGTTTTTCAACCACAGAGCCCCAAACTCCCACAGCAAACCTTCTGTAGCATACCAATGTGCCATGGCACACCGGCTGAAAATCACTGGTCTAGCTCTAAGTTGTACAACTGCACCAAATTCTTCCAAGGTCATCCAAGATATCTTCTCTACCCCACTAAGGGTGACTGCGGAGGCCAAGTCAGTAATTACCTTCCCTTCACTGGATGACGACGCCATCTTGCGCATGTTCTCCTGCTCAGTGGCATCTGTGGCATACTGTGCCAGCTCATAGAGGACATTGGTGCGTGGTGGGTTGGTGATGTCCAAGTAGTACGTCAGGGCTGTGCGGTAGGAGGTAGGGCAAGGAAACGGGTGCTTCTTATTGGATTCCTCTGCAAGAGAGGAGAAAGGGAGGTCATCAGAGCAGCATTTGGCCAGAGAAAGAGAAGCCCCCATCTGTTTGTGTGCTTCAATGGTGCCAGTTTCAGTGTTTGTTTAACCATTCATAAGCTGCCAGTCATAATGGATAAATGGAGCCTCCATGATCAGAGGCAATCTATCTCAGTTGTTAGGAGAAGCCATAGCAGAGCGAGACTCTTTTGCCTTCGCTCCCTGCTTCGGGATTCCCAGGTGCACGTAGCGGTCCATTGTGGGGCAGCAGGACGCTAGACAAGGTGACATACAGAAAGAAAAGCCGCACATGTTGGAACAGCTGCTGGGGGAGAAGGAGGAAGGCTGCTACTCACCATCTAGATTGTTGAGCGAGAAGACAGTGTCCAAGTCTGCACCCAGGATTTCACCCAGCTGGTTCACCAAGGAAGTGTCATTGGCCGGGTACACAGCGATGTGGTCTCCAGCTTCGTACCTGGGAAAGCAGCCAAGAAAAATGGAGAGAAAGTAGTTTAGGGAATGGCTCAAAAAGGGAATGGGACAAATCCAAGGAGGCAACCTACAGCAACTATGCTGGGGATCATTAGAAAAGGTACTGAGAACAAAACGGCTAATATTATAATACCGTTGTACAAATCGATGGTAAGGCCACACCTGGAGTATTGTGTCTAGTTCTGGTCGCCGCATCTCAAAAAAGACATAGTGGAAATGGAAAAGGTGCAAAAGAGAGCGACTAAGATGATTACAGGGCTGGGGCACCTTCCTTATGAGGTTTGGCCTCTTGTCAAACCTCCTTCCTTATAAGGTTTGGCCTCGTTTGGGCCTCTTCAGCCTAGAAAAAAGGCGCCTGAGGGGGGACATGATTGAGACATACAAAAATATGCATGGGAAGGATAAAGCGGATAGAAAGATGCTCTTTACACTCTCACATAACATCAGAACCAGGGGACATCCACAAAAATGAGTGTTGGGAGAGTTAGGACAGACAAAAGAAAATGTTTCTTTACTCAGCGTGTGGTTGGTCTGTGGAACTCCTTGCCACAGGATGTGGTGATGGCATCTGGCCTGGACACCTTTAAAAGGTGATTGGACAGGTTTCTGGAGGAAAAATCCATTACGGGGTACAAACCATGATGTGTATGCGCATCCTCCTGATTTTAGAAATGGGCTATGTCAGAATGCCAGATGCAAGGGAGGGCACCAGGATGCAGGTCTCTTGTTATCTGGTGTGCTCCCTGGGGCATTTGGTGGGCCGCTGTGAGATACAGGAACTTGGACTAGATGGGCCTATGGCCTGATCCAGTGGGGCTGTTCTTATGTTCTTAACTAGTCAAGGCAGCTAAATGGAACCAACTGTCGGGTCAGTATACCTGAATAGTAATGAGGGCTCTTGCCTTCATCTCCTGGTTGTGGGAACAGGATGCCAGACCAGATGGCTTTGGGGACCAATCCAGCAGGGCTCTTTTGGCGTTTCAGATTGTGCAATCACAAAACAGAAAGAGAGCAAGGACAGGCAGGCCAAGGAGAGCCATTCCTACCTGATTTTGGACCCAGTGATGTCCAGCTCCAAGTGCATGAGGTGCCTCTCCCCGCCCTGGTTCAGCTTCCGGTTCACAGTCACAGGGGCCAGGAAGGGGTTCTTCGCATCAAACGGTCTGGAAGGAAGCAAATGGATCCACTTGTATGCAGGCTGCTAAATCCATTGTTTCGGGACCTGCATGGCTGGAGTCACTACTGGTTTTTTTTTTACAAGTCTCATCCTTATTTTGCAGTCAGTCACCTAAGCGAATGTGTTGGGTCGGCAACTGGGATCGGCCCATTCCCTCCCACCTTTTTAATCAACTTACGGTTTTTGGCTCTCGTAGCTCTTGAGCCGACCCATTTCTCCTGTGTAGACCTTGTTCATGTTGATGTCTGGGGTGATCACCAGCTCGTACTGACGGATGCTGCAGAAGGGGGGGGGAGGGAGTTCCATGAAAAGGAATGACAAAACCAGCCACTTCCGTCATCAAAAAGACTCAAGGAGAGTCAAGCAGGCTGTCCCACAGCGGCGAGAGCAGCAGTATTAAACCAGTGTGTTGTGAAAGATCCGCAGATGTGCTGCAGGAGCTTGGAGCAGTGGTTAAAAACGCTGGAAAACTCTTTCAGGTTCTGTTAATAGGGCAACTGTCTTTCCCTTTTCCTCTGCCAGGAGAGCCAGTGGAGGCAGAGGGATGGACAGTTTGTTATAACAGCCATTCACCCTTGAAACGGAGCTGCAGAACCCAGAAGATTCTCCCAGAAGCCGGAAGTGACATCACATGACCAGACAGGTGTGTGAAGAAAAATGTTGCAACCACTGGGCTAGAGGGCACGGGATGTTCTGGAACTCTCCAAGGTACAAAACAGACTGTGCTGTACATGATGTCAGGCAAAAAAGGGGAAACTAAGAAAAGGGAGTGGAGGGAGCAAGCCACTTCCCTTGTCTCCTCCTGCTGGAAATCCCACCACTCTCAAGTCCATTTCTGTCACCACCTCCTGCATCTGCACTCACCTGGATTCGTCTCCCGTGGCCTCCACGCCAAAGTGCTCGCACACTGCGGGCCAAAACTGCTCACGCCAGGTGATGAAATCTTCTTCCAAGCTATTGAGGGAAGTGATGGGAAGAGTACGGGAGTCATCTGGAGCAGCCAGCATCATGGGGGGCTGCTCCCCTCCCACTTGACCCTCTGATCCTCATGCCCTACTGCAACTAACATGCACTTGAAATGGCTGCATATGCTTCCCCATTCTCTCCCCCTGCCGTTCCTCCTTTGCCTCCGCTGTGTAAATATCTGGACTGTAAACTTCTCAGGGCAGGGACCCCTTCTTTGTATGGCACCATACGCACCGATGGTGCCATCTAACACCACACACCCACCTTTTCCCCAACCATCTAATCTCCAGTCGCTGAACCACGAGGGGCCACTTACTTCGCGTCGTCGTCTCCCAGGCCAAGTTCAAAGATCCGCTGGGCTCCGAGCTCCTCCAGCCGCTTGTCCACATACTTGCCCATGGCGTTGAAATGCTCGTAGGTCTTGTTTCCAAGCCCAAACACCTGGAAGGCACCACAGAGGCACATCCGTTCAGATGGGTCGCAACAAGCCAAGGAGGAATGTCTGCTTCCCTGGAACTCGCATCTGGACTCTCAAGGACCCCCTGCCTCTGCCCACCCGCCTGCTGGGCTCTCACTGGACAAGTGGCTGGTGGGGGCAGCGCTCTTAAGCTGCAGTACCCCACAATGAAATTGCCTGCCCAGGAAGCTGCCAAACAGTTAATGCAAACAGCCTTATTCTGAGGGCCCTCCAGTAGTAAGCAGTCAGTCATTCCTCCCACCTCCCAGTTTGCAGTTTTGTTGAGGCTGCTGGTTTTTGCCCTGGAGTTTGCCCTTACTTGTACCCTCCCTTTAGTATTTTATGGTGGTGGTTTCATTTTTGCCAAATTCCCCCCTCCCTTTTAAAAAATACATCACTTTTAGGAACCTTGTGGGTGGAAAGGCAGCCTTCTCACCAGGACAGAGACAACACAGCTGCCCCAGTCACCCCTTTTCATCCTGAAGTCCCCTCACCACAAAACAAGCAACAATGACAACGCAATCCTATGCCAAAGTCAACTCCACTGTGTCCAATGACGCTTACTCGCAAGAAAGTGGGTACAGGGCTGTAGCCCAAGTGCCAGAGCAAGGAGACCAAAAAAATGGCCAGCATTTTTGCACCCAGTAATCACTGCCCTCCTCCCCGTGATGCCATCTCAACATGGGGGAAGCCAGAGCAAGGAGGCTGCCAGCCAGAGAAATCCAGCCAGGACACCCTCTCTGCCAGCACAGCTGAGCATTGACTGTCTCAAGTGCTGAACCGCCAGCAGCGTCAACAGGGAGTCGCTCCCTGCCCTGCTACTCCTAGTAATTAGATTGGAGGGCAGGAAAGGAGCAACTTGTCTGGCTTGGCGGCTCTGAGCAGGAAGGCAGGATGTGGGCAGCAGAGTCACAGTCAGCTGGCTGCACAACGACCGTCTTGGCCTTCCAAAGGAGACTGGAAGGCGCCCTCTGTGGCAGCCTGTTGAGGACAGTGGCCCGTTTCCAGTGAAGACATTTGCACTCACACACACACACCAGCCCACACAGGCAGCCTTTGGGTCAACCGAGACAGGCCACAGGCCCCACTAAAAAAGGCTCACCGCAAACTTGAGGCCAGACAGGTCCACATCTGTTTCCTGCAACCAATCGTAGAAGTCCTGGGCATTGTCAGTGGGGTCCCCTTCTCCATAGGTGGCCATGCAGAAGATCGCCAAGGACTTGTCAATCTCAGAGAGGCGACTCAGGTCAGACTGAGAACAAGAGAGAAAGACACGCACACAGAGTCAGCTCCCGACAGTTGCAGTTCTCTTCGCCCTGAAGAATCTCAAAAACACCATGCAAGCGAGTGATCATAATGCAACAGAACCCTGCTTTGGACCTGTCAAATAGTTATTATGGGGTATGCAAAGCAATTCCTTTAACATTTGGGATCTCCCCCCTTTAGTTTAGAGGAGGTTTCTAGCATTACAAATGATGGAGAAAGCTTCTGATCCTTCTCCCATAACACTAGAACTTGGGATTGCACAACAAAATTGACAATAAATCCAGAAGAAACAAAAGGAAGGGTTTCTGCACACAATACACAGTGAACTTGTGGAATCTGCAGACAGAACATCTGCCTGACAGAGGCCCCTTGCTTAGATGGCTTTTTGAAAAAATGTGCGCAAAAAAATGCACAACTAAACAGCCTGCCTCTGGATGCTGGGCAAGGGAGGGGCACATGTGGGGGAGAGCTGCAGCCAACTTATGGGCTTCACAAGAGTATCTGGTGGAACACACACACACACACACACACACACGCACACGACAATATGGCATTTGATAGCTCTTTGCCCAGACCCAGTGGGGTTCTTTGGGTGCTCTTGCGCACTGGCTAAGACACACAAGGGAGGTTCTGTGCTCAGGCCACAGAGCTGCCTAAGATTGGCAAAGTGCTGGAGTGAAAAAGAGGCCGGACTTTCTGGGAACATACCAAGTCGTATTCCTCGGGGTCTGCAGACATGCCCCGCATCCCGTAGCGATGGGTGTCTTTCGCGAGGCGATTGGCAAACTCTTCGGCGGTTCCCGTCTGAGAGCCATAGAACACCACAATGTTTCTTCCCTAAGAAGAGAGGCAAAGGGGGACAAGCAGAGGGTTAGGAGCTCCCCAAGACACCTCCTCCGGGATTACTCATCAAGACTCCAGATTACTCCCTCCAGGGTTGTCACTCAAAAAGAGTGACCCCAAAGCCTTCCAGTTCTGGACCACTGTCCTGAGGACTGCAGGATCACCCTGATCTGGGCAATTTAGCAGTTAAGTGGAATGCTGTGAGCATGACTAAGAACAGGGAGATCTGGATTCAAACTACATGTGCCATCTTGGCTTCCTTGGAGAAAGAATGGGAGAAAAAGTAAAGGACGAAAACGTCGGACTGCATGTGGAAGGCCACAGGACTGAATGCCGAAAAATATCCCTTGGAAAGCCAGCCTCATAGGGAGAAGAGTTGTAGTCTAGCCATTTCCCTGGCATGCTAGCTTTCTATGCGAGATGTCCTTTCGTGGTGGGGTTACATGCTTGGAACATCTTTCTATCGCTTTCAAAAATAATGAACAAACCAGGAGCCTGGAGTCCCACTGACTTGGCTGCCCTGCCACAGCAGAACGCCAGACAGCCCCCAACATCACCACAAGCAGGCAAAGAACAAGTACCGTCTTTTTCATCTTTTCAATGAAGCTGCGATCGTTGGACGACTGTGGTCTGGAAAAGAGACAGAGAAAGGCAGGAGGTTTAAAACTTATCCAGTTCCAGCCATGTGTCAGAACAGCTATCCTGGCAACTGGGTTGCCACCCCCTTTAAATACAGTCTTGAGCAGAATTCCTTGCACAAGCCAGCATGCAAAAGTATCACAGGCTGATAAAAAGCCAGTCCCATATTCACCTGTGGCAAACAGAAGATCTCCTCTAGGTGAACAAACAAGAAAGGCTTTGTAAAGCAGAGGAAGCCTGGATTTTTAATCTTCCCCTCTCTTCGGTGAATAAAATGGGGTAAGCGTGTGATGTAGATCTGTCTTGGCCAGCAAACTTACACACACTGTTGTGGTTACATGATGCTGATGCAGTATAGGTAATGGGGATGCCATTGCACCCAGTGCCAGGAGTGGGGATTCCCCCCACCCACAGTGCGAATCTGGTCCTTGCTACAAATTCTCTAGAACAGCTTCTGCAAGTGCCCCTTCTCGGCCTTGGCAGCAATAGGGGCAAGGGAATTGCACTTTTTTCCCTTACAGGGTTGTTGAAAGGAGGGCATCAAGGCAATACGAGAAGCCCTCTGAATGCCCTGAAAGCACTGTGCCGCTTTCTCACACTCTCACCTCATTCAATCCAGTGACAAACCAGGGTGCTGAACCGCTGCAAAACAAGGCCACCCAAGAACAAGCTCAGAGGAACTCCCCGGGGAATACAGAAAATCTCGTTTCATCTCTATTGTATGCAACCATAGTCAGTCTTGGAGCGGAGGGGAGACTTGAACCCAGAACTCCTGGTCTGGGCCTGCATCCACTGTGTGTCCCACCGGCTCATGTAATCAACCCCCCCCCCCAAAAAAAAAGCCCACCCACAATGCCTAATCTGAGGTGGTGCACTACAGCAGGCTCAAGAAGTCTGCCAGACAAGGCATGTGCAGCAACTGGAGAGTAAGTGGGTCTTCCTGCCCATAGCAACAGTGGGGCAGAGGGTGTTGCCCTTCTGGGTACAATGGAGAAGAAAGACGAAGCTGCCTTCTATCCAGCCAGTCTACTGATCTCCCTGGCACACGTGCTCCACTCCAACCGGCAGTGGCTCTCCAGAGCCTCAGGCAGAGACACCTTTCCCTGCCCCTCCAGCCGAGGTTCTTGGAACCAGACATGCCGTCAGGGACTGAAGTTCTGCATGCAAAGGACTGGTTGACTGGTGAGCTATGGGCTACCCCCTCGGGCAATGCCAGGAGGCCAGTGCACCCTGCAAGTGGCCACTACCCACCTATCCTGCTTGCTCAGTGTCTCTGAGGCAGCTGGAGCCAAAGCACATGCTCCCCATGCAGACATCCCCGTTCGGCTGCCAGCCGTTCACGGAGCAGAGAGCAGCTGACGGGAAAGGTCTCCACTTAAACACTCAGAGAGCTGCTGTCAGTCAGAACAGGCAAGTGGGGCGAGATGGAAGAAGAGCCTGAGCCAGGCAGCTGCCCGGCTCAGAGCAAGAGCTTTGCACCCAGAAGGCCCAGGGTTCAATCCCGGCAGCCCCACTTAGAAGCACCAGATGCGCCGGGACCAGGGAAGACTTTGGTGAACTGCTGCTACCAGCAAGAGCAGCCGAAAGTACATGCAAGTTCATGCAAGGCAGCTCCACATGAACCGAAGAGCCACCATCTGGGTCCCCTCACCAGGCCACTCCTTGCCTGAAGGCACTCGGAGAGCGTTCGCTTTGCTCCATCACACTGAGCTGGGACAAGATGGCTCAGCCAGGAGGGGAACCAAGAGCGGGATGCTGTGGAGGTTGGGGAGGCAGAGCTGAGCAACTCCCTCCAGGCCTCTCTGGTCTTTTCCTTCCAGCCTTTTTATGAACTCTGCAGACCTGTGAGGAGTCCAGGGTCTTGCAATGCAAACAAAACCAAGCTGCAAATCCTCCACTTCTGATGCAACCGAGAGGGGAAGGCCAAGCGCACAATTTCTGCTACTGACGGGCAAGGACACATCTGACAGACCTCCAAATCACTGAACACATCTGGAAGGGAGCAAGCAGCATGGACAGCCCCACAGCCTCGACAAATGAGGCCCTGCTGGACATCAGGGTGCTTTCTGAAGATGAAACACAGGCAGCCGGCCAAACCCCTCCTCCCCTAACTGGCTGGGACACAGAAGCCCTGCCAAGAGAGGGGACGTGGGTCCAGTTCCCAGTCCTTTTTCACAGGGGAAGAGGAATGCTTGGCTGGCTGTCCTGCTGGGCAGAAAAGTCAACACAGAGGGGGTGCCAATTGTGAGTTTAAATGCACAAGAAAGCACTGTCTGGATGGGTGGGGCCAGGACAGAGGGAGGTGGAGCCTAGAGGGTTGTAGGTGGAGCCAAGGTAGAAAAATCAGGGCTCAGGGGAGAAGAGGTGCAATGCTCCAGAACAAGAAAGACTGAGTGGCACCTGGAGGAATCCTAACGAGGAAGGGGAATCGTCACTCCCCAAACCCTGTTTTGGAAAAACTTGGCAGCAAGAGGGTTTGTGGTTTGACAAGAGGTTTTGTGATTAGGTTGACTACCAGGGATTGGGGGGGGGGGCGTTTCTCTTCTAGGATCCAATTAGTACAAGGCCCAAGGTAGGTCTCAGCCACGGCACACAAGCCTCCATGGGAAGAGATGGAAGCAGTTTCCTTCTTCTTGTGCCAAGTCGGAGTTACAAAGTGGGCTTTGAGGAGGGCTGTGTAGGAAGTAAGAGGCTGCCGTTCCAGGCCTAAAGGACAGCCAGGGAGGAAGGGAGAGCGGTGATCTCTGGATAGCTGAGGGGGATGGAGTCAGAGGTGCAAATGTCAAGAGGACGCCTCGAGATGGACCAACTGAGGTTTTGCCTGCTGAAGTGATCGACTCCTACTCTCAGGCCATTAACAAACAGAGACTACTTATTTAAATCACCATCATGCCTCAAGAATCTCTTCTGCGATGCTATCCATGAGGTTTTCCCACGCCCTCCTCAAGCAGTCATCCGTGGGTCCCAACTGACAACTGCATCAGAGGATGATGGCCTTGTGGGAGAGCATGCAAAACATACCTGCCCACCTCTCTCCCTAGGCATCAACTGGGGCCACACCACAGGTCCCCAGTCAGGTCACAGGGGAAGAGTCTCTCCCTGCTTACCCAGGTTTCCTCACTTAAACACCCATCCAAGCAGGTGCTCCTGGGAAGTCCACAAACAGGGCATCTGCAATAGCTGTCCTCCCCTCTATCTCATCAGCGCCTGGTACAGAGATGTAGACTGCCCTGGTACATGGAGACTCCATTCCCATCATGGTTCATAAGCACATCAGCAGACTGATGATGAATTACACCAAAGCTTCCCATTTTCCACAGCGGCCAAGCAGATTCCTAAAAAGCATGCAAGCAGGTCACATAGACCCCAATTGGCCTGCCCCACAGGACTGTCGAGAGAACTCTGCAAAGCCCTTTGAGCGTGTACAACAGAGGCTACGAATTACCCTCCTTCGACTGGGGAAGGGGGGCCCATACTTGTTCTTATGAGTATCTGTCTCTGTAAGGCCCAAAAACCATCTTCCCGCCTGTCAGCCCCCTTTTGCATGTCTCCCCATCTTCTAGGAACTGCCAGCTTTCTCAATGAACCTTTCCATGGGAAGAAAGGATTAACTCAAAGCAATGGACTTCGACCACACCTGCCTGCCTCCAAACACACTGGGTGGTGTTTTTTCTAGAAGTTTGAGGTGCATTGTTATCTCTGGCTTGGACCAGCCTCACTTAGGTAGCTGCACCTGGGTGATAAGGTGCTTCCAAGAGATGAAAACCTGGAAAGCAGTCATGTGTGGCTTCTGTTTCTAGTCCCATATTATCTCTCTGCTGTCAATTAGTCTTTTTTGGGCACCAAGTAAACACCTGGCCTACAGAACCTTACAATTAATTTGCCCAGACTTCAAACATCAGCCACACACCGAGTCTGTCCACAGGCCTACCTGATAACACATCCTAAGTTTCTGCTTTGCTCTGCATGCTTTGCTTTTACACACAGAAGCAATAAAGTGTCTCTTGCATACTGACCTTGGCTGGACTGGGCGTATTTTCTTCATTCGAATCCCAAAAACCCACCAAGGCCACAGGTGAGGTCTGGAGCAGCCTCTGGTCCACCCAGCACAGTGTGTGTGCACTGCCCAATAGCCACACTCCAGGCAGAGGTTTCGCCCACCTCCCTCTACCTGACCCCTTTCAACTAGAGGCACTGCCAGGAACTGAACCTGGGACTTCCATGGGGACGGCACACACTTCCCCACGGAGCTCTGTGCCTCCCCTGCACCAGAGGGGCACCGGCATATCACACACCAGGACCCACACACAGGCCTCCCCAGCCCAGGGCTTTGGCCCCCTTTTGTGCTTTAAGCAGCTGGAGGAGGCACAAAGAGGAAGGAGCAAGTCGATGGCCTCACATGGCAGCCTCCCCGGGCGCTGGAGTTCAACAGGCACTTTCCCAGGGCCGACGCTCCCCAGGCAGCTTTCGCTTCTAACCCGCCTGGCTTGGCCACAGCAAAAAATCAGCCTCGCAGTCACAGACGGCAGCCGCACAGTCCGCAGAGACTTTTTGCAAAGGATAGAGTCACTCACCGTCCCACAGAAGCCTCCCCTTGCGATGCGGAGTACGTGCAGCCCATGGCAGAGTCAGGACGGCCGAGCGGGCAAGTCCCAGAGCCTGCCGTTTCATCCCAGTTGCAGGGAGCCGGGGAGGGCGACAACTCCGCTCGGCAGCATGAGTGGGGCAGGCTCTCTCACCACCCTAGCCCTCACGGGTCTCCCAGCCAGCGCCTGGCCTCCTTTTGTTAACGCAGAGCGCAGCCTGCATACCAAGGCCCTGCATTGGCGGCGCAATCCTCAGGGATTCGTGCTGGCCGCTGGCAAAGTTACCCAGAGGGTACGGCACAGACCCAAGAACTCCCAACATCTGGCGGCGGCAGAAAGGAATGAGGAGCGAGCCTAGAGAATGGGAATTCCCAGGGTTCCTTGCAACGACTCCGGGCATCGCCCCCTCTCCACTTTTGCCATGGGGGGGACGACAACACACCATGACAGACTCTTCCCAGCAAGACTCTTCCGTTGCCCTGGCAACTGTTTGCATCTCAGCTGGGCTTGTTAATTGGAAAAAGTTTTTTGTGTTTAATTAAAAGCAACTCTCCTGCTCCAGCAGTCAACGCAGTCTGAATGAAGAGGAGACAATAAGGCACTTGGGAGAGTTCGAACACATATTTGCATCCCTCCACCCCACCCTCTTGGCCAAGGTTTTTTTAAAAATATAACCTGCAGTCGACGCCCACCTCAAGGCCAAAGTTTCTGTGAGAGAGAGAAGAGAGCACATCGTTCATGTGTATGTGAGGGAAGAAAGTCCCTGCCCCAAGGAGCTCACAATCTTTTAAAAAAGCCACAGAGGAAACTACAGAAAAGGGGGACGAAAGTAGAGGCAGGGGATACTTAGTCCTTACTACCAACCTTCCTCTGTATTATTCTTCAAGAACTGCAGATGGGAATACTGGGGGAGGGGGAAGAAAAATTCCAGCATGGAACTCAATGCATCTTGGCAAGAGAAATTGTGTATCACACGTGTACACTCCAAGCAGAGGTGCCAGATGGCAGTCACCGCAGACTTTTGCAGCACAGCAGTCTGCAGCAAGACAAGCACGAGCAGGAAAGTTACTGAATGGGTTGGAGGTGCCTCTCTGGCCACATCTGCCCAGCACGTGCTGCAGGAGATGGTTTCAATTAAAGCCTGCAACAGACAAAAGCTGACCTCCTGGAGACTTCTCAGAACACGCCAGCCTGGGGCAGCCTGAAAAAATTTACACTTGTGTTTCCAAATACTAGACCCTTTACGGCCTCACGATACGCTCAAAAGCAATGCAGGGCATAACCTCTGCGGTCCAGTGGAAACATGGCTAGTCCAGCGGCAGTCCTCATGGTAACAAAGACACGCGTACCAGTGTTTGGGGAAGGAGAGAGGCGGGATGTAGTGAAGCTTAATGGGGCCCTGGCAGATGTGGGACCTATGGCCTGAAATGACTATGCCAGTGGTTCTCAAACTGGTTGGTCAAAACCCACCAGCTTGAGAACGAGTGCTTCTGCCACTTTAAGGGAGAAGGCAAGATCGCATCGCTATGGGGCTCGCAGTGGCTTTATTAAAAACGTACCCCTGCCTACAGCAGCCATCTGGGGGTGCAGGAAGCCCCGCGGAGCCTTCTGCAATCTCAAGCTCCCTGGGTTTCGAAATAATTAAAAAATGTGATCACAACCCATTTCCAGTTTTTAATTATTGCGAAACGCAGGGATGCTTGCAGAAGGGCTTCACGGGGCTCTCCGCAACCCCAGGAGGCTACTGTGGGCAGGGGTAAGTTTTAAAAAAGCCCCTGCGAGCCTGACAGCGATGCGATCCTGTGGCTCTCATCACTGCCTTCTCTCTGCCCCGTCAAGACTTACCTGCGGTTTCTAACTCCCTGTGAGTTTGAGAACCGCTGGATGATGCCGTTTTCCAGAAGAATGCCAGGGTTAGATTGGGTTTCACCCCTGAGTGTTCCAGGAGGAAGTTCCGTACCCGCAGGTGGAAAAGTCATGAGCCCTGCCCCCAACTGGCTTACCAGCTGGGCTGTGCCAGGCCTGATGGCAGTAGGTAAACAGGGCAGAGGCAGACAAGGGAGGAGTTACTCAACCTCATCAAAGCCAGAGGACATGTTGAGCAAGATTCAGGGTGGTTAGGAGAGGGGGGGGGGGACTTCAACAGTCCTATGGCGCCTTGCTCTTCCACCATTACTAGCAAAAGCAGAGCAGGCTTTTGGGGGGGGGGTCACCGTTCAGTGGCAGAGCCTCCACTTTGCGTGAAGAAGGTTCCAGGTTCAGACTCTGCCAGCATCTTTGGACAGAGAAGCCTAGAAAGCTGGAGAGCTGCTGCCAGTTGGCGCCTACAGTTCTGAGCCAGAAGGACGAATGTTCTGGTTCAATAGGTGGAACTTTCATCCGTGTCCCTAGAACTGCGGGGAAAAAACTGAGCAAGAAAGTGGCACAACCTGGCAGACAAAGAGAGGGAAAAACCAAGCGGGTGGATTTCATTTGCATGACGCGAGAGGGAAGAGAAGCACCACCACCCAGGAACTGAGCCTGCCCTGCCACTTTGCTGCCCGTTGTGGACCCCAGTACGGAGCTGCTGCACCAAGAGGGTAGGAAACCCTTGAGTGGGACTCCTTTGCCAAGGCCGGGAATCTCTGCCCAGCTGGGTCCCGCGGCTGGCATTCGGGGGACTCCCCCCACCCTCAACCCTTTGGGGATCAGGCTTCCGCCTCTCTCAGATCTCAGATTGCAAGTCCAGATTTTACTCTCTTATAGTCCATTTTTCTGCGCTATGTAGCAACCTACAGTATAGCCCAGGGGTGCCCAAACCCCGGCCCAGGGGCCGCATGCGGCCCTCGAGGCTTCTCAATGAGGCCCTCAGGGAGCTTCCAGTCTCCAATGAGCCTCTGGCCCTCTGAAGATTTGCTGGAGCCCGCACTGGCCCGACGCAACTGCTCTCAATGTGAGGGCGACTGTTTGACCTCTCGCGTGAGCTGTGGGACGAGGGCTCCCTCCGCTGTTTGCTGTTTCATGTCTGTGATGCAGCAGAGGCAGTAAAGGAAAGGCCAGCCTTGCTTTGTGCAAGGCCTTTTATAGGCCTTGAGCTATCACAAGACCTTTATTCATTCATACAAGTACATCTTTAATATATTCATTTATGTAAACTTATGCACATTTATTCAAATTATAAATGTAAATTAATTCTTTTTTTTTCTCCCGGCCCCCGACACAGTGTCAGAGAGATGATGTGGCCCTCCAGCCAAAAACTTTGGACACCCCTGGTATAGCCAATGCTTGTAGAACACCATGAAAACTTATTTAAAACACACAACATTGCAACACTCTGCACCAAACGCTACAGGACAGCTGCCATGTCTGAGAGATTAAATATTTATTCTGTCTGAATAAGAAGCAAAACCAGGGGAAAAGGGGAGGGGTGTGTGTGTGTGTGTGTGTGTGTCAGATCTCACCACAGAATGCAGTCCAACCCTGTGGGGCTACTGCCACCTGTATGATGGTGATGGGCTAGAGAGTTTGTGGGGGCAAAGGCCAACCTGGAGGTAATATCACTGCATCAGACAGCTCCAAAACGTCAATACCAACACTTTAAGTTAGTGATTGTCAATCAGTGTGCCAAAATAGGTTCACAGGTGTGCTATGGGAGTTTGGAGCCAAGTAACTGAAAACCTTTCTGGATCCTGTGGCTGTTTCTAGGGCAACTGTCTGTAGTTTAACCAGTGGTGCAGCTGCAGGGGGTACAAAGCACTACGTTTTGCAGGGAGCTTAACCGCAAAGTGCAAACGGCCCCTTTCCTTTGGAGCCACTTCCGACAGTGGGAGCAAACTGAGGCACTCGCCTCTTCTCTGGGTCTTCTCTGGCATTCGCCGCCACTGTGCTCCCCCTGCCCGGAATGGCTCCGAAGGGGAGGGGGAGGGCTGTCTGCATGCTACGGTGAGGCTGCCTGCAAAACTTAGTGCTTTGCGCTACATCACTGTAGTTAACAAACTGTCAGGTTTAGTGGGGGAAGAGAGACAGACAGTTCATTACTATGGACAGCTGCCCTAGAAACAGCATCACAGAACCAGAAGAGTCTTTGGGAAGTGACATTTCAAGAGGCAAAGACCGTAGAGAAGACCACAGAGGTCAGTGTGCTGGGAGAAGAAAAATGGTGAAAAACGGCTGCTTTCCATTGTGTCTAGAACTGAAAAGGACCAGTGGAGTCAATGCGTACACTTTGAAGCAATGTGCTGCAATGGACAAGCACCAAACAGTGTTCCAGACACACAAACCATCTGAATTATTTTACATTTAATCCTGCAGACCACCTACAGGACGTCTCTTCCACCACAAAGGGCAGGATATGAATGGGTTCTGTGTCAGTTACTGTTTTCTGAACTGCCTTTAAGGGGACTCTACGGCAAGAGTCCCTCTAATTTCTTTCCCTACTATGTGGAGCAGTGGTGCGCTGTGCCACAGGTTGTTGCACGCTCAGGTGCAGCTGCAGTGGTGGCTCCTTTTGGGCCAAAGGAGGAGTGCACCAAAGCTCTGGCTGTCGGGACATCTTCTCCAGCAGCAGAGAGCAGTGTCCCCCTCAAACAGCTGGGACAGCAGAGTGAGGAGAATAAGAGTCCACCATTGAGATAGGGACACACACACACACACACACACACACACACACACACACACACCCTCTCAGCCACTTACTCTGAAGGGGTCTGGATTTTTGCAAACTCTGGGACTTCTTCTTTCTTCTTGCGGAAGAAAAACCAGTAGGTCAAGAGGCCAATGATGATGGAGAAGAGGAACACATCCATCAAGCTGAAGGGCATGGAGGCATTTTGGTCCGTGGTGACCGAGGGCTCTTCTTTGGATGATGCTGTCCCCATGGCAACTGCAAAGAGACAGAGAGAGAAGAGGCACTCGTCACACTTCCTGCTACCATTTTGAATGTCAGCAAACCCAGAACCTTCAGAGCAGGAGAAGCAGGGCTGAGTTCTAGGATTCGGTAGGTACACCGGCAAATGCTACTGCCAGAACCTGTGGATTAATAATTAAGTGAACCTCTGAGCATGAACAAAGTTTCTTTTAACAGAGTAACAAAAGCAAGTGTACATTTGTTTTTGACATTTTACTGCTGCTACTTGTTTAGTTATAATTTTACTGTTATATTTCTACCTTTTTTAAAATGTTAAGCTATTTGATGGCGCACAACTGAGTGAAAATGGAGCTCATGAATTTAATTGCTACTCACTGGTATACGGCTAATCATCATCATCATCAGAATGTTTTTGGGTGTCCAAAGCACCTCACGTGAATTATTTTCTTGTAATCCTCAAGACCTCTTATTGCAGAAGGGGAAGGGGAAGGCTGAGAGAATGTGCTTGCCTCTAAGACCACTTCATGCAGTGGACTGCAACTGGGCAGGACTGGGACCCAGCTCCAACCCCAACCAGCTGCACCTTCACAAGGTGAAGGGACCCACCTTCAAGAGCTACTTGGAGAAGCTACCAGGGAGCAAACCTGGGCCTTTGCATACAAAGGAGGGGCTCTGCCACTGAGCAACAACTCCGCCTCTGCACAGTCCCCTAGCTGTCCGTTCCTGCACTATCTGACTCTCCCAAACACACACAGTGTCCACCCCAAGGCACTATCTCCACAACAAAAAAAGGGAGGCCTTGGGATCACCTGGAGCAGGAGAAAGAACTGCTTGCACAGCACAGACCAAAAGGAGTTCACTTGCAGAATATAACATACTAAAGAGAAAATGATTTGTCCCGCTCAGCCCTGGCATGTTCTGACATTGGGGGTGGGGGGCTGAGCTACTCTGGGCCAAACTCTAACCTAGAAGTATGCTCTGGAGATTAACATGCAGCCAGACCTGAAGAGTGTGTGGCTACATTCAGACTGTCTCTGAAAGGAGATGGGGGGGGGGGATATGACAGTTGAGTTGAATGGGTAGAGAAGCACAGAAGGCAGAACGGCGAGAGGGATTTACAACTGGAAGGAAGGCAAAGGCTCTCTCCGGTGATGTGCAAATTCTGCTATCCTGGAGTATCTCAAAGAATTTGCTGTTAGTGGTGGAAGCTTCTGTTTCTACTGCCTGGGGTCTTCAAAGGACTGAGGAGGCCGAAGAAGCTTCAGCTGCAACTGGCTGCAGCAATGCGGTGCCACAGAGGGGCAAGAAGGGCAGAGGGATGCGAGGAGGAGGAGCGGTCCAGGCGGGACGCGGAACAAGAAGGAGAGGAGGCAGCAGGCCAAGGGAAACTGGAGGGGCAGATGGACGGAGGCTGGAAAAGGGAGCAGTTTCAAGGAGGACTGCAAGAGGGCTGGGATGCCTGGCCAGAAGTGGCATTGTTTAGATACAGTTTGAGATGCAGGATCAGGCCAGCGGCCTGCTTCCAACAAGGTGCCTCTAGGCAGCCCGTCAGCAGAGCAGGAAGGCAGCACCCTTCCCCCACCTCTCCCCCACCCCCCGAAACTGGCATAAAGAGATACACTGCCTTGCAACACAGAGGCTCCGTTTAGCCATCCTGACAGTCACTGGAAGGCTTCTCCATCTCCAAGTCCCAGTATCAAGCAAACGAAAGTTGACATTAAATGTAGAGTTGCTTCTTCAGGTGCTGCTCTCTAGCGACTGGTTGCTCCTGATCTGCCAGGGGCGGAGGGGAAAGAGAAGAAAGGATTGGAGGAAGAGGAATGCCCTTTGCTCACGCTTCAGGCAGGCAGGCAGAAACACACACACACACACGCCTTGCTGCTCACACTCTGCCAAGCCATGCACCTCTAGGCATTTTCTGGCTCCACTTCTACACACTGCAGAACATCGCCAAGTAGGTGGATGGTCTTTAGCTGTCAGGTTAAAAATTAAGGCATCCACCAGAGTCTACAACAGGGCACGGGTCCAGCCCTTGGAAGGCGTCACACAGCTGACACTCTGCTAGGAATACTCAACTCCTAAGAAAACCACTCCGGATACGGAAATAACTAATGCATTGGTAGCCGCTTCAGGCGTTTACTTTTGTTTATCGAACAAACATACATTCCGCCAGGCACTGCACTAGTGCTTCCGAACTGAATGCTGGATCCGGAACACCAGAAGTGGCCTTTTACAGGGTCCGACCAGCAGTCCCGGGTTCCCTACTCTCACAGCAACCCTGTTCCTGCCAGCAGGGAGGGGATTTCCCTAGTCCAGGTTCCTTGCGGTCCCTTTAGTTTAAGATGCTGACGATGGGAACCAAGACCCAGTGTGCTTCTAGCACCCTAATGGCCTGTCACCAATTAGTGATCTTTCTTTTTAACCCTTTTTTACCCTCATTGTTTAAGGAGGTGGATGCAATTTCTACAATTTGCAAAGGCCAATCTGGATTTGGAATCCTTGGCCTTCTGGGATTTTTTTTTTTTTTTAATGTGTCCAGCACTTTAATTGCTCATTATTTTTAATTGGCATGCAGTTAAGTTTCCCAATTGCAATAAACCACATTCCTTGGCCCCTGAGCAACTGGAAGTTTTAATTGTACCAGCTGGGTGGCAAGTAAGGTGGCTGGCAAGGGAGCCCCGGCTGGGAAGGAGACTGCAGGCTGGCAAGAGGCTCTCCAGTCTGTTGGGCTGTGGTACCAGGCAGAGCTGGCCAGCAGCACAGCCAGGGGGCAGTACGGTAAGGACAGCAGGCAAACTAAGGCAAAGTTTTTTGTTTTATGTCTTCCTGCTACGAGCAGGTTTCATGAATTCCAGGTGTTAGTTGTATTTTTCTTTATTCCCTTGATAAAGCTCTACAGAGTTCAGGGCGAAACTTCAAATTACTATCTGGACTTGGTGAGCATGGCCTTGAAACTCAGAAAATGAGTTTCGCATTAGGAGAAAGCAAAAGCGCAGGCAGGGTCCTCACAGCACAGCCAAACTGACTGTACCAAGAAGCGAGCTCTGCAGTGGACGTTCACAGGATCCAGGATTGCTCCTTCGGATCTGCTAGCAGAACACTCAAGCAGACTCAACTTGCAGCCTTGGTGGGCAGAGGAAGGAAGATATCGGCCCAGACCGCCGAGAGCCCTGGTTCAAAATACACACATATGCACCACCTCCAGAAGCTTAAAAGGAGGACAAGCACTAGTAAGGGGCTGGGAGGGAATGTGGACTGGCCCAGGGAGAAGAAGGCTGCTGTCAGTTCCAGTGAATGTATGAACACAAGCAACGTTGGAGTTGGATGGAGAGGGGAACACTTCAAAACGCACCACTGTTCACACCATGAGCACCCTCTTAAACTGGTGATCTGAGGAGGAGACATCCTTCTCCCCCCTATTTGAGCCTTCATTATGGAGTAGTTTAAGGCAACGTCTCCAGAAAGGGGCACAATCTCTCTCTGACTTTCCTCATTATCTCATGGGACAATTGTGCTTGTAACAACCAACACCCATGGCCAGCTGATGCAACCAGCTCTCCATGCCAGAGAGCAAACCCAAGGGGTCAGACTTTAGGGAGCCCACACAGCGCCAGGGGAATACAAAGTCTATAGCTGCAAAGTACACCCTGTTCTAGTACAGGGTGTACGGCAGAGAGCACAAATGAGAGGCCGCAAAAAATGAGAGGAGTGGCTGAGGAACAGTTGCTGAGCTTGGTCCATTTCGCATGAAGAAGAGAAGGGAGGGAGACACAAGAGCCATCTTCGAGCAGGGAAGGAGCAGACTTGCTGCTCGATCCTATCTTCGGCCATGCTGAGGCTTGCAGGTGTGCCAGAGAAGCGAGCCCCCAAATCCACCCCTTCCATCCTGCTCCCCACCCCGCCCGTGACACACACACTCCCGCCAGCAAAGTACCTGCCCTGCCGTGGTCCATAGCAGTGCAGCTCCAAAGCTGCACTTTGTGGTTGGTTGGCAACCTTCAGTCTCGAAAGACAATGGTATAAGCCTACAGCACCTGGTATTCCCAGGCGGTCTCCCATCCAAGTATTAACCAGGCCTGACCCTGCTTAGCTTCCTAGATCAGATGAGATCAGGCATGTGCACTTTGTGACAGCAGTCTGAACAGGCCTGGCAGTGGTGTGCTCCCGTGGGCCACCCCAGGGCCTTTTACAGCAAGGGGCAAGCATCCCACTGTGATAATTGGTGCAGAGGACTAGGCCTTTGTTCTACTTGTTCATACTTGTTAAGTATGGAAATGGAAGATGAATTGGTAAAAGAGGTGATGATTATATGGGCAAAGAATATTGGACATAAAATAATAAATAATTGGGATCAGCTATGGAAAAGAAATATGAGGATAATCAAGGCAGCAACAATGAAAGAAAACATATATAAATTTTTTTATAGATGGTACCTATCTCCAGATAGGTTGGCAAAAATGTATCCCAGCACAAGTAATAAATGTTGGAAATGTAAAGAGGTGAAAGGATCTTTTTACCACATGTGGTGGCTTTGCCCTAAGGCAAAAGAGTTTTGGGAAAAAATTCATATAAATATTCAAGTTATTTTCAATTGTGTAATACCCTTACAACCAGAATTGTTTCTATTGAATATCTTCCCTGAAGGATATAACAATGATTTCAAACACACTTTGTTATACGTGATCATTGCAGCAAGATTGGTCTATGCCAGGTTATGGAAGAACTCAGAAATTCCTGGTGTAGGGATGTGGTTTGAGAAATTATACAAGATTGTAGAAATGGATGTGTTGACAGAAAGGTTGAGGGATGGCGAGACGGAGAGAATACAGAGATTGTGGAACCCATTATATGAATGGTTAGATAAATGATTATGAAATATTGATTGAAGAGATGATAATTATAGAAATAATTATAGAAATAAGACAGTATTGGCTGCAGTTCTGTGATTCCCTAGTGTTTTTTCCTCTGTATTACCCGGAATATATATATCTGTGATTTTCCCTGTACCCATGCCTTAAATCAAATAAAATATTTAAAAAAAAACAAAAAAAACATCAGTAACATTTCAATGGAGTGGGGAGAAACCACAGACAACAAAATGAGATCCGGTAGAATGCACAACTTCAGCCTTCTGAATGGCAAAAACTCCCACATCCCCATCAGCTGGACTCAAAATGAACACTTCCTTTGTCCTGCTGACCACCGCCCCACAGACACATGAAGCTACCTGTACCAAGCTGATTCTCAGTTAATTTAGCCCTGCACTAACTGGGAACAGCTCTCTGGGACTTCCTCCCGAGGGATTTTTCCCAGGCCTATCCAGATATGTCAAAGATCAAACTAACTCGAGACCTTCTACATGCAAAGCCAGTGCGGAGCCAAGACGTTTCCCAGATCAGGGAGTGCCCGTAAAATCTTCAACTATCATGCACTGCGGGTCAGAGGGCACTTTGTCAGGCAAAGGTTTTCTTACATTCAGCAGCAACTGCACTGATGCAATGGCCGGCCTCGTTTGCCCCAGATTAGAACCAACTCATTCACAAGGCTGAATGGCACAGCTGCCATCATGGCCCAGAGCCACTGGAAGAGGAGGAGCGCAAGTCCAATCTGTTTTGTTAGGATTACAAAAGAGCTTCCCGGTTCAGCTGCAGCATTCCTGTGGTCTGATAAGTGGATCAACAGGTAGAAGAGAAAGACAATACCCTACATGACTAAAAAAAACAACCAACCAAACAAAAAACAAATGACCTATAAGGACAAAAGACTGAGTTTGAAATCAGGCAGCAGGGACTGGGGCATGTGGGGAGGGGGGTTTATAAGCCTTTCTCCCTCCCCAACATAATTTTACAGAATACGCAATGTGGAGGCACTGACAAGGACCACGTTATATCCTGCTCCGAAAAGGGAGGCACGGAGCCCAAACATTCATTCATTCATTCATTCATTCATAAAATGGGTTCAGTTAAAAGTGTTTGGGAACAACAAAGACAACAGCCACACCACACCACAAGTGCTCTTCTCAATTATCCAACTTCGTCTTGATTAGCAATGTTATTTAACCTGGAACAGTTATATGAACATAACAGCAGGGGGAATATTAATAAAAGATAACCTTTAGGCAGGTGGAGGGCTGGGTCCAAAGAACAAGTTTGTGACCAAGGTCAGGGCCAAACCAGGGAGATCCATGGCGCGAGGCTCTGTCGCTACCCTAGTTTTTGACTCACAATCTTGCAGTCACATACCTCGCATGCTGTGTTCATCTGGGGGGAACTACTCAAGGAAAAGGCAGAAACTCCTATTGGGCAGGAGGTCTGGTCTAGAGGGTAGAGCCTCCGTCTGCCTGAAGATAACATCCACAAAGTCGCCAGTTCAAGGCCACCGGCACCGTGCAACCTTGAAGCAGCTGACAAGCTGAAGCCGAGCAATTCCATCTGCTCTGAGCATGGGAGGATGGAGGCCAGAATGTGAAACCAGATTGGAATGAAACACCTGAATGTAGTGGTTCTTGAAAGAAAGAACCTTCTTTCAATTGTAAAAATCCCTATTTAATAAGGGATTTAGATAAGCCTGCCTATGTAAACCGCCTTGAATAAAGTCTTGAATAAAGACCAAGAAAGGCGGTATATAAATACCTGTTGTTGTTGTTATTATTATTATTATTATTATTATTCTGGGACCAGGACTTTGGCTTAATTCTCAAAGCCCCTCCCACAGCAACCAAGTATTTACAACTCACTCCATCCCCCAAACTGGATTTCATATGGTTGTCTTCTTAGTTTCAAATTAGTTATTCCTTAAAAAAATTAGTTTTATATATTATTATTAACAGTATTTATATACTGCTTTTCTATATCTATATTGCAATTCACCTCAGAATTCTGATTTGATAGAATGGAGGAGCAAAACACTTTTTCAAACAAGTTTATTAAATATAGTAGATTTGCATTCTTCTTTTCAAAAAGACCCCCACAGCCACTCACATTAAAAAGATATAATAGAGCTATCAAACATCATGACCTTAAAACAAAAAGCAAGCCAGTGTAGCTGGATCCTGAAAGTACTTTATTTCCCATCCTGTAAGCATCTTGAGAGCAAGAGCCTGCCTAGTTGCGCTTAGGAAACTGCAAAACCTCCATACAACATCAACAGCACTAATTATCACCTGGAAAGGCTTCCAGGCAAGCCTGTCGTTTCTCTGTACATATGTTGGCTCCTGGAATCTACAATGGGGGCGGGGAGGCTGACCTAAGGATGCAATTAAGAGATCAACATTTTGTGGACCCAGAGAGCTGTACACGTATCCCAAAAAACAAATCACATGGCGATGGGAGTGACAACCTGTCCTGGCCCAATGCAGGGCATCAGATTCCAGTTCAAGATTCTTTTCTTTGCCAGGCAGTTGCGTAACTGTAGTTTTTCACAAGCCAAACCTTGTGCAATCTTGGTGCAACTCAGTCCATGACTAACAGGAGCTCAGGGGCAGAGTAGGGTCACATCCCCCAACAAAAGAGGCAGTAAAAGGCCAAGCACGCAATGTTTGCTTGCAGGTTGACAGCCAGAGCGGTCAGTGGCGCCAGGAAGAAGAGAGCAAAGGATTCTGGGACCTTACTTACCAGTCCCTGCAGAAGCCTCCCAGGGGTCCGGGGAGCCCTGCGTGTCACTCCCCAGGGCTCCCCAACCTTCAGAAAATGAAAGTGGAGCGATCATGCCCCACCTCCCGTTTGCGATCACAAACCGGAAGTGGGGTGCAATCACTCCACTTTCAATTTCGAAAGCCTGGGGAGCTCTGTGGAGGGCAGAAGGGGGAGGCAGCCAGTGCTCTCTGGCTGGGGCATCACGACGCCCCACTCTGAGAACTACTGGATTAATCCATAAATCCCCCAGTCCGTAAAAGGACCTGCTACATTTACTCAAGAGCCTTTGGTGAGGGATTTTTGTCAAGAGGGATTTTTGAAAGTCCATCAAGCCAGCTGGACCACCTCAGTCCACAAACCTGTTGATGCTCACCAAGAGAGAAAGGTCAGCAAAGCAGGACTTCCCCCCCCCCCCATGGAAGCAAGGCTGACTCTCCATTTGTTACAGTATTTATATACCACCTTTCTCAACAGACTCAAGGCGGTTTACATAGACAGGCTGAACACAAACCCTGTTTCAGTAAGATTTGTACACGAGAACTGGCTGCCAGCTTTTGTGCCCTCCAAGCTCCAGACGGGTCCCTCAAGGCTTTATGTGTTTTTCCACCAGCTGCCTCCTCCACACTCCCACGTATCTCTTCCAAGGAAATGATCCTGTTTCAGTTTTTCAGGCAAGGCAACAGCTCAACCTCCAGACCACACCTCCTGCCTTCCTCCTTGTTTTTCTAGGTCAGTGATTTTCAACCTTTTTCATCTCATGGCGCACTGACCACTAAAATGGTCAAGGCACACCAGGTTTTTGACAATTGACAAGGCACACCATGCTGCCAGTGGGGGGCTCACAACCCCCACTGGCCCTACTAATAAATGACCTTTCCCCAAATTCCTCTGGCACACCTGTGGACCACTCGCAGAACACTAGCGTGCCACAGCATAGTGGTTGAAAATGGCTGTTCTAGGTACTTAGTAATATTAATTATACTTTCATTTTAACATTTGTTAAGCCGACTGGCCTGGAATTTCCCAGATCCCCCCCCCCCCAAAAAAACCATCCCTTTCTAAATATTGGTGTTGCATTGGTGACCGTCCAGTCTTCTGAGATGGAAGCTGATTTGAAGGACAAGTTACATTTTTTTGCAAAACAGCAATTTCACATGAGAGTCCCACAAGAACTCTTGGTGGGTGCCATCTGGTCAGTGATTTGTAAATCTTTAAGCTGTCAAGACGCTGTGGTCTAGAACCTCTGATAGACTTAATTCATCAGACTCCCTCCCTGAGAAGGTCGGCTTGGCCAAGTGTTCTGCCCAACATCTTCTACAGTGAAGACCGATGAAAAGAGTTCGGTCTGCCAATTCCGTGCCCTGTTTAACCTTCTCTTCTACTCCCTCATTCTCAAACGGTCCAACTACTTCCATGGCAGGTTTCCTGCTTTGGATGTATTTGAAGACATATGTATTGTGGGCATTGCTGTTCTTAGCCATGCACTTTCTCAGTCCCTCCTTGTCTGCTAACATTTCTTTTGCCAGAGTGTGTGCCCCTTTTTGTTCACCCCACTTGGGCAAGACTCCATGTTCTGAAAGAAGCCTTCTTGCCTTTCATAGCTTTGTCGAGGCCCCTCAAGAGTCATGCTGGCATCCTCCTTCTGACCAGCGGATGCCTTCCCTATGGAGTCATATACAGTGTCCCCTCCTTATCTGAGAATGCTGAGCCCGCACCACAGAGGGCCTCCTAGACAGAACCCCGGAAGCCACTTCCAGTTCAAGCCCACGACTTCTGGTTGCGCCCAGGGGGTGTTCTGAGACATGGGAAGGCTACATGCAGAAGCTGGCGACACATACTGGAAGTGACTTCTGGTTGTGGCCAGGAAGCTTTCCGAGGAGGTTGGGATTTAAGTCTAATGCCATCTCTCCTCTGGTCAGTTCCAAGACCAACTGTACCAGGGCACAGCTACGTAGCATGTCTCTCACGCATGCTGCTCCCCCACAGCTGGAATCTCTGCAACATACGAAACTTCCTTCATTTAAGACCTTCCACAGTCCATAACAGCCATTTTGCACAAGCGTTTGCATGAACAACACGTGCAAGGACTTCAAGATCCTCAGCACCAGTCACACTTCCAAAAGTGAGTGGTGAAAGCGATCTAAGGGTTGAACTGTTGGGGTGTCAGGGGCCTAAGCTTGGATTTTTCACACAGTCCTGTTGAGAGTCATGATAGTATAACAGAAGCTCCATGTTCCAAGGCAATCTACCTCAAAATACCAGATGCTGGGGCAATAGGGAAGGACTGTGGCCCTCACACCCTGCTGGCAGGCTTCCCAGAGGCATGTTGGAAAGCGAAGACAGGAGTAGGTGAACCTTTGTTCTCCTCTAGCAAGGACACAAGTTGGTTGGTTGGCAACCTTCAGTCTCGAAAGACTGTGGTATAAGCCTACAGCACCCGGTATTCCCAGGCGGTCTCCCATCCAAGTACTAACCAGGCCTGACCCTGCTTAGCTTCCAAGATCAGACGAGATCGGGCATGTGCAGGGTATCAGTTCTTTTATGGAATTCACTACCTCAAGATATGGCGACAGCCACTAAGTTGTGTGGCTTCCAGAAGGATTAGCTCCTGGAGGATAATGCTAGCCGCAGTTTGTACCCACAAGGACTAAATGGAACCTCCATGCTCAGGGACAGTATACCTCTCAAGACGAAGTGCTTCGGAAAAGCAACAGAGAGCTTTTGCCTCTGGCCCTGCTTGTGGGCTTTCCAGAGGTTGCAGGGTGCTCAACTAGACTGATCCTTTGCCTGATCCAGCAGGGCTCTTCTAATTTTGAGTTGAGTCACAATATTCTTCTTGCAGCAGCATTTGGGAATCTTGTTCTAGGTCCTGGACTGGGCTGAGACTGCTGGGAGCTTCTGCAGTGCAGGGATGTCTCTGCCACAGAGCAACAGCCTCTCCTCCTCTTCCGGCCACTACCAGCCCAGACTGGCAGCAAGAACCGAACAAATGGGAAAGGAAAACTCCCACCCACAACCTCACCAGGAGGAAGGCACAACACAAACCCACTCAGCCATGTGGGAAGCAGCTTTTATTGCTAGGCAAACATTATAAGTGCCTTTCTTCTTTGGGGCACTAAAGGCAGCTGCAAGATCAGTGAAGAGAGCAGCAAACCCCACAATTAAGTCAAGACAGGTGGCAGCAAATGAAACAAAATCAGGAAGAGATTTGCAGGCAGCCTCAGGCAGAGCACTGGCAAGGAGGGAGGCAGCTGCACCCAACAGGGAAGGCCACATTCTGGGGGCTGCTACTAAGGAGGCACCACTGCACCTGATTGTGCCAACCAAGGCTCGGATGGTGACAGCACCAGGCCCAACCTCAGCCATCTCTGTCCTTTGGCTCCACATTGCACAATAAATGCCAGGTGAAGCCATAGCCAAGGCTTTGGATGCAAGTCTGTCATCATCCCCCCCCCACCCACATACACGGTTTGGGCACATAAGTGGGATACTCTTTGATACCCAGAGCCAAGCCACCCCCCACCACCCTCAAAATGAAGCTTAAGTTGCATGCACTCACAATCATATCATTACCCTTGGCTCTTCTACTTCTAACTGGCAGTGTGCAGTAGCGGACAAGTGGGGGGCTGGGGGGCTCAGGGACCTAGGCACCGGGCCATGGGGGGGGCATTGGGGAGCCAGTGCTCTCTGGTGGGGCAATGCGTTCCCCCTCCATGATGCTTCAGGTGTTTCCCAGGCTCGGTGAGAGAGTCGCACATACAGTGCTCATCTCTGTAAGTGGCAAGTACTGCAAATTGGGCCCATCCACCCTCAATCGTTGCCAAAATTGAGCTGTTCCAGAAACTGAGGGCATGTCCAGCACCAGCGCAGAGTGATGCGATGATGTAGGGCGGTGATGTTTCCATATCACCTGGCCCAGGGAGCCAAGAGGTTCCGGTACACCACTGGCAGCATGCAAGGTGGCTAGGTGGAATCTCCATACTCAGAGGCAGCTGACCTCTGAATACCCATTGTTGGGGGACAGCAGCACAAGGGGGCTCTTACCTTCACAGAGTTTCTCTGATGCCACCTGGACGACCATCATTTGAAACAGGGTGCTGTACCAGATTGAGTCACAGTTGAGAGATCAAGCCAGGCTCTCCCTATACTATCAGCCAGAATGTTTAGGAATAAGATTTCCAAGATCAGAAGCTGTGTGCTTCAGGCTCACACTACTTCCAGGCAACCCAGAGGCATCTACTGGCCGTGGAGGAAAGCAGGACTAGACCATCAATAGGTTCCTCTTGCTGCTCCAAGCACCTTGTACTTAAATACACACCTTCTCTGAATATGGAAGTTCCACTGAACTATCGCAAGCACAGTGACAGCTGCGTAGGTGCCTTAGTGCAAGGAACCAGACTTAAGTACCACTCCTATAAACCCACCTCCTGCTAGAGATGAGAAGATGCAAGAGACTAAGACGCAACGTGAAGGCAGCGGCGCGTGGTGTGTCCAACACGTGCAACCAGGCAACCGAGAGCCAGGAAACCCTGTGAGATGCTCATATTGCAGGGCTGCACTCGGCTGAAACCAAACCTCTCCAGTGTCAATTGTTGCAAAAGCAGGTCCCCTTTCAACACAACATTGGTGCAACCTGCCCTCTTACGATGTTTTGTTCACAGATTATCTTTAAGTCCAGAGTCAAGTTACCTTCTAGGCAAAGCATCTTATATAAGAGAGCCATTCCCCTCGGACTCTTTGTCTCGGGGAGTTGACAGACACGCCCCTCCAGTTAGAGGCAAAACCAAGTCCACCAAAGCACCTGTAGGAGGACAAGGAGCTGAGAAATTGCATTCCATTACCAGACACTCCTTCGGGTTGATCTCTAACGCTTTGATCTGGATTGAGAAAAAGTGGACTTAAGAATTCTGAGAAGGGAGGCTGCTTGCTGCAAGGGGCCCTGGTATGCACACACAGCCTTGTGTCGAAGAGGAAGTGTCAGGGTAACCTCAATCAAGAATGCTGAAGTGACATTTAAGCAACGTGACATCAGCAGTTTCTGTCTTCCCCCCCCCCCCCGACAATACTGGGGGATGTTTTAGCAACTTTAAAAATTGGGGAGAAGCATTGAATGGTAGGCTTCTTTTTTGTGTCCCTGAAAAACAGCCAGGTGGGGACACACCGTGATCCCATCCCTGTAGCTCCAGCATGGGCTCCCATCCTTTGTGCAGGTCCTATTTAAAGTAAACAGCACAGAATGGAGCACACGGCTTTTCTAAAACAGGACCTGCGCAGAGAAAGGGAGGGCACACCTGAGCTGCAGGTAAGGGACTTGACAGCTACACTCTGCCACTCCCTGCCTACCTGGTTGCTTTACCAAGCTGCCAGAGGGCCAGGGTGGTGATGACAGCGTATCAGTGGCAGCAGTGAACTCACTTCAGGTGGCCACAGAGCTTCTGCCTGGCCTGGCTATGGTAGATCCTGCCTGCCTCTCCTTCCCATTGGTCTGGGACAGAGTGACATAGTAGCAGCACATAGATTGGCCAGCAGCAGGTAGGAAGAAGCAGAGCTGCTCACTTGCCCATGCCACCTGCCACCTGAAAGTGGGTCCCACAGTGCAAAGAACAGAGAAGAAGCTACTTAAAACAGCAGTTCCCAAACTTTCTGTGGTCATGGCGACCTTCTTTCCTGGGCAGTGCCATCTTGGATTACGCGAGATCTTGTGTGATCCAAGATGGCAGCACTCAGGAAGACCAGGAAAAAGAGGCCACCAGGGACATCGTGTGGCACCCCTGTGAGTTCACTGTGGCACACAATTTGGGAACCACTGGCTTAAAGAACAAAAAGCAGAAGACAGTATAAATGAAAACTTTTCACCATGGAGGGAAGTAAGAAGCAGAGCTCCACATGGATGTGCATTGAAACGGGTGCGCTTTAACTCGTTCATAAACAATCTGGAGTAAGAAGTGAAGCAGCCATGAGAACAGCCTTCTATAAAACTATGGCACTGCCACGTCTGAACAACGTGTACAGGTCTGATTGCTAAATCTCATTGCTACATCTCAAACAGAGCTGGGGAAAGCAAGCAAGACGATCAGGTTCAGGAGCACTTTTCCCACAAGGGAAAGGTGGCCAAATTCGGGCTTCTGAATTCAAAAATAAGGTGCCTGGCAGGGAGGACATAACGGGGGCTTGTGGAGAAAAAGGTTTCTGCCACAAGACATGGCTTTAAAAGGTGACGAGAGAAGGCAGGGACACAACTAATGCTGGCTTCTAGTCAGGAGGGCTATTGCACTTCCCCCAAGGCCAGCAGCCTCTGAATAGCAGTTGCAGGAGTGGGGTGCTGTGGCCTTCATGCTTTGCCTGAAGCATCTCCCAGAGGCATCTCAGGGAAACAGAATGCCAGATTAGATGGGGGGAACTTGGGCCTCATCCACCAGAGCTAGCCTTATGCTCCGAGGCAGTGGTTCTAAACACATCTAGTGCCAGGGCCCACCTTTTTAAAATGAGAATCTGTCAGGACCCACCGGAAGTGATGTCATGACTGGAGGCAATATCATCAAGCAGGAAAAAATTTTAACAATCCTAAGCTGCAATCCTGCCCACACTTACCCAGGAGTAGGTCTCATTGACTATCATTGTTAAAAAAAAATATACATAGTAGCTTGTTAGGTTTGTAACATAGTAGTAGTAGGTTTGTAACATTTCCCCAAATGCAGTTGCATCCCATGGGAGCATCAAGTCAAATATATTAAAAATAAAAGGTTGAAAAGAATGGGGATCCACCTGAAATTGGCTCACAACCCACCTACGCGATCCAGGCCCACAGTTTGAGAAACATTGCTCCAAGGGCCTCAGCTCTTGAAACGCTGTGGAGGACCAATTGGCTGGGGAGCCAGCACTTCCATGAAAGCTCCAGGAGCTGGTATCAGCACAGCATCACCTTTCTCTAACAACAGCTCATGAGATCATTACTATTTCTCAATGATTAACCCAGCTCAGCTGCAACCTGCTGGCCCCATCAGGTCAGGCACTGGGGAACCAAGACACCTCCATTCACGGAAAAGGGTGCAGGGGAGAAGAAGAGGTTTCTTTCCAAACTTCAGCTACTGCCATCTCCTGAACAGCAGATGCTGAAATCTAGTCCAGCTTCCTGTAACTCACAGCAGCCCACCAAATGCCCAAGGGAGCACACAAGGCGGCAAGAGACCTGCATCCTGGTGCCCTCCCTGCATCTGGCATTCTGACATTGCCCATTTCTAAAATCAGGAGGTTGCACATACACACCATGGCTTGTAACCCATAATGGATTTTCCCCCCAGAAACTTGTCCAATCCCCTTTTAAAGGCGTCCAGGCCAGACGCTGTCACCACATCCAGTGGCAAGGAGTTCCACCGACCAACCGGCTTGTGGCCTGTGTCATGACTCCTTCATCAGTCTGCCCAACCTCCTTTTCAAGGCGCCCGGGTCAGATGCCAACAGCACATCCTGTGGCAGGGAGTTCCACAGGTTACCACATAAGAACATGTGCTGGGCAGGTGCCGAGCCCCCCCCCGCTTCCTCTTCCAAGGAGAGGCTTCTCCTCCTCCCCCCTTTTAACCCAGAAGGGACCCAGGCCCACACCTCAACCCCCCCCTGCAAAAGGAACCCATGCGTCCGAGCGGTGGCGTAGCTGGAGGGGGCGCAGCGCTCAGTCCGGCGGGGCGGGCAAGCGGCCCCTCCCTTCCCGGCAGAGGGAGCCCCCACCAGGGAGGAGGGGGGAGGGGGGCCGCTTGCCCGCCCCTCCAGACGGAGCGCTGCGCCCCCCTCCAGCTACGCCACCGTCCCGTCCCGTCCCGTCCCGAGCCCGGCCGGCCGCACTCACCGAGTAGCAGCGGGACCTACGACCGGCAACAGCTGAGCGCAGAAATCAGCAGCCTCGCTCCTCCTCCTCGGCGCCGAGCGAAGGGGCGCGGCCTCGGAGAGGGGCGTGGCCTCGGAGGAGGCACGTACCACTGTGCGGTTGGGGCGCACACCGGGCCGCTTCGCCCCCCCCCGCGGCCCGGAGGCGACGCCAGCCACGCACACCGCGCAGCCCGCCCCCCAGCGCCGCTCCTCACGGCCCCTTCGCCTTGTCTCCAGCCTCCCCCCCCGGCAGGCCCGCAATGGTACGTTCCGTCCGGCTCGCTGGGAGGATTTCGCCTTCAGTGCGCTGGGAGCCCCGCCCCCTGGACGCGCCACTGCGAAGCCACGCCCCCATACGCGTCACAGCGACGCCCACCCTGGGCATTGCTGGACTGTTTCACATTCAGTGGTACTTGATCAGTGGCGTAGCTAGAGGGGGGCAAGGCACTAAGTTCTGCACCCACCGTCCAGAATGGCTCCAAAGGGCACTGCCCCCCCTCTCTAGCTATGCCTCTGCCCAGATCCCCCCCACCTGGCACTGAGACCAGCAGTGCAATGCGACATGCAGCAATTGGAGACTGGGCAGGTGGAGCTCCAGTGCCCAAAAAGGCCCTCCCGCCCGCCCCGAGCCTCTTACTGATGTTGTTTGCAGCAGCAAGCCTGGCCTCGCAGTCTGGAAGCAACTGGCAAGGACGTCGTCATCATCACTGGTTACGTCCGGTGGTACTTCCAATAGATGGGCCACATGAAGTGGTCTGGCACAGTGGCATAGCCAGAAAAGGTGCGAAGCACTAAGTTTTGTAGGTGCCTGAAGCAAGTGGCCCCTCCTCTTCGGAGCCACTCCAGGGAGCAAAAGGGAAGCCACTGAAGCACCAAGCTGCAGTTAGTTCTAATGAAAGCTGCCCTCTGATGAGAAAGGCCAGTGCTGCATAAGCACTGCAGCTAGTTAGATTAGATAGAGAGATGGCCAGATAAGGCTGGCTGTGCTCGGAGAGCATAAACACATCAGGAAAAGACATGGGCCTGAGGGCAGAGACAGTGACTGGTCCAGGCTTATCTAGTGAGGTTCCAAGTGGACGAGGGATTTGCTAACCCCTCCCCAACCCTATTACACCACCCTGGCTTCCCTTCAGAAAACTCACAGCTGCCTCTGATTGCCTTGCCAGGCTGTCCTCTGCCCCCAGTGCTCTAAACTCAGATGATCTGGTAAACTCAGTTCACCCCAATAAAAAAAAGTCTGGCATCAATACAAATCCTGATATCTCACAGTTTTCCATTTCTGAGACCAGAATTACATCTGAAAAGTACTTCTGTGGCATAATAAACTTTTTTTAAAATTATTGTTAATGTAATTTTATTCCTCAGGTTCAGTCACCATTAACATCACTATTAGAACTGCATTGTCAGAAGCTGTGGGTGTGAATAGGCTACCTATTTCCAGCACCCTAATCTACCCACAATCAAAAGCCCAGATCCTGCAAGTGTTGCCAATTGGTCAGAAAGAAAAACTTCAGCCTGGCCTGCTCTTCAGCCTTCAACAGCAATTTGCTCTTCAGGAATCAGCCAGTGTTTTCTCCTTCTCATAACCATGAGACAAACATTATTGTATGCCAATTTCTGCAGATCCCTTCACTGTCAAAAACACAACTACAGCTACAAACTGAAAAGTTGGCAACCCAGGAACAACAGAGAAAATACATCCATGTGCAGCAGAAGGAATGCACATCTACAGAAGGTGCCCAAAACTGCCTGGTTGCATCTTTTAAAGGGCATTCTTAGCCAAAGCCGCAGGTGGTTACATGCAACTAGGCCTGGAGAGAGCAAGGAAGGATTGCCATTAAAAAATATGGTGGCCTTTTGCTATGAGAAAGATTGCAGCACAGTGATCTCAGATCTGTGAATGAGAGTCAACCAAGACCACAAGTTCCTAACATTACTCAATCCAAAAATCAATTCAAGGTTGTAACCTGGTGGCAGTTTATCACATGTGTTCGCTGGGCTGATTGCCACATATTCTTGGAAATTGAGGGCCAACATATTAATCACTCTAACCTTTCTCTCCCTATCCCTGGCCACCCAGAGCAAATTTAAATCACTACTAAAATGCAGTTTACAAAAATCTGTCAGCACTTCTGAAAGACACTTGGGGCCCAATCCTATCCAAATTTCCAGCATTGATGCAGCCTCAATGCAGCCCCAAGGTAAGGGAACAAATGTTCACTTACTTTGTGGAGGCCTCCACAACTGTTCCCCTACCACAGGATGTAGTGCATGCCCCATTGGCATGGTTGCATCAGTGCTGGAAAATTGGATAGGATTGGGCCCTCAGACTTCAGCGAGTCTCTCCAGGCAAAGAGGATCTCAAAGATGACTCAAAGAGTCACTGTAGCCATGAGTCCATTCTGGGGTTAGAGCAAACCTCTGCCATTAGAATGATGCCTCCAGTTCTTGTTCAGGTTCTCTGGCCTGTTATTCCAGCATTTCACAACATGTTTATTGGTCTGTGTGCAAAGTGAGCGATAATTTTGTTTTTATCTGAGGTGTTCCTACAGGAAGGACAGCAAAAGTGCATCATGAGCCTCATGAGAGATCCCAGAACCGTTTGATTTATTTAAAGTATTTTTTGTCCCATCTTTTAATATAATATAAACTAGTCAGCTAACAAAATCAAAAACAACCAATGAGTGAGCTGGACTACAATCCTTTGCACACTTACACACTTTGCACACTTACAGCAGGAGTAAGTCCTATGGAACTGTTATGTATGTGAGTATTATCACCTGTGGGAAAAGCAACAGGTTATATGTGATTGGCTGTCCAATCAAAAGGGATGTAGGCTTGTTGGAGTTGTATATATATCTGGGGTATTGGTGTATGTGGGTGTGTGATTTTAACTCATTTGGAGTATGAATAAACTATGATGGAACTTTTAATCAAGTCTACTGATGCGTGAGACCCACTATATAACAGGAACACAGTAGGACTTCCTTCTAAGAGAAGATGCATAGGATTGCACTATCAATTGTAAACCCAAAGAGCAGTGTTTCTCAAACTGTGGGTTGGGACCCACTAGGTGGGTCATGAGCCAATTTCAGGTGGGTCCCCATTGATTTCAATATTTTATTTTTAATGTATTAGACTTGATGCTACCATGGTGTATGACTGCATTTGGGGAAATGTAACACATCTGTACTTTCAGGCTACTATGTATATGTTTTTAACAATTATAGTCAATGTGGCTTACTCCTGGGTAAATGTGGATAGGATTGCAGCCTAGGATTATTAAAAATTTTCCTGCTTGGTGATGTCACTTCTGGCCATGACATCACTTCTAAGCTAAAGTGGTTCCGAGTGATACTAAAGTATCTGATACTTTAGTACTGATAAGTACTAAAAAGTTTGAGAACCACTGCAAAAGAACCACTGAGAACCACTGCAAAAGAGACTTGAATTGTCTAAAGATCACTGAAAAAGTGTTTAACCCAATGGTTCCCAAACCTTTTAGCACTGGGATCCACTTTTTAGAATGACAATCTGCTAAGACCCACCAGAAGTCAAGTTATTAAGTTGAAAGCGATGTCATGACCTGAAGTGACATCATTGAGCAGGAAAATTTTTAATATTACCTCAGGGTACAATCCTAACCAGGTCTTCTCAGAAGTAAGTCCTATTATGTTCAATGGGACTTACTCCCAGGAAAGTGAGGTTAGGATTGCAGCTTCATTCGACAAAATCAAATCAATCGGTCAAGTAAATTAAAAGTTTACAATAAGCATAAGTTTAAAAATTTCATTTAAAATAAAGAAAAACCCTCCAACCCCTCCCAAGCTGTTGTTCCCCAAACATCCCAAAGGCTGCAATCCTATCCACACTTACCCAGGAGTAACTAACAGCCCAATCCTATGCATGTCTACTCAGAAGTAAGTTCTATTAAATAGGGCTTACTCCCAGGAAAGTGTGGATAGGATTGGGCTGTAAGTCCCATTAACTATCACTGTTAAAAGCATATACATACTAGCCTGTTAGAAATAACACAGTAGCCTGTAACATTTCCCCAAATGCAATCACATACCATGGTAGTATCAAGTCTAATACATTAAAAATAAAATTCATATTGAAATGAATGGGGACCCATCTGAAATTGGCTCCTGACCCCCCTAGTGGGTCCTGACCTACAGTTTGAGAAACACTGGTTTAACCACCTGTCAGAAGGTCATGGGGGGGGGAGAAAAGTTGGACCATATTGGAATATGGGGATGAAGATAGTCTAGGTATGTTGGATCCTGGCCATTTACGTAAGAGAAACTTGCGCAAACTTTTAAAAAAATATATTTAATCCAAAGGAGATGTTGCAGGTGTGATGTTCATATGTGATATTTTATGCATGTTTTCTGGACTTGTGAAATCACTGCTAAATTGTGATTTAGCACTATTCTGAGAGGGTGTCTGCCTCCATGAGAATTTGAAAACTGTACTCTTGGCAAATCTGAACTCCTGAAAGAGAGGGAAAGGGAGGGAGGAAGGGAGTTGCTTCTCCCTGTGGTCAACAATTAAACTATTGCTTACAAACTTCAGAGAGCAAAAGGGCACAACTCATCATCATAAGAGCCTCATTAAAGCCTGAGATGTTGCAAACATAATGTAGTGAGACCATGAAGAGCCCAGATGAAAAGTCATCACACGCAACTCCAGTTGTCAGGTGTCCCCAGAAGCCCACTAAGGCTACAATCCTATAAGAACATAAGAAGAGCCCTGCTGGATCAGGCCAGAGGCCCATCCAGTCCAGCTTCCTGTATCTCACAGCAGCCCACCCCAGGGAGCACACAAGACAACAGACACAACCTGTGTCCAGGTGCCCTCCCCTGCATCTGGCAATCAGAGTCGGCCTGCCTCTAAAACCAACAGCTTGCACAGACCTACTATGACTTGTAAGTAATGAACTTTTCCACCAGAACTTTGTCCAATCCCCTCTTAAAGGCATCCAGGCAAGATGCCATCACTACTTCCAGTGGCAAAGAGTTCCACAAACTATGTACACTTTCCTAGGAGCAAGCCCCATTGAAGACTATGGGCGAAGTCCTAAACAGGCCTACTTAGAAGTAAGTCCTATTTTGTTCAGTGGGTCTTACTCTCAGGAAAGTGTGCTTAGGATTGCAAACTATGGAACTTCCTTCTAAGTAGACAAGCATAGAATTGTGCTCTCTCATGGCCTGCAATAGTCCTTCCCTGTTGCGCCCCCCCCCCAAAAAAAAACCACAATTTTGAGTCTTGCATGAAACTAACAGCACAATTCTGGGCATGTCTACTCAGACGTAAGCCCCACTGAACTCAGTGGACCTACACCCAGGTAAGTGTACACAGGATTGCAGCCCACTTTTCTAAGGAACCCCAAAGCAGCTTCATTCAAAGCCCCCCAGTGTCCGCCTCCAAGGTCCTAGTTCTCATTGAGTATGACGGAGTCACAGGAAAGCAGAAAGCATCAGCGATCGGCACTTGGCCGGGAGGTGCGCCCACGGAACTCAGCGCCACTGGACTGCTGCGGGAACATGCCTACTTACTTGGGAAGGAAAGCGGCTGAGCTGGTCTCCACTCGCTCCGCTGAGCGCGAATCCCGCAGGGGTGGACGAGGGGCGAGCGCAGTGGCGAAGGTGTCTGTCTCCCGGCCAGCCGCGGACCTGATCCTGAGCACGCAGCCCGGCGCCGGCTCGCTTATGTGGTCCGGGCAGGGTCTGCGGGGCTCGATCTGGGCGGATCTCGGAAGCAGGCGGCGTGACAAAGCCTGCTGGCCGGCCTAGAGGAGGAGTCTCCGGCTGGCTGGCTGGCACGCTGCCAGGGGAGGCGGAGAGCCGGGCTGCTCCTGGGGAGCACTTACGCAACGCAGGGCCCGATCCTCTCCCACTTTCCAGCACCCAGGCAGCTGCAATGCAGCCCCCACGTCAGGGGACAAAGTTTCCTTTACCTGGTGGAGACCTCCATGGAGTGGCGTAACCAGAGGGGGGGGCAAAGCAGTAAGTTTTGCAGGGAGCCTCACCGTAGCGTGCAAGGAACCCCCTCCCCTTTGGAGCCATGCAATGGCTCCGAAGGGGAGGGGCCCCTTGCATGCTGCGGTGAGGCTCCCTGCAAAACTTAGTGCTTTGCACCCCCCTCTAGCTACACCACTAGTTCCATTACCTTCCAGAGACCATTACTGGCCACCCTATAAACAGCAGGAGGCCGCCCACACCCCATTGGTATGACTGCATTAGCACTAGAAAGTTGGCTAGGATTGGGTCACCAGCAGTCACCAGCATGTTCTGCCTTTTGGGGGAAGAAGGTGCCTTTGGCCAAACAGGCAGATGGGGCCAGTCCCAAGCAGGCAGGAGATTGCACAGAACCCTGGCCCAGGGGATCAATCCTGCGTGGTGCTGTGTTAAGGGAGATGTCGCACACGTGAACTGATTTTGAGACTCAGGAGACCCTGGGGTCTCGTGGTGGCCTGGCCTGGCCTGGCCTGGCAGCAGTCCTAAAAAGGAAGGTGAGTCTGAGGGATATGGTCACTCCTCCACGCGATCACTCCAGCGAACGTAATTGCTGCCGGATCACTCCTCTCCGTCCTCACCAGGACCACCCAGATGATGCCCAGAAGCCCACAAGCAGGACATGAAGGCCACAGCCGTCCCTCAGTGTTTCTCCCTACCAAGTGGTGTTTGGTGATCTAGTGCCCCTGAACATGGAGGTTCCATCTATCCATTGTGACCCACCACCCCATACTGCAGCCTGAAGCAGTGAGAGAAAGCAGCTGGTCTAGGACCACAAAGTGGGATTCGAACCGGGGGCTCCCCTGGCTTTTAATCCAAGGCCCTTCACTACACTTGGATGGTGCTAAACCTCCTGGCAGGAAATAGAGGCGCCAGGGCAAACCCTGAAGCAGACTGATTTTCAGACCTCAGTAAAGCTGCTATCATGAAGGTATCATGAGGTATCCTGCAACACCTTTATATGGCTTGTTCCAGAGCAGTGAAAGTTGATTATTTGGTGAACCTAACTTCTGGCTTTGGTTGGCAGCCTTCATGAGTAAGCCTACCAGTTTCCTCCAGCCTGCTCAGAAGTGAAGAAGGGAGCAGGGTTTGTGTGCCAGCCGATAGCCACTGTGCCTTGGTCAGCTCTCCAGCCTTCTGCTGTGTGTGCGAAAAGAGCTCGCTTGCCATGCTAGTTTGCCTGGGCTTGGGCTGAGCTGCCATCTGACCTGATCTGACCAGTGAGGTGTTTGTGGTCAGTGGCAGGTACTTGAAGCAGCCTCCACAGCAGCAGGGTACCTGCTGTTGCCTCTTAGCTGGATGGAACTAGTGCGGAAGGGTGTTTGCTGCCGCTTCAGTGGCTGGCCGGCCTGCCGGCCTCTTCACCTGCTCAGTGCATCAGGCATTGCAGCAGCCCACCTGAAGAACTCAGCCTGAGCCATGCCACACCTGGACTGTGGAGTGGGTGCTCCGTCCGAGGAAGAGAGGCAGCAGCCCCAGCTCTTCCTGGCTTCTCTGCTGAACGCAGGCATGGGAGCAGCTGGTTCTGCATCAGCAGGTTCTATGAGACACTATGATGCAGCTGTCACTGCCCACTCTGCCAAAGATCTCCAGCAGCTCATGGATCGTTTTAGCAAGGCCTGCCAAGATTTTGGACTGACGATCAGCCTGAAGAAAACATAGGTCATGGTTCAGGATGTGGACTCACCTCCCTGCATTACAATCTTTGCACATGAACTGGAGGTTGTCCATGACTTTGTGTACCTTGGCTCAACGATCTCCGACACTCTTTCTCTCAAGAGTGCAAGCTAAACAAGTGCATTGGTAAAGCAGCTACCACGTTTTCCAGACTCACAAAGAGAGTCTGGTCCAACAAGAAGCTGATGGAACATACCAAGAACCAGGTCTACAGAGCTTGCATCCTGAGTACAGTTCTGTACTGCAGCGAGTCATGGACTCTTCGCTCGCAACAGGAGAGGAAACTGAACGCTTTCCACATGCGCTGCCCCCAACGCATTTTCGGCATCACCTGGCAGGACAAAGTTCCTAACAACACAGTCCTGGAACGTGCTGAAATCCCTAGCATGTATGCACTGCTGCAACAGAGACGCCTGCGTTGGCTTGGTCATGTCGTGAGAATGGATGATGGCCGGATCCCAAAGGATCTCCTCTATGGAGAACTCGTGCAGGGAAAGCGCCCTACAGGTAGACCACAGCTGCGATACAAGGACATCTGCAAGAGGGATCTGAAGGCCTTAGGAGTGGACCTCAACAGGTGGGAAACCCTGACCTCTGAGCGGCCCGCTTGGAGGCAGGCTGTGCAGCATGGCCTTTCCCAGTTTGAAGAGACACTTGGCCAACAGACTGAGGCTAAGAGGCAAAGAAGGAAGGCCCATAGCCAGGGAGACAGACCAGGGACAGACTGCACTTGCTCCCGGTGTGGAAGGGATTGTCACTCCCGAATCGGCCTTTTCAGCCACACTAGACGCTGTTCCAGAACCACCATTCAGAGCGCGATACCAGAGTCTTTTGAGACTGAAGGTTGCCAACAACAACAACAGAACAGGATGAGACACTAGGGGAGCTCAAAGCAGACTGCAAGCAGGTCAAGGATGGATTAATTATGCCACCGTGATGCACATTAGTTTTCAGTCACAGTGTCATAGGCTTGTTGACGTTCCTGAGTAACTTCAGCAGAGAATTTCTGGTCAAGAAAACAAATATTTCAACATGATTGTTCTTATTTAGTCATTTCTACCACCTTTTTTGCTGGCTGCTGGGTACCTTGTTTTGGTTTCTCTGTTTCTTTCTAGAATTAGAAGTTCTGTACAGGTGTGATACAAATTTCATGGACTTCAAAAACACTGAATTGCTTTGGAAACGAGTGGGAGTGGTTTGATTGTTCTGTATTTGGGTCTTCCTATTTTTTTATTGTTTGAAATTAGTGGGAGGGGGATTTTCATGTTGTTTCTGGGCACTTGAAACACCCTGCGGTGCAACAACCTCAGTGGTGCCACTTGGGAGATGGTGGTCTGTTGTTCATGCAGATTGCTCCCTTCTATGTCTTCTCAAGCAGCTTGGTTCAGGACCAACCAGTGTATGTGTGTAACACCAAATAAATGTGAGGAGAAATGCACCCTTAATTTTACAGCACTGGGGTGCGGAAGGAGTGGGAGACTGAAGGGTGCTGGGGGGAGAAAGGAGACAAGAACTCTGCATAAGAAGAGCCCTGCTGGATCAGGCCATACGCCCATCTAACCCAGCATCCTGTATCCCACTGTGGCCAAATTCTAGAAATCTTGTTGTTGAAAACTAACAAGAAGGTGGAGTCTTCCATGGGGCTGTGGCCTGCTTCACATTCTCAGATACCACCACATTTATTTGTACGTGTGGCAGGCGTGAGAGAGAAGAGATGGAGTAGGCAAGCAAAGGTGACTGAGAGGAAAATGGGAGGATAGACAGAAAGAGAGGCTCCTCCCCTTACCCTAATTGTGAGCCCTTTGGGGACAGGGAACCATTTGCAGCTCCATAGGCCCTGGAAGGTTGGAGAGGATTGGGCCCTAAGAAAGATGGCAGTGTAAGAAGAGAGAGAAAGAGAAGATAACCAGGCATTAGCAGATGAGTATCTATACGTGTGACTAAACGGGTAAATTAGTTTAACCTCATTGAACTAATTGAGTTAATGCACTTTTAGCTCTTCCTGCATGCTTGTGATGCAACTAGTGCCCGATTGTGAAGAGATAATCTGTGTGGCTGGTATCATGTGGCAGCAAAAGACTTGTAGACCTATGGAATTGCTGTGCTTCTGAAACTTTTCCACAGTATCTGCTGCTTTGTTGCTTGGCTTCACCAGAACACATCAGTATGTCACCAGAGAGGTGCCAACCAAATGTGTCAAGAGTCGATTTATGGCCCATCCATTGACATGGTTAACCAGTCATTCCAGTTGGTGAGAGGTGACCTGGTTATTAACCGTATATCTAAAGTAAGTGCTTGAATTACCAGTAACTACCAGTAATGATACACGCGGTGCAGTGAATTGCTCACAGATGGCATTCAGGTAGCCATAATCAATTTCCTTCAAAGGTTAATTACTCTCTTTTAACAGAGATGGATTCTTTGTAGGGACGTAGGTAGGATCAGAAGGTCACTGTACCCGCTTTGCGCCTTGACAGCAAGACCATAAATTCAACGATCTGTCACAGCACCCATCCCCACCTAAAGGGCTGGCCTTAGTGTGATTTGTCCGATTTGACTGAATAGGGTCCCCTGCTGCAGTGGGGCATGGAATCTGCTGCCTTGGCTTCAAATGTCAGCAACACCATCAGAAAGCAATTGGTTTTAAACAGGACAGGTGCGTCAGTTCAGAGTTGCTTCTTTGTATTCTGGCTCACTTTGGCTAGGAGGTAGGGACCCCAAGGCAGTGAAACCGCTTGGTTAAAAGGGGACGGGTGACAACCCCTTGTCTAAAAGTTCTAGCTTTTTGCTGCAACTCTCTCACACCCAAAATTCTATATAGACCTCTCTCTATACTATTGCTTCTTAGTTAGGGGGACACTAAGGGTGCAATGCTAACCCCTTATGTCAGTGCTTTCCACCACTGGCATAGGGGTGCCAATGGGACATGTGGTGCATCCTGCAGTTGGGGGTCACTCACGGAGGCCTCCTTAAATAAGGGAATGTTTGTTCCCTTACCTCAGAGTTCCATTGCCCTTATGTTGCGCAAAATTCAGATTAAGCGCATTTTGCTATTGGCCGATTTGCTCAGCTTCTCCATGCCGTCTTCTTCATGCTCAAACTAAGAGAGGAAGAGCTGTGGTTGTGCATGCCCTGCAGCCATCAAGGACTCCAGTTGTAGCCAGTGCTGGAGAAGGAGCTCTGGCCAGCGGGAATTTCTGCTGACTTTAAAGCCAAACTAAGTGCCCGACTGCCCAGAAGTTCATCTCAAGAGCAGCTGCTGCAAGCAAGTGGGCAAGCAGGGAGGGAGGGGCTCAGATGAGGTGAGTAGCCCCCCAGTGACATGTACAGGGAGTGACACAAGGGGCGGGAACTGAAGCAGGAGCAACAGTGGGAGGGCGCACAGCAGGGATGTGTCACAGTCACTCCCCCGAGTCCCAAGTCGAGTTTGAGTCTCCGGCTCCCTTGACTCAAGTTGCAAATGAGTGGCTGTCATGATATGTCCAGAGGCATTTTTGGAGTCATTTGGACTTGAGTCTGAGTCTTTCAGAGAAGTACGTCAAGCTGCGAGTCAAGTGCAGCTCCCCAGAAAAAACAGAGGTGCTGGTGGTGTGTGTGTGTGTGTGTGTGTGTGTGTGTGTGTGTGTGTGTGTGTGTGTGTGTGTGTGAGAGAGAGAGAGAGAGAGAATTCTCATTTAACACTGCCCTGATGTTCCCATCCCATCTGACGTCAGCGATGCAGTGAAGTCCTTCATTTCAAGTACCCTTTTCATTTTGCTGATGTAAACAAAAGCTCTGCTGTTATTTGAGTGAGTGCAGCAGTGAAGAAAGCGATCGGTTTCTTACGAAGCCCCTACGACGACACCCCCCGAGCGTCCGAGCTTGGCGAGGAATGAGGGGACGGACAGAAGCGGCAGGTGGGAGGGAGGGTTGCCCACAGCAGCCAGGAGGTTTGAGACCCAATCCTTTACAGCTGTACTCAGAAGTCCCCCATTGCGGTCAATGGGGCTTCCTTCCTCCTCTTCTATCACAAGGAAAGTCCTCCCTCCTACTTTGCCTGCCTCATTAGCACCCTCCCTGGGGTATCCAGCCACTAGTTCCTATTGCAAGTACCCCCTCCCCCATCCAATGGGCTCCTCCTTCTCCCCTCCCTCATCTAGAAAAAAAATGAGGCCATTCATTCAGCCAGTTGATCGCCTCTTCTGAGATGGATGAGAGAGCCCACGACCCCTCCTTCACTGGGCTGCCGTGCCTTCTTCTGGTTCCTCCCGCCAGCCTCATGCAACCTTCCTCCCCTCCACCCCAGCCTCCTCATCCTGGAGCCAATCTACCCCTCTCCCACCAAGTGTGCTGCTCACTGCTGAACTAAATACAGGCTTCTGGATCATCCACAAGGTCTTTCAGGGCAACACAGAAGTGACCAAAAAATGGTAAACAAGCCCACACGCACACTTGAAACTGAGTCACAGAGTCTTTGGCTTAAATAAACAATGAGTCTCCATGACTCGAGTCTATACAAGTCTACTTTTAAGGGTAGAAGTCCTGAGTCAGTGCCCAAGTTTTTGACACGTGTGACTCGAGTCCCCACGAGTTGCAAAAAATGTGTGTTTTGGCAACTCCCCATTCCTGGCGCAGAGTCAGTGGCTGCCCCAGAGAGATTGAGAGGTGGTGGGGGGAGCTCAGCCCCTGTGCCCATCCTGTGCCCTGAGGCCATGTGCCCTGCTTAGGCATGAGCTGTGGGGGTGGCGGGAGCTCGCGGCATCCCTGTGCGTCATCCCTTGAGAGCAGGAGCTTCCTTTTCTCCCCTTCCTGCTGCAAAGAAGGTTTACGAAGGGCAGTGATGAAAGATCCCCAGCTTCCCATTCTGTGGATCATCAATGAATCTTTAAACAAAACTTTTCATCACATTAACACACAGGTCATAAGCTAGACTTGATCTAAACCAGGGTTTTCTGCCCTTGGGCCGTATCTGGGCCTCAAAGCAGTTTTCCTGGCTTGTGGAAGCTTTGTCCAATTCGAATCAAGGTGTGATAAAAAGTTTGCAGTGTGTAAGAAGTCAAAATAGCAGCATTGGGATGGGGATTGCAATGTGGGGCCTGGACAAAGGAACTGGACAGAACCCAGAGACCATATAAATGGCACAAATATGGTTAATTTTATCATCAGATTGAAAGAAGTTCAAACACTCTAACTGCCTTCCCTAAATCTGCCAAAATCTCTTCCCGAGGTAACTAATCTCCTTTTTATCAGCTCACCTCCTCCCTCAACTGCCCTTTCTCAACCACTCTCCCCAACTATCTCAGTGATTGACAGTTCACTGCTACGGTGTATTACTACTACAGGGAGAGAGTAAACTTAATACTTTTAACACTTACAACAGGCTCAATGGCTTGTGAGGAATTCAGGCTTCTTTTCTGGTATCAAGATATATTTTTGACCCCAGGATCACTGCCTAGAGGTCCCTGATAATATAGATCAGCAATTTTCCATTTCTCCACCAACTCACATGTAAAAGTGTACATCTTAATATAAAATGTTTTCTATTGGGGGGAACCCCCACAAAAATGTTTCTAATTGGGTCCTGCAGCTCTAAGGCTGGTCCTGTACACCTGGAATAGGTAGGAGGTCATGATGCTTGAAGGATCTAGCAAAGCACAGCAACACAGAAGAAAGCTCCTCTTGTAATCAAAATGAACTCCTATCACCAGGCTGCTTGCTATCCTTTTCCAACTGAGGCCGAGGCGGAGTGAGAAGCAGCGCAAGGAGGTCCTCACCAGTCCATGCTCCTCCGTGGCTTGTACTTGTCCATTGGTGCTGGTATACTCAGAAAAGGGGGAGGTGTCGGATAAAAAACTCACCGTGCCTGCTGTGTTCAAGGCTCCTATTTGTCCAGATAGCGTGAACTTTGTTCACACCAACTTGCGAAAGAACAACAGCAACCCATGCTGTCAGTGAACTTGCAGAGATCTGCAACCTAGTGGAGAATCTATACTATACAGCAGTGATCAACTTGCACTGAATTGGTTCATGCTTTTGAACCCACAGGTATCACTTACACAGCTAAAGAGAATTGGTGCATCTAAGCCAGGGGTGCTCACACTTTTTTGGCTCGAGAGCTACTTTGAATCCCAGCAAGGCCTGGAGATCTACCAGAGTTTTTTTTACAATGTTCACGCCATCATAACATAACATTTATGTGTACAATGTATGTTGGTGTACCTTGAGCCCCACTGAGCATAACAGGACTTACTCCTGAGTAGACATGCCTAGGATTAGGCTGTGAGGCTGCAATCCTAGCCACACTTACCTGGGAGTAAGCCCCATTGAGTACAATGGGCCTTACTCCTGGCGTTTCCTCCCAGAGGCACCTGAAGGGGGGGTCGGCACTCCGCGATCTACTCATTTTGCCTCGCGATCTACCGGTAGATCGCGATCCACCTATTGAGCACCCCGATCTAAGCAGTAGTTATGGAATAGTCGGTGGTGTAGCTGGAGGGGGGGCAAAGCAGCCAGTGCAGTAGGAAGGCTCAGCGGGGCATGCAAACGGCCCCTCTCTTCGTACGGCTCCGTTTTGCTCCCCCCGCCGGGAATGGCTCCGAAGGGAGGGGCCACTTGCCCGCCTCACTGCCAGCCTGAGTGCTCCGCCCCCCTCCAGCTACGCCACTGGGAACAGTGCTGAGGCTTGACTGCTCCCCTGGACTAATTTGTTTCCCCTCCTAATCTCAGCAATAGGTGGTGGGTTTTGCTTTGCTTTAAATGTGTGTGCTTTACTGATTAATGTTAAAATTAATTTTAATGCTTGTTTTTGATGTTTTTACTCATTGTTCTGATACATTATACTTTTATTATGAAGCTTTACAAGCTGCCTTGAATGTTTGCTTCAGTAGGGAAAAGGCGGGATATAAATTTTTCAAATAAATAATAAAGACAGAATAGTGAGCGTAAGGAACAGAAATTGAGGCTGAGGTCAAAGATCAAACCAAGACTTTACTTTCTGTACTCAAATACTTCTTTACAAAGCATCTGGTTGAGGACCAGAGGTTCTAATAACTTTGAACACCTAAATATAACCTAGTTTATATGCACTGTATCCAGAGCCTTACAACAAAATGGATACACAGAGAAATTAATAGAGCATTGCGAACCAGACGAAAAGTGACTGCACAAGACAATGACACCAGAACAAAAGTATTTTTTGTCTTTTGGGAACATCATAGATACGAATGGGAGGGTACTGGAGAAAGCCAACCTCAGGCCCATCTATAGACCTTCCAAAAAGATATCTCAGGCATTGTGGTCTGTGAAGGATAAAAGAACACCACTCTCCACGGCTGGTGTCTATTGCATTCCTTGCGAGTGTGGAAAAGTCTACCTAGGGACCACAAGTAGAACGTGATTACAAGAATAAAGGAGGGTGAATGCCACTGCCACTTAGGGCAAAGTGAAAAATCAGCAGTGGTAGAACATGCTGTGAGAACCGGTCACCAAATAAATTTTAATCAGGCTCAAGTTCTTGCACCTTCCGATGGTGCAACAAGACCATACGAGAATCTACAGAGGCCACTGAAATTCAAGCACTTGAAAACAATATGAACAAAAAAGAAGAGTAGAAGTAATGCCTGGGTTCCCGCATTCAAATATACTAGAATAAAAACACTTGGAGGGAAAACCTGTATAGGAAATGGTGGTAAAGATGAACAGGCAAAGAGTGTAAGTTTAAAAATTCAAGCAGGAGCTGGGTGGATTTGAAGATTAGATTGTAAGGGGTAGAGAACATTAATCCCAAATGGCCTTCCCATAATAAGAAGGTAAGAGGGGCTGTTGCAGATATAAAGCATGTATAGGTTGAAATTTAGATTATTAAGATATAAAGCTGTAAGCAATTAGAATATTCAACTACACTATTAGAGGTTTTTTTCTTAACCTTTTTTTTCTTTTTCTTTTATTATAACAAATAAAGGGACTACTGAAAAATAACAATCATAAAAATTCAAGCAGGAGCTGGCAGTTTAGCCGCTGGCCAACTAACAGTTGAGAGGATACAAATTCTTTGTAACCCCCTGAAGTGAAAGTGAAAGTGAACCCCCCCCCCAGTTGAAAGTGAAATTTTAATCCGTGGCTTAAAGACTCAAGCAACGTTTTTAATTATGTTTTTCTAAACTAGTTTATCTCTCTGGGTTTGAGAGCACTAACTGCTGAAAGAGGTCAACAAAGTTAGCCCACCCCTCTCTAGAAGATCCAGTCAAGACAGTGAAACTGTCGCAGTTAACTGTCGCAGATGGTTGACAGGTTGTTAACGGCTCCTTAGAACACTCCTGTCCACAGAATGTTACCTGGCTTTCCGCAGCCTTCTGCAGTTCCTGCCTTCCATGAAGCCTTTATTTCTAACACTTTTTGCCTTGACAGCAGGACCATAAGCTGGGCAATCTGTCACAGCACCTATCCGCACCTGGGATAGGTAGGAGGCCTTGCTGCTTGAAGGATCTTTGTCCATGAAAGCCTATCCAGGCACTCATCTGCCTGCCACTTATACAATGTTGGTTGACAGGAACCAAAGAGCGGGCCCTGGCGGGGGGGGGGGAACACCTGTGCAGTGCTTTACCCACGGAAGTCCACCAGGCCTCCCACATTGCCTACCTTGAAGCAGGTGGGGGGAGTGGAAGGCAGGGCTGGGATCCAGCTGTTATGCCGGATCCCAACCACTGTTCCTGAGCAGCGTGGGGCGACTTCAAGCCGCTCCACTCTCCTGAGACCTGTGCCTCCTCAGGAGGTGATGCAAGTCTGAGGAGACCCATAGGGGCTGCAATGGCTTACCCAGAGGTAAGGAAAGTGTTTCCCCTTACCTCTGGCTGAGCCACTTTGGGCACCGATCCTGCGCTGGATACAGCGTAAGCCTCTTGGCTTGCCTGTTCCAGCGCAAGGTAGGATTGCACCCTTAGGCAATTAAAAAGGGCTTAACCCGCATCTAAACCGGGTAGATGGGACTCATCAGCCTGGGAAGGCAGCTCATCTGAGAGAAGGAAAACTCTGATCCCAAACCTCCACTGCCTTGTGGGTACATCCAATTATGGAAAAGGCTTCAGGAGTCAACCTCGAGGCAAAATCTGGAGCCGGAGTCCCCGAGGCAGTTCGTGGCTGAACACAGTCACATTCTGGCAACTCCTGCGACATTGCTGGAACCAACCGTATTGGCTTCTGCCTTTCCATTGGACCATTTCAGCGACGTGGAGAGGGGGGATTTGCTGCATGGGGAACAGCCTATCCTCCAAGCTTCGCGCACTGGAGAGGACACTCTGTTCCAGAACCACCATTCAGAGCGTGGCACCATAGTCTTCCGAGACTGAAGGATGCCAACAAAGAACCTGCACCTAAAGCTTAGCAGAGAAGCAGCCAAGCCAATTTCTCTGGGAAAATTGTTCCATGTGCAGGTCCCACTAGTGAGAAGGCCCCCAGTCGTTGTCCACCTGAGAAAAATGAAAAAGAACTGGTGAAATAGTCGTTTTTGGCAAACTGGCAGAGGACACCTGGAGAAGAACGTCTGATACAATCTCATAACCAAGGTAGGTTCCCAGCAGAGTTTCAGGTTTCAAGAAGAGGATTAATCACGTCATATCGGTGGACCGTCTCTAGTTTCTAATCCATCTAATTTAGGATTCCTCTGGCTGTTAAGGAGATCAAACAGGCCTAGTGGTGCAAACAGGAGGATTCTGCTGCAAAACCGAAACTGTTCCCCTGGTTCCGTCCCACGGCCTCTCTCATTCTGAGACCTTCCAGGTTTGGCTCTGAAGAAGACAGCATTGGGGCATTAGACAACGTGACTTTCCAAGTCTAACATTCTGTGGTTTTGAGACACTGCACAACAGTACCTTACAAGCAGACCAAATGTCAAGCATGAGAGGGTCAGGGCTGGAGCAGGTTTGCAATTGTGTTATTTGTACACAGGTTGCACCTGCTCCTAGGCCTTTGTGGTTAAAAGAGCCACGAGCTCAGGTGATGTCACCTGGCGGTAGCTCACACTAAGGAGGGGTTTTGACAATGGGCTGCAGTTGATGGGCTGGCCTATACCAAAGCGATGAGATTTCAAGCATTGTTCTGGGTACTTGTCTTGTTCAGGCGATTGTCCTTTTACAGCCACCTGGAACAGGAAGCAAAGGTAGAAGGTTGGGAAGCTCTACTCTGTTTCCAGGTCTTCTTCAAGGTACACCTGGAGATCCAGTGGTGATTTTATGCTCTCTTCCAACATCACCTAGAAGGTAAGACATCTGCTTGGATATTCCTTGGCTCTTTGGTCCCTTGTCCCTGCAGGACAAGGCAGGAGGTCTGGTCTAGAGGGTAGAGCCTCCATTTGCCTGAAGATAACATCTGCAGGTCGTCAGTTCGAGGCCACTGGCGCCGTGCGACCTTGAAGCAGCTGACAAGCTGAGCCGAGTTATTCCATCTGCTCTGAGCGTGGGAGGATGGAGGCCAGAATGTGAAACCAGATCAGAGTGAAACATCTGGACTGTTGTGGTTCTTGAAAGATAGAACTGTCTTTCAATTGTAAAAATCCCTACGGGGATTTAATCAGCCTGCCTATGTAAACCGCCTTGAATAAAGTCCGAGGAGAAATCTGAGGACCAAGAAAGGTGGTATATAAATACCTGTATTATTATTATTATTATTATTATTATTATTATTATTATTATTATTATTATTATTATATGACCATCACCTGTCTTCAAATTACATCCTCAGCGGCACATCATATCCAGATAGTACCATACAAGCAGCTTGGGGAGCAGTTGCATAGTTGGAGGGGGTGGAGCACTCAGTACTATTATTATTATTATTATTATTATTACTTTTTTGACTTCACCCTGCCTTCACAGAGCTAAGGGCAGGTTCTCTCCACAACAACCTTGTGAGTTCAGTTGGACTGATGCAAGATCTCTTGGGGAGCTTTGGGGCTGAGCTGGGACTTGAACCCAGGCCTATCCACTCCCAGTCCAACACGTTAGCTGTTATACCACCTTGGCTCTCTAATAGCTGTGATTTTAGACCCATACAGTCCTGGGGCTCATAGGTCACTGGTGCCTGGGCTTAATTTTTACCAGATCGTACTTCCACAACAAATGCATATGGAGTAAACAAAGTGGGACCTGCCTCTAGCAGCTACTTTGCAAGAAGCGGCATTGCAGCTGCACAGAAGGAGGTAGACCCTCCCCAGCCTCTTTTTGTGCACTTTGAGTGTGTGCAAGAAGAAGGTGGGGCTGCCCATTGGAGCAGCTTCGCAGATGGGGAGCAGGGGAGGTGAGGGGTGGACGTGAAGTGTAGAGCACCCCTTCCTGCCTGCCACCTATCCAGCCAGTCTCGTGGCCGGGCTGCCCCCGATTCTGGCTTTTAAATCAGTGGGAGATCACTGTGGAGTCGATGACTACAGCAGAGGCAAGGTGGACCCATCAGGGCAAGGCAATGATCCTGAGGAGAACTGGATGCAGATGAGAACTGGGTGTCACAAGCACTGTTTGTTATTTCCATGGATGGACTGTTGGCAGGGATGCAAGACAGTGCTGCTGGTTGACTACCTGCTAGTTTCTCTCTCACTCTTTTTGCCTGAACAGATTGACTGCCTTTCTGTGACCCCCCCGAGAGCTTTGCAGAATGTCTCTCCCAGGCAACAGTTCTGTTGGGCAGAAACCGTTGAACACGTCATGCTACTCTCTCCGGCACAAACATGACCTATAGTACTATACAAGCAGCCTGGGGAGCAGTGGCGTAGCTGGAGGGGGGGTGGAGCACTCAGGCTGGCAGCGAGGCGGGCAAGCGGCCCCTCCCTTCGGAGCCATTCCCGGCGGGGGGAGCAAAACGGAGCCGTATGGCTCCGTTTTGCTCCCCCCGCCGGGAATGGCTCCGAAGGGAGGGGCCGCTTGCCCGCCTCGCTGCCAGCCTGAGTGCTCCGTCCCCCCCTTCAGCTAAGCCACCACTGGGGAGGGAAACAGTTCTGGCAAGCAGCAGCGAGGCCGGAAGCAAAGGGAGAGCTCCAAATGACACATTAAACCAGAGAGATCTGCCTGGCTCCCACTCAAGTCACGCCAGTTATCATCTTTTGTGCGCCCATTGATGGAGAAAATTTGTTTTTTTGCTTGAATTTGGTTGTAATTGCCCTATAGTCAGACCCCTTTCCCTGTGTTCAGTCTCCAACTCCATCTCGTCTTCATCCAACCGCCATTCCCTTTCCGCAAGAGAGCCGTGTAGGCCAGTGGCTCTGAATTACAGCTGGAAAACAATTTTCCATCTCCAGCCTTGTTTTTGCGTAATTAATTTCTCTGGTCCCATCCACATTCTGATCCTTCTTGTAGGTGAGGCTACGTGTATCATAATGGCTGGAGAGCTATTTTCATAATAAAAGGTTGCACGTATTAGCATCTAATGAGGAGGTGGCTATTTGCTCATATTAATTTATCGTTTCCTGGCCTTCAAGTCCATTTCCTGTTTGTTATGTGGGTGGCCTGAGCTGAGACACAGAACTGCCAGGGATGGGGCATGGGAGAGAAGGACAGGTGCCTGGTGGAGTCTAATGACCTAGGAGCAGGGGGCAGTCCCTGGCACTGGCCAAAGGGAGAGAGGGCACCAGGATGGGAGGGCACCAGGGAGGGCACCAGGATGAGGTCTCTTGTTATCTGGTGTGCTCCCTTGGGCATTTGGTGGGCCGCTGTGAGATACAGGAAGCTGGACTAGATGGGCCTCTGGCCTGATCCAGTGGGGCTGTTCTTATGTTCTTATGTTCTTAGAGGCTGGTTGGACCTGATGCCTCTGGCGGAGCATGATGGATAGGAGTGAACAACAAGGCTGTCACACCTAGCAGAAAATAACCTCCTGTCGCACTCTAAGAATCAATGATTTATCCAAATAATGACTGGGTCTGAGTTTGAGGAGGGCCTCAGCAAGGTGCCCTTTGGTGTTTTTCCCCCTCTGTAGGTGGGACATGCCTAAAGATTTGTGGTGGGACTTTCCCTAAGTGGCAGCAATAGTGATGGCTCATTTTTTTTAACATCTTGCATTGGCAATTGCCAACTGGTGAACTTCCGTTTTTTCCCCATGATATCCCAACATGAGGGTAGTTCTGAGCACTGTGTGAAACACATGGCAGTTCCCCCCACCCCAGACGGCCACCGTTCGTCTCCTGCAGTGCCGACAGCCAGTCTCCTGTAACCATTAGAAGGAACATTTGCTCTGTGTTGTTCGTCTGAAGGGCCACGTAGCCTCCCTAATGTGTTGGGTTTCCAGTCATTTTCTTCTGAGTTTAATTAATCTTCTGTGCAACTCTGATAATAAAAGCCCCTGGGGGGGGGGAAGTCTCAGTTGGAACATGTTTTTAAATTGGCTTATCTTCTTGATTATGTTTCAGTTCATCTCCCTGTGCAAAGTTCTTCAAGCCTTATTAAAGCACTCTCTGCCACGAAAGGACAGAATGGGGCAAGTCCACTATCTAAAGGTAACAAAAGGTATCCAAAGGTAACACCAATGTGTGTGGGTGTGGGTGGGCGAAATGGGACAATTTTCCCTGTCCCTTAGTTGTTCCTTTTGCTCACTTTACTCTGGGTTCCTCTTCCCAAATTCTCATTTAAACAGGAGAATTTCTTAAATTAATTCCATGGCAGTCAAGATGAATGCCTCTGCTTTGCCCCCCCCACCTGGAAATGGGAGGGGGAGGGGCTCCAAATGGGAGGGGGAGGGGCTGCTTGTATGCCTCGGTGAAGCTCCCTGCAAAACTTAGTGCTTTGCACCCCCTCTAGCTATGCCACTGTGTGTGTGTGTTCATTAATTTAATTAATTTTTTTTTAAAAGCACTCTTGAGGTGGTTGTGTATATAATTGCTCCAAGGTTCTTCTTGTGTGGTCATTTACCCATGTGCCATGCACTCCTGCGCATGGCCAGAACCCACACAAAGTCCTGAAATGATTATATGTTTGGATTGCATCAGGTGTGCTTCCTGGGAAGTGTTTTGTCCTTTCAGACTGCATATCAGTAATGCAGGAGAAGGGGGAAGAGACATGAAGGGACCTAAGAACAGGATGTTGTGCCAACATGTGTTTTCATAGCATTCTCGAAAAAAAACAGAAGAATGAAGGATTCCGGTCGTGCCAGTTCCACCTTATAAACAAGATCAGGTCATTCAAAGTTACGAAAACCAGAGAGAAATTCAGAAGAGGGGTGTTCCAGGGGCATTTGAAATGAGTCCTTTCAGCATCAGCTCCCTCTTCCTGTTTCCTGTGGTGTCCATAAGGAGCAGGTTCTCTTGTTCTCTGCGTGCTTTTAACCATTTTTACTGCCATCACGAGTAGTTCGGAGCAAACCACAGTATGTGATTGTGAAGGATGTTGCCAGAGTCGGGCCAGCCAGAAGGCTGACTGCGACAGTTGCCTCGGGCAGTAAATTGGTAGAGGGTGTTCACTTCTACCTGCCCATTCAGCTCCACCGCTCCTCCTCTTGGTCTCAGGATTTGAGAAGGCAGAGGGGAAACAGTCCAGAAGAGAGGAGAGTGGGGGGCTAGAGCTTCTCTGGCAGTCTAGCCTGCCACTGTCTTCTTTTTCCCATCCAGGGGGTGGGAAGAGCAGGGGTGACACATCACCAGGTAAGCAGCTTTAGGAGGTCTTGGGCTGGCTCTGGACTTTGCAATAATCTCTCCTGTGCATTGTTAAAATATTTCCCCCTTAAATTCCAGACACATATTCAAACCCAGTCTGAAAGCTCAGCTAGAGCAGCTGAGTCCAAGCTACATGATTGGCAGGAACATGTCATCTAACTTGTTGGGTTGGCAACCTTCAGTCGCAAAAGACTATGGTATAAGTCTACTGCACACAGTATTTCCAGGCGGTCTCCCATCCAAGCACTAACCAGACCTGACCCTGCTTAGCTTCCGAGATCAGAGATCGGGCATTAAAATGTTAGACCATTTCATAGCAGAGAAGTTCACTCTTAGCTCCCAGGCAGGGAAGCTAAATGGAACTTCCATGTTCAGAAGCAGTACACAGCTGTTGATCAGATGCTGAGGATAAGTCACAAGAGATGGCTGCCTCCTTGATCCTCTGCTTGGGAGCAAGAGCATCTGATGGGTGGCTTCTGGAGACAGAGCACTTGATTTGATCCAGCACGTACTGTCCTTCTACACAGGCTGGAATCAGATGATTCTTTTGGTGGTTCTTTCCACAGCCCAAGAGGAAGTTCGGGCGCTGCTGCTATTGCTGTATTGAGGTCTTAAGTGGATTCCTGCTCTTGGTGCTGGTGGCGGCCATCTTCACTCTCCTGAGATATTTGCTAGGTATTTTCATTCATTTGTTCATGCATTTAAAATCCCTGTAGCCCTACCTTTTAAAATGACATCTCAAAAGTTTACAACATAGGGACCAACACAGCCATGCTGGCTGAGAATGCAGGGCTGAGTGCTTGCATGAAACTAGCACAGCCAGGATCACTGGCACACCTTGGGCGGTCAGGAAGAGCCAGTGCCCCAGGAGGCCTTCGAAATCCCAAAAACCAACACTTCCGATTTTGAAGTGAAAACCAGAAGTGATGTTTTTCGGGCTGAGGGGCAGCATTTTGCAGTCCGGTCCCCCCCATCATGGGTGGCACTGGGGCAAGGACCACAACTGGCAGATCAATTTGCCCTCTCACGCCTGTCTGCATGTCTACAAATCCCAAAACAACAACTGAGCTGCAGCTACTGAGTTCTTTCAGAACCTTGCCTAAGCATGCCGTACTTATGACTGATGAGGCTACTCAGCCCAGTAGTATCTTCTCTGACTAGAAGTAGCTCTCCAGAATTCTTTCCCAGCCTTGTGATCCAAGATCCTTTAACTGGAGATGCTAGAGATTGGACCTGGGGCAGAGCATGATGCTAAAGAATCACATGAACCTGCCTCTCTACTGAGTCAGGTAGGCCCTTGGACCATCTAGCTTGCTGTCTGTGGCTCCCGAATCCTTTCAGAGACTGAGTTTGTGACCTTCTACAGCTGTGATTTTCAACTGGTGTGCTGGGGAAAGGTCCACAGATGTGCTGTGAGAGTTTGGAGCAAAGTGGTTGAAAATCTCTTTTGGGTTCTGTAGCTCTGTTTCTAGGGCAGTTGCCTATAGTAACAAAATGTCTTTCCCTGTTCCTCTGCTGGCAAACAATTTGTTACAGGCAGTTGCCCTATAAATAGAGCTACATATCCCAGAAATGACATCACAAGACCATAGAGAAGACCACAGAGGTCAGTGTGCCATGAGAAGAAAAAAGTTAAATTGCTGCAGAGCCGTGGCCCTTCTCCATGGAAGAAGGTGGGATTTGAACTCATCACCCTAGGCTGATGGCAATGATTGCCAGTAAGCCACTGCACCCAATGTGAGGCAGTTCAGTTTCTGTCTCCTTCTATTTTGCAGACATCCCACTAGTAAGCACAGGAAACTATAACTAAGAAGGAATCAGACAGGAATCGTTGATATTGTGGAAACATTTTGTTCCCTCTCCCCCACAGGATTCTCTGAGATCCCATCAACGTATGCTGGGAGTAAAGTGAAGCTCTTGAGTAACGTAACCGCGACCCCAGTGCCCAGCAGCCAGCCCATGTTAGTGGAAGGCTTTGAGTCCACCAAGAGGCCTTCTCACCCCTTGGCTATCAACGTCACCATTTCTCAGGAATCGACGGAACCCCCAAAGTCCACATCCCCTCAGAGTTCAGCTTGGGGGGAAATGGATTCTTCTCAGAGGCCAACTGAAAGGTCCAATCTGTGGACTTCTTCTTGGATATTAATTTCGGCAAGACGGATTACCTCACTAAGAGAGCTGCCCTTGGCCACAGAACCGAAGTCTCAGCCGGCACCAACCCCACTTACGAAATGGTTGTCTTTGCCGCAGCAAACCTCAACTGTGGAAAGGGCTTCTTTGCCTCAGATGACCACAGCTACAGAGCTGGTGTCTCCCCGCCTGCCAGCCTCTGCCACAAAGCCAGCCTCGTCCCAGCCACTCACTTCAGCAATGGAGCCGAGCTCTGCGCAACAGCGAACTCCGGTTTCTTCACCTCGGCTCATTTCAGCCACGGAAACAACGTTTGAGTCTCCTATGACTGCAGCTGAGCAATCGGTTTCTCCACTGCTGACCACAAGTCCCAATCCAGCTTCTCCGAAGCAGTTGGCCGCTTTCACAAAATGGACATCACCTCAGTGGGTCTCCTCGGCTGCTCTGCGTCTAATCCGAACCACCCATCTGATTTCTTCACAGCAGCTGTCCACGGCCATGAAGGGGACATCTGCTAGGCAGCCAACCTCGGCCATTAAATTAAAATATTTCCCTCAGTTCCCTACAGCCATCAGTTGGGTGTCTCCACAGCCCCTGACCACAGCCACGAAACAGACACCTCAGAGTCAGCCAACTGCACCCATTACATCACTCTCCTTGCCTCAGCGAACCAAGCTAACAGTCCTGAGCCTGCTGTTTCCACAGCCACTCAACCCAGCCACAGAACTCACCTACCCACAGCAGAAAGCCACAGCAGGGAACCTGAGCTCTCCCCAGCACCCAACTGTAGCTTCCTCATCGCGAACAACTTTGCCCTTGACTATAACCCAACCGCCGCAGACATTTTCCGCCCAAGAGGTTTCTGGTCAGGCAGCTGAAGATGAGACAGGTCTTCAGGTTAGCTTCAAGGGCTCATTTCAACTAGCGGATGAAACCTCCCACCCCAACTACAGTGACCCCACTTCAGACAGTATCCAGAGTGAGGCCGTAAGCTGAAAACAACTTTGGCTGCAATCCTAACCTCACTTTCCTGGGAGCAAATCCCATTGAACACAATAGGACTTGCTTCTGAGTAGACCTGGTTAGGATTGTGCCCTTAGGTGGACTTCTTAGATTTTTCACTGCATGTAATAGCGATGAAATGACTCATACTGGGAAGGTCTCCCCACATATGTGGAAGCCATGACCTGGTTTTTGGTTGGCCCCAGTTTGCACTGGGTAAGCATGAGACCAACCAAATTTGCTACTTAAGGGAAGTGTGTGTGTTGTGTGTGTGTAAATAATTCACAACATGTGTATAGTTTCTGAGTGTGCAAAGTGCTTTGTACGTATTCTTGATGTTGTCCTTACAGCACCCAGTGGCAGTGGAGGGGGGGGTGCAAAGCACTAAGTTTTGTAGGGAGCTTCACCGCAGCATGCAAGCGGCCCCTCCCCCTACCCTTCAGAGCCATTCCTGTGGGGGGGGGGGACAAAGGAGGTGAATGCCTTGATAATGAAATGTTGTGCCACTGATGCTTGTTGAAAGTGTTTGGTTCACTCAGGTACATACAGGTGAGGCAGTGATTGGATGCACAGTCATGTGGTCCAGGATGGGTGATGGTGATGGGTTCTATCAGCTATCACTCATGATCTCTGTTGTCTAGCAGTCTGGTGGGAGGCCAGGATGACTTTAACACAGCTATTTTGAACGTTTTTCTTCTCATGGCACACCAACCTCTCTGGTCTTCACCTCTTGGGATGGCACTACTGGCTTCTGGGAGACCCTTCCAGCTTCTGCAGCTCTGTTTCTAGGGCAACTATCTGTAGGAATGAATTGTCTGTCCTTCTTCCCCCGCCAACTCTACCTGCAGAGGTTAATTAATCAAATAATTAGGTGTTTAACTCAGGCCGACAGGGGCAAGTTGGCAACTGCAGCGTCTGAACTGGGAGAAACTCACCCAACTCGTCAGGCAGCAGAACCCAAGACAAGAGGCCCAGGCAGCTGGTTGCATGGAGACCAAGAATTGATTTTCAGTTACACCTATCATGTTTCATCCGCTCACTGCTCACATGGAATGGGCTCCACCTATTCACCTGGGGCATCGAGCTGGCAGAACAGAGCTCTTCCCTTCTGCCCTTTGTTTTTAGGGCTTCTAAGGTTGCCACTTTCCCACAAGTGCCTGTGCCACCATCCAACTGGTGGAGCATTTTCTGCCAAGTGGCAGAGGAAGTTGCTGCCTACTGGGTCAGACGCTTGGGCCATCTTGCCAAGCACTGACTGGCCGTGGCTCTCCTGCGGTTTCAGAGAAGGGCTACTTCTCTTTTTTTTTCTTTTTTTGAATCATTTATTTATTTATTTAGCTATAATAGACATAGAATAGAAAGACAAGTATGTACATAAACAAAACTCTAATAAAGCAGCCCGAGCGAAGCCAAAACATTCCCATACTTATAATCCAAATACATACAGTCCAAACATTAACAAATGCTAGTCTATACCACTAATACTTCAAAAGCAATCTTCAAATCCAAAATACCTCAAATCACCATCATCTCTCTGATTCAAAAAATCAATACTGGACTCCAATTCTTCAGAATGTTTTCTGTTGAGTTCTCCCTAAGCAAAATTGTTAATTTATCCATCTCCGCATAATCCAGAAGTCTTATCCACCATTCCTCCACCGAAGGTATATTCATAGTCTTCCAATTTTGAGCATAAAGTATTCTGGCAGCGCTTATCATATACAAAAATAAAACTTCATTTTTTCTTTCCACATACTCATCTGTCATACCTAATAAAAATACTTCTGGCTTCCACTGTATATTTGTTTTTAAGATCAACTGTATCTGTGCATGAATTTGTAACCAATATTTTTTAACTTTTGAACACGTCCACCACATGTGGTAAAATGTTCCCTCTTGTTTACAACAACTATTAGGCATAGTTTCATACATTTTGGCTAATTTACTTGGTGTCACATACCAACGACAGATCATCTTATATGTATTTTCCTTAATGTTAACATTCAAAACTGCCTCAGAACTATGACCCCTCCCTCAGTTCTACCTTGTAGGCCTGTCATGCAGGAGCCCTGCTGGATAAAAAGGAGGCCCACTCTTGACTGCCCTCAGAACATCAGTGGGCCAAGAGCTACCCCACCCACCTACTCCCCACTTCTTGTTTCTAGGACAGCAGGGAAGGATTTGATAAAAATAAAGGAGAGGGGTGAAGGACGTCCACTGATAAATTGAGCAGTTGGCAGGAGCCTTGGACACTGAAGGTCTGTGGCACAGGCAGGGATAGATCTGGTAAAGTGCAGCAGCTCTGTGTGTGTGTCTTGATGCACGCACAGTTGGAAACAGCTTTCTGAAGGCCAGTCAATGTTGAGCAGAGATGTCTGCAGTGCGCACCTCCTTCCTCTACCCATCCTGTATTTTTGGCTCCCATCTTGAGTCCTGGTGCTATAAGAGCCACTGAAGATACCTGTAATGAAAACAATTTGCATCTTCAACCCTCCCAAAAAATCAAATCCCCAAACACCAAGAGGGGAAATTTTCATCCCAACCAGAAGTCACAGCAAGTGCCCCAAGCAGAGGGTTACACCTTACCTTTGATTTACGTGGGCAGAGGGGCTTTTGCCAATCTCTTCTCCCTTGGCAGCCCCCCCCCCCCCGTTGACACATCACACTCTGTTCTGGGGTGATGGCCAAACTGTACATATTTGCCTGATGCATGTGCTGACCCCTTGAAGTGGTGGTGGTGGGCAGGGGAAGCAATCCAAAGTGAAATGATGGTGGGGGGGCAGGGGGCTTTAATACTTTGTCCCCACCGGGGCTCCAACCCGGATTGTGTGCCATTCCATGTGTGATGCACAATAGTAAAAAAAGTTTCCATGGGTCCATCTAACTTGGTAGGGTCCACTTGGTAGGGGCTGTGTGCTGCCTGAGGCCATCTTGGGTCCCCCTCCACCTCCCCTGTGCTACTGACAAGGGGGCTATGGAAAAACCCTTACCGTGCTCCTTGTGCGCTGCCATGAAACCTGGAAGTGGGGACTTCCAGTTTCATTTACAGCAGTGCTTTTCAAATTGTGGTCTGAGGCCCGGTTGCTCCTCCGCAAGCCATCAGCTGCCCGTCTGCAGCCCGTCTCCTGGAGCGCTCTCTCTCTGGCTTCTCAGCATTGCATGTCCCTGTAAATGAAGCCACAAATTCTGCACTTCTGGGTTTCATGGCAGCACACGCGGAATGCTGTAAGGAGGGGGAACGATCTGTTTCTCGGGTGAGCAAAAATCAGATCATTGTGGCGTCCATTGGCTGTGGTCGGAGGGAGGCAGTGGCAGCAGACTCCGCACCCAAATCCAACCGGCAGTGAGTCCACTGATGGATCGCAGCTCTTCAGGCGGTAACTCAGGTGGGCTTTCCCCTGCTTTACCTGGAGATACTGCCAAGGACTGGGTGTGGACTTTCTGCACGCAAAGCAGATGCTCTGCCAATGAGTGCCGGCCCCTCCCCAAAGCACGTTTGTATTTCATAACATCTCAAAATAGAAAGGAGATGCCAAAAACGAAGAGTCTGTTTGGAACCAAAGGATTAGATCACCCCGGCAGCTGGCACCTTTCTCCTCTGCTACAGCCACATGATGGCCTCTGTAATTTCGTCACTAGCCATGCTTGCGACATCACCGGACACAAAGGCAAAATGCGGAGGTGGACGACAGTCTAGTGACCTGCAACAAGGTCACTAGCCCTGATGCACCTTCCTGTTTCCTGTACTCAGAATTGATTGACTGTGTGGATGGATGGAGGGGGCAACAGGATAATCCTAATTGGTTTCTAGGAAGATGTCGATGTTACCTGGGCAATGCGCATGAGATCACATCCCTGTATAGCCACCTGAAATTATAACCCTTGTCTCCTTTTTGTAATCACAAGCACAGATTACGATATCAAAGATGCTTGTAAATACGTGTTATTTTTGAAGATCAACCCTATTACTATTTAACTGCTCTGGCTGTTGGCAACCCTCAGTCTCGAGAGACTCTGGTATCGCGCTCTGAAAGGTGGTTTTGGAACATTGTCTAGTGTGGCTGAAAAGGCCGATTCGGGAGTGACAATCCCTTCCACACCGGGAGCAAGTGCAGTCTGTCCCTGGTCTGTCTCCCTGGCTATGGGCCTTCCTTCTTTGCCTCTTTGCCTCAGACTGTTGGCCAAGTGTCTCTTCAAACTGGAAAAGGCCATGCTGCACAGCCTGCCTCCTTTGACCTGGTCAGCAGGGACGGCCTCTTCAAGATTCTCCCCAAGATTGGATGTCCACCCAGGCTCCTCAGCATCATCAGATCCTTCCACAAGGACATGAAGGGCACTGTTGTCTTCGATGGCTCCACATCAGACCCCTTTGACGTCCGAAGCGGCGTGAAGCAGGGCTGTGTTCTTGCACCAACCTTGTTTGGGATTTTCTTCGCTGTCCTGCTGAAGCAGGCCTTTGGAACCGCAACAGAAGGCATCTATCTCCGGACCAGATCAGACGGAAAGCTCTTCAACATCTCCAGACTGAGAGCAAAGTCCAAAGTCCAGCTGAAATGTCTGCGTGACTTCCTCTTTGCCGACAATGCAGCTGTCACTACCCACTCTGCCAAACTGTTCTGGCTATGAATGGCTAAAAAGTGGTCTTGAATACATTGAAAGGGGAGTGTCATTGGTTGGTGTCAACTGAACAGAGGCTCAGGTTTTTTTTTTTTTTCCAGGAATGTGTAATTGACAAGGGCGAGATGACAACACTGCTTAGATAGTGATCTATGTGGTAATGAGAAATGGGGCATAATGTATTTCATTGCCATTATGGCCCAAGAGAGAACACACACACACACACACACACACACACACACACACACACACACACACACACACACTTTCAATTAGATTGGAATATGCTGATACTTTACCCAAATGCAAAAAGTAGTTTTCAAATTACAGGCCTATTAGCCTGCTAAATGTTATTAGCAAACTCTATGCTTTACATCTAAGAGATAAGCTATTAGCCTGGATGGAATCTCAAGACATTATAGCTGATATTCAGGCAGCCTTTTGCCCTGGAAGATCACCCCTTGATCAGACTTTGGTGCTGCAATTCCTTGTCGAGAAACATCTGGCCACTAGGGGCTCTAGACTTTTTGCAGCCTTTGTTGATTTTAAGGCTGCTTTTGACCTAATCCCTAGATCAAGGCTATGGGATAAGTTTGCAGCTTCATCTATTGATCGTCGTTTATTGTTGCTTATGGTTAGCTTATATAGCAACTCGGGCATAAGGATTAGGTGTTCATCTAGAGGTCATTTAACGAAACCAATTTTTGTTAATAAAGGGGTCAGACAGGTCTGTGTTCTTGCCCCCCTTTTATTTAATTTTTATATAAATTCACTGATTACCTCCTTTGATGATCTGGCTTTACATCCTCCAAAGCTTGCTGATCGTCACGTCCCTGTTCTGGCATATGCTGACGATGTACTTATATTATCGAGAACACAGGTTGGCATGAGGAGGGCCCTTCGCCATTTAGCCCTGATTAGCTCACAGGAGAAATTGATAATTAATTCTGATAAAACAAAGGTGTTGGTTTTTGCCAGACGCTATAAGGCCCATCGATGGCTCCTAAATGGGAAACCCATCGAGCAGGTTAAATTAATAAAATACCTGGGGGTGATTTTTCACTATCAAGGTGGCTGTTTGGCCCATAAAAACTATGTCGGTCAATCAGCACAGAAAACATCTGGTGCCATTTATCGTTTTTATTCATCCAAAGGCGCCAAATTTCTCCCTGCGGCTCTAAGGCTACATAATGCTAAAACTAGGGCTCAATTGCTTTATGGTTCTGAGATCGCCCCATATTTAAACACCAGGTCTTTAGAGGTGATCCAGACCAAATTTTTGCGTCAACTGATGTATGTCCCCCGATGTGTGCTGAATACTGTGGTACTTGGTACCCCAAGTATAGAGATGTCGATGTGGCTAAATGCCTTGCATTATTTCTTGAAGATTCTCTCAAGACAGTGTAATTTTACTCATTTGATCTTTTTGGATCCCTTTATAGGCTCCTTTATGTCGTGAGAATGGATGATGGCCGGATCCCAAAGGATCTCCTCTATGGAGAACTCGTGCAAGGAAAGCGCCCTACAGGTAGACCACAGCTGCGATACAAGGACATCTGCAAGAGGGATCTGAAGGCCTTAGGGATGGACCTCAACAAGTGGGAAACCCTGGCCTCTGAGCGGCCCGCTTGGAGGCAGGCTGTGCAGCATGGCCTTTCCCAGTTTGAAGAGACACTTTGCCAACAGTCTGAGGCTAAGAGGCAAAGAAGGAAGGCCCATAGCCAGGGAGACAGACCAGGGACAGACTGCACTTGCTCCCGGTGTGGAAGGGATTGTCACTCCCAGATTGGCCTTTTCAGCCACACTAGACACTGTGCCAGAACCACCTTTCAGAGCGCGATACCATAGTCTTTCGAGACTGAAGGTTGCCAATACAAATAGGCTCCTGGGAAAAGAGGTGCCTGGATTACTTTAATTTTTGCGATCTTTCCCCTGAGTCTTTAACAATGATGAGCCTGGGAGACGCAAAAGAAATTTTGCGTCAGAGGTTGGTGGATCTTGAAATGAGATCTGCGAGAGCCAGACTTTCTACATATGTTTTTCTTGGGGATCAAGCTCTTATGCTTTCTCCTGCCAGGTATTTTTATAACATCGTTATTCCAAAATTCAGGACTGCTTTTACTAAAGCCAGGTGCAATGCACTCCTATCAGCAGTTCTTTTGGGGCGTTACGCAAAGCGTCCTTATTCAGAGAGACTGTGCCCCTGCCATAATAATGTGGTGGAGACAACTGCCCACATTATTCTGCAATGTCCAAATTATGATGATTTGCGATATAAATTTATTTCCCCAGTTTTTGGCGCTGTAACGGGGATGCAGGTGGAGGAGCAGCTTGCCTTTCTGCTGTCTGATGTAAATCCTGATATATCGCTCAGGGTGGCCCGTTTCTGTCATGCTGCACAGTTGATAAGAAAGAAAATTGAGAGTATAAATTGATGATTTTATGATTTTATATATGTGTAAAGGGATGTTGGTTTTAATTTTGTGTATTTTGTTGTGTTATTTTGTGACTAGCTGGTCGGATGACCGTTAATAAAGTATCTATCTATCAAAAAGTAGTTTGACATATTTCAGGCCCGTATTTCAGGAATTAAACCAGACCTCTCGTCACACTGATCTGAACCTCCCACCCCTCCTTCCACTCACCCACCATCTTCTTCTTTCTCATAGGGGGCTGAAGAGGGATTTCTCCTTGCAGCGGCCACAAGTGAGTAGGTGGGTGGAGGGGTTCTGTTCTTCTTCTGCTTGGATGGAAAGCCAAGCTGGAGAAAGTTTTGTGGGCTGTTGGGCACATTGTGTGTCGGAGACGAGCTCAAAGAACCTCCTGGGTTTGTAGCCTGAGCCTGGGGGACTGCAAACTTTGGCGTACTATCTATTGAATGCACAAGTGTCCCTATTTTCATTTGTGGTCTGTTGGAGGGGGCATTAATGCCTCCTTTTAACCGTGCCAAAGACAAACCTTCCACCCAGTCACCTGCCCCTGCAGCAAAATGATACTGAAATCAAAGGCCTTGTTGTGGCCATGCATAAGATCTGATAACATTTTAATGATTAGTGTTGGAAAGTGGGTCACTGATGTTTCCTAATGGCCCTCGTTATCCTTATGCAGCCATCTCAGTTTTTCTAGTTGAGGTCCTTACAGTGCTATTGACACTACCAGTCCTATGTTTATCAGTAGGTCCCTTTGGCCTCTTCTTGAAACTGAAAGCTACAGGGGCTCAAGGCACAATCCTGCCTCTATATAAAAAAATTGACAAACACTTTCCATGTTTTTAGTTAGTGGTGGAGACCGTTTGGGTTCACAAACACTTTTGCCTCCTTGGGAAAAAAAGTGCATCCCTTTTGTGATCTATTTGTGTGTGAGGACTTAGGAAGTGGGAAGGCACCCATTTGATATGCAGGCTAAGAAGCTTGACTGCCACACTGAACTAGCTTTGTGATGTTGTCTTATGATCAAGTCTTGCTGAGAAAACTGATCCCAGCCAATCAGCGATCATCATGTTCGCGTACACTGCTTTAGACAGATTCTGGAAAAGTGGCCTACAAATATTTTCAATCTATCAATCGCATAGCCAATTGGGTTTGGCCATGTGACACCAAGAGGTCATCCAGTCACCATGTGATCCCTGATTGGTTGGGAGCAGCAATCCCAGCAAGTAGGCGACACAGTTGTTGTCTTTGTGGCCCTGAAGCACCTTCTGAGAAGAGCAGTGGACAGAGGCAAAAAAAGGATATATTTGGGGTGGGGGAATTTGAAGAATATTTTCCTCTTTCAAGGTCATTTAATGTGAGAAAGGTTTGCTTGCAAACTTCCCTACCCTTTTCAGATTTGAAAATGGAGGTATGGTTTTTGAGCAACATCAAACATACTCAGACATAAAAGTGGAGGGAGGGCTCTTAGAAGTTCCTTTCTGGAGGAAGGGAGGGTGATCTAACCTGGTGCAAAGGATGACATCAGTGCTCCACAGCCTTTAATAGCTAGTACTATGGCATGACATCCTGCTTGTGTGAAAGAGACCCCATGAACGGATGACCTAGTCATGTTAGAAAGAGATCCTACGATTCATCTCTGCTCTGCTTTCTGGAGAGAACGGATCCATTCACCCTGTGGTCAACAGAGACACATTGTGATCAGCTAGAACCCCGCTCTCCTTCTATCCCCATGAAGCACTTCAGGAATCTAGAGAGAATACACTTCTTTTCATGTATGGCTCCTTCCTCACAACTGGTTCAACCTTTGTCAGTGCTAACCTAAAACCCCAGCTGTATTGGGCTGAAATGGGTGTGTGAAACAGCCCTTCAGTGCAACTGTGAAAGACAGTAACTGTTCATGCGAACTTAACCTTGAAAGCAGGCAGAGAGAGAGAGAGAGACAGGAGAACATTAGGACTTGCCACCAGCATCAGGGTTAGAATGATTAGCACGCATGAGATCACCAAACCAGCTCTGGGAGGCACTATTTGGTGCCTCTCACAGCCCCATGTTACACTTGTCTACTTAGAAGTAAGTCTCATGATAGTCAATGGGGTTTATTCCTAGGTAAGTATGCATAGGATGTCAGCCTGACTGTCCCACAGTCCCACTCCCAGTCCCCAAAGCAATTGTGCAACTGTTCTTTTCAACTGTTCTTTTATTGCTTTTCAACTTTTTTTTTTTAAATTTCAACTGTTATTTTTTATTTGGAAGCATAAATGTATAAGCAATGGGCACAGCTGCCCCTTCTTCAAAAGGATAATAAAGGCAGGTGCCTCTCAAGCATGGGGGGAGGGGAAAGACTGATCAACTGGCTCTAATGTCTGCCTGTCCCACAACCTACAAAGCTGGGAGGAAGGAAATATGGTGGGCATAGAAAAAGCAATTTGTTCTACTGCCTCCTCACACACATTTCAGGTGTTCCTACTCGATTGGCTTGGAAAAGGACATCTCTCCATATCTCCACGCATGGATAGCTGCAGGCACATGTTTTCTCTTCCAGTGGTGGTGGAGGAGGAGGTCATGGGACATGCTCACTTTGTTTCAAGGAAACGAATGGTGCTCAGGACCCACTCATCGTTGGGATCAGCACAGAAGGACCGGCCACGTTTTGTGACAAATCTGCAAATGAGAGAGAAGAATTAAGTGCCCACTCAGAAGCAAAAGGATTCTCTCTGCATTGCAATCACTCCAGTTCAGAGCTGGTGGTTCCCTCTTCAATGTCCCCCTCCCAATGTTGCCACTTTGTCTAAAACATGACTGTGCAGACTGGTTTTAGAAATGGGCTATTTCAGATGCAAGGGAGGGCACCAGGATGCAGGTCTCTTGTTGTCTCGTGTGCTCCCTGGGGCATGTGGTGGGCCACTGTGAGATACAGGAAGCTGGACTAGATGGGCCTATGGCCTGATCCAGCAGGGCTGTTCTTAAGTTCAGCTGACAAGGGAGGGTACCAGGATGCAGGTCTCTTGTTGTCTCGTGTGCTCCCTGGGGCATGTGGTGGGCCACTGTGAGATACAGGAAGCTGGACTAGATGGGCCTATGGCCTGATCCAGTGGGGCTGTTCTTATGTTGGTTTGTCTGTCTTCCTGTATCTCATCCTCCGGTATCGCATCCTCCTACATCACCTCTGATTGAGTCATGCTTTAGAATATGGTAAGACAAGCCTTGTGTTTCCCACTATTTTTTCACTCTTCAGACCCTCAGACATCCTCTGCAAGTTCAGCTGCCCAAAGGTGGCTGAGCCACAAACAGCCTGGAGCAATCTTTATTTGAAACAAAGGCCATTATCAGCTAGCCATGTGTGTTTGTAGATTCAGGATCCTTCTCCCTGACTGGAATAGCAGCCCCTCATAAGAACATAAGAACAACCCCACTGGATCAGGCCATAGGCCCATCTAGTCCAGCTTCCTGTATCTCACAGCAGCTCACCAAATGCCCCAGGGAGCACACAGGATAACAAGAGATCTCATCCTGGTGCCCTCCCTTGCATCTGGCCTTCTGACATAGCCCATTTCTCAAATCAGGAGGTTGCGCATACACATCATGGCTTGTACCCCGTAATGGATTTTTCCTCCAGAAACTTGTCCTATCCCCTTTTAAAGGCGTCCAGGCCAGATGTCGTCACCACATCCTGTGGCAAGGAGTTCCACAGACCAACCACACGCTGAGTAAAGAAATATTTTCTTTTGTCTGTCCTAACCCTCCCAAGACTCAATTTTAGTGGATGTCCCCTGGTTCTGGTGTTATGTGAGAGTGTAAAGAGCATCTCCCTATCCACTCTGCCCATCCCCTGCATAATTTTGTATGTCTCAATCATGTCCCCCTTCGGGCGTCTCTTTTCTAGGCTGAAGAGCCCCAAACACCATAGCCTTTCCTCATAAGGAAGGTGCCCCAGCCCAGTACAAGCTTAGCAATTGGGTAGCCAAACCTATCTATCTAGATCAGTGGTTCCCAACCTTTATTTATATTTATTTTTCACATTTTTATACTGCCCTTTCTCCAAAGAGCTCAGGGCGGTGTACATAGCTGCTCCCCTCCTTTTTGCCCTCACAACAACCCTGTGAGGTAGGTGAGGCTGAGAGAAAGTGACTGGCCCAAGGTCACCCAGGAAGCTTTGTGGCTAAGGGGGGATTTGAACCTGGATCTTCCAGGTCGAAGTCCACCTCCCAAACCACTACACCACCCTGGCTCTCCTTTAGGAGGCTGCAGACCACTGAGGCAAAAATTGGAATTGTCATGAACCACACGTAGCTGTAGGTGTTCTGGTCTCCATCCTTTCTGGTGGTCCATCTCCCAAGCATTCCCCTACAGACTATCAAAAAGGACAGAGAATGAACCACCTACAGCCACAGCTGGTACTTCAGTGGCTGTGGCTATGGGCAGTTCATTCTCTGTTCTCTTTGGTGGTCCAGAGGAGGTTGCTTGCTTGGCAAACTGGAAGTGATCAAAGTGATTTTTTTTTTCCTGAGACCTCATGGACCACTACTCAGGATCTTGCAGACCACCTGTGGTCAATGGACCTATGGTCAATGGACCACAGATTAAGAACCAGTGGTCCAGGTAAAGAGGTTGGGGTGGAGAGGCCTGTTGGGCTCCACCTCCAATCTGGTATAACAAACCGAGGTTACTTACATTCAGGCACAGAGGTGTGGGTGTATTTCTGCCAGGTCTGCTGTGGTATCTTATATTGGTCAATGGAAGCCTCACCCACTTTCCCTTTAGTAAATGCAGGAACCAGGATTCCTGGACAACACCAGTAGCTAGCAAGAGGGGCTGTATTTCCAGCCAGACAGGAATTAATTTTGGTTGGTTTGTTCTTTCCCTTCCAAGCTTCCTTTTGTTCCTGAGTAGCTTCCCAACTCCACCTACTGGGCATTACTAGTATCTCCATGTACCTAAGGGCACAATCCTAACCAACTTTCCAGCACTGGCATAGCTGTGCCAGTGGGGCATGTGCTGCATCCTGCAGTCACGGGGGCCTCCTCAAGGTAAGGCAGTGTTTGTTCCCTTACCTCGAAGTTGCATTGCCCTGATGTCGGTGCTGGAAAGTGGGTTTGGATTGAGCCCTAACTAGGTAAAGCTTTACTTTATGTCCCTCCAGTCCAGTCCAGACATTTCCCATCAGCCTCAGAGAAGACCCAGAGAAATGTTTTGCTTTTGTGGCCCAGAATAGCTCCAAAAGAGAGTGGGAGGGGCCGCCTGTATGCTGCTGTGAGGTTCCCTGCAAAACTTAGTGCTTTGCACCCCCTCTAGCTACGCCACTGTGTAGTGGGTTGTCACGTCCCTTCGCCCTACAAATGCAACTGTGGTCTTCACTTTAAATAAGAACACTTGGGGTTCTGAGCTTGCCTGGGAGGCTTTTCCCAGATGCCCTGCGCCCCTGGTCTCTGTAGTCAGGGATGGTAGCAGAGGATACAAACTACCATTCCTCCCCCCTTCAGCAGCTGACCCTAAAACATGAGAGCAGAGAGCAGGAAGGGTGCATTTGTGTTACCCAAGAGGCACTCCTCCCTTTGGTGAAGCAGATCACCACCACCGCCTGTAGTGTTTTCAGGAGTGGGCAGCAACAATCCACTTCCCTACCCAGCGATCCCAGACCTTCCCCACATGGCCACTTTAAATGTAAAAAGACCACACCAGGGACGAGCAAGGCAAGGCGAGCAAATGATGGGTCCACAGTGGGCCGCAGGGTGATGGGGCCGGATTTGGGGTGAAGAGCACCCTGAATCTACTACTCCTTTCGTGGTTTGCCACTGATTCAAGCCTCATCATTCACTTTGTGGCTGGGCCAGCCCTGGGTGAATCCATCAGTCCAGAAACAGTCCGAATTCCAAAACAGACTGAGCATTTTGCCATTGCATCCCGTACCGACTGTCCCAAATTCTGAAGAGTTTGATTTTCTTTTAAAGCATCTTCTAACACTTACACAACAGCTCGAAAGGGGCAGCTTTCACTGGTGTAGGAATAGGATGTCAGCAATTGCGGTCGAATTGGCCTTGATACAAATGCAGTGCAACACAAGGTTGTAACTGAAAGAGAGAGGGTCATGGCATAAAGCTTTGTGATTCTCCCCCCCCCCCCAACATCGTTGTATGGGCATCTACTAGCTTATCTGGCATTTCAAGTGCATCTGGAGACCTGTTAATGCCATCAGGTTTTTCATGTGATTACATGTTTTAGTTCTTGTGAAACAGTTGAGACAGATGGGTCTCTGTATGGTTTGGCAGGTGAGGCCCCAGCAGCCCACCTGGAGGGCACAGAGGGAGAAGCAAGACCTGCAGCCCACATTCCTGACACACACACCCCCACTCACACACCCTCGGATAGCTCACAGGCGAGCCTTCAGAAATGACTAGCTGCTACTGCTGTTGGAGTTGGTGCAACTCCGTCTGCTGTCCCGAGGGGGTCAAGCTATGGCCCAGTGACTCTCACCTCTCTTTACCTGTTCTCTCTGTGATCCTTGTGGGGTGTGGCCCTAACCCTTTATCCTTCCTTCTCCTCTGAGCACTTCCTCTTGTCCTCTGACCTGTTAAGATGGGCACACCAGAGCTCTGATGCCCAGGCCATCTTGAGCACAAGGCATGCAGGACGAGGCAGCTCCAGGGCTTTGCTATCTCTAAGTAATAGCTGAACCTCTGATCCTAATCAGATGCTGTAAATATACACTCAATGGAACTGTAAGTAAATAACTTTTTTTTTTGCAACTTTAACAAGTTAAACTTTAACTCTTTGTCTTTTTTATTGATTAGCAATCAGCTGGGTAAGGGAGGTTCCCTGGGGTGATACCCAAAAGCGGGGTCTGCTGCTTAAGCTACTCGGCTTCCCCCCCAAAGAGGAAACTATTTTTAATTTCCTCCAACAACTACGAGGAAGGGAAAAGACCAACAAAATAGGGTGCCCTCTCTTGCCCCACATCCTGTCTGATGGAGTGATTCTAAGCCTGTCATTGTGGAACATGGGGGCCAGAAGAGCGATCCAGGAAGCCAGCTTGACACCCAGCTGACCCCGCACCTGCCTCATCTAAAATGTGCAACAAGATAGCTGTGGATTTGCACCTCCAGAGCTGCCTCACTAACCCTCACTGGCTCCTTGTTATAAAGCTAGTCTTCCGATAGCCAACTGCTACAGCGGGCCCACCACTATTGCCCTACTGCCCCTTCCTCACAACCAGTCTACCCTGCTTGGAAACTGTAGCTGCTCTGGGCAGAAATGGTTGTGAGAACAGACACAAAAGGCAGCTTCTTGCATTCGGCCCAAGTTTCCTCTTGGAATCTGGTGTGACACAGAGGAGGAAGAGAGCATGAGAGCTGCTGGTGTCTTACCTGTATCAGCCGGGAAGGAGGAGGCTGTGGTGACCAGGATGACAGCCAGGGCTATGCTGAAAGTCTTCATCCCTGCAGTCTCTGGTGGGGGGCAGAAAAGGCTCTGTGGATGGACAGAAGCAGGTGTGGGTGTCCACTGCAAACTCCCCTTCCCTGCACACTGAATGATGCAACCCACCCTCTTTATACAGGGCAGTGGGGAGGGAACTTGGACAGAAAAACAACACTCCTCAGAACTGAAGGCCAAAACAATCCCAAATACTGCTGAATTGGGAAAATGTTTTGCAATCACTTCCCATCAGAAACTAAAAGTCAGCAGTCGGAGATTATGCAATTTTTTCTGGGCTTGCAAAAAAACTCTTCTGCCCAAAGAATTTTGCTTTATCCAAATCACATCTCGGCTTCCTTCCCCCTTTCATATCTTCCCTTTCCCTTCATCTTCTATTGCATCATCTCCCTTCCTTTGTATAGTGCACCCAGCAAGTTCAATAATAAGCAAGCAACAGCTGATAAATGTCCCTACATCCACTGCTTGAAGAGCTGCTTCATCCTGTCCCATGGCAGCAGTGGCGTAGCTAAAAGGGATGCAAAGCACTACGTTTTGCAGGGAGCCTCACCACCACGTGCAAGCAGCCCCCCCCCCCTTTGGAGCCAGGCATATGCCTCAGTTTTGCTCTCATGGCCTGGAATGGCTCTAAAGGAGAGGGGCTGCTTGCAAGCCATGCTGAGGCTACCTGCAAAACTTAGTGCTTTGCACCCCCTCTAGCTATGGCACTGCATGGCAGTGCTGACCCTGGAAGTCAAGCCAACATTGCTAAACGTCCTACTGCTGCTGTCCACTGAAGCAAGTGTGTATGTTTTAGTGGAAAGGACACTTTGAAAATGAAGCTTGTCTTCATAGCTTTTACATGGACAAAAGCTGTAGGCGGCGCCAACTGGCTAGTGCAAGTGCCGTCACCCGGATAGCTTTCCCCAGTCCTCCAAGCAGTTGTGTGACTGTAGCTATTGTAACTAAGCCTCAGAAAGTCTCTTTCTCACAAGCCGAAGAGGACCTTTGTCAAATGTGATTGCCCAGGCTAAGTCGCCCTTTCCTTCTCAGTCTCACCCGCCTACCCACAAGCCACAAACCTCCCCAAGAACCACCAAATGTTGCTTATGGGCATCTTTAATTTAGGTTGTTGGCATCCTTCAGTCTCAGAAGACTATGGTGTCACGCTCTGAATGGTGGTTCTGGAACAGAGTGTCCTCTCCAGTGCACAAAGCCTGGGTAAAGTAGGTATGGAGGATAGACTGTTTCCCATGCAGCAAATCCCCCCTCTCCACGTCGCTGAAATGGTCCAACGGAAAGGCAGAGCCCAATATGGTTGGTTCCAGCAGCATCGCAGGAGTTGTCAGAAAGTGACTGTGTTCAGCCATGAACTGCCTCAGGGACTCTGGCTCCAGATTTTGCCTCGAGGTTGACTCCTGAAGCCTTTTCCATAACTGGATGTAGCCACAAGGCAGTGGAGGTTTGGGATCAGAGTTTTCCTTCTCTCAGATGAGCTGCCTTCCCAGGCTGACGAGTCTCATCTACCCGGTGGATCTTTAATTTAAAACTATCAGAATCATTACTCATCTTCCACATTTATGGAAAGGCAGACTCAGAGTACCTGCTTCACACGCAGAAGTCCCCAGGGCCCGTCCTACCTTCTCCTGCGTGAACCTGTCCACCATCTACATTCTGAACTGTGGGGCTCATGGCCCATCCTGCCACTGGCAGAAGCACCAATGGTTTCTCACTCCAGTTGGCTCATGACTCCCTCCTTTGTGTTTCCTGTGTGTGATTCTTTTGTTTTAATTGTTTTAAAGCTTGTTTTATATTGTTGTTGTTAGGTACCCTGGTGGTCTCTCTGGGGATAAACACTGCGGAACAGACATATGCTCATGCATCTCTGGGGAGGGCTAAGAGAGACCCCTGCCTGAGACCCTGGAGAACTGCTATTCCCCAGCAGCACAGACCCAACCAAGGTCATCACAGCTCCATCCAGTCTATCCTGCTGCTTCTAAGTACTGCAAGAGTGTCACACAATGGCCTCTGAAAGGTTTGCAACAGCCCTATGACCTAGCCCAGTATAATGATCCCTGTACCGCAGATCAGGAGGACTGAGGCGGAGAGAATGTGGAATGTGGAGGATGTGGTGATGGTGTCTGGCCTGGACGCCTTTAAAAGGGGATTGGACAAGTTTCTGGAGGAAAAATCCATTACGGGGTACAAGCCATGATGTGTATGTGCAACCTCCTGATTTTAGAAATGGGCTATGTCAGAATGCCAGATGCAAGGGAGGGCACCAGGATGAGGTCTCTTGTTATCTGGTGTGCTCCCTGGGGCATTTGGTGGGCCGCTGTGAGATACAGGAAGCTGGACTAGATGGGCCTATGGCCTGATCTGGTGGGGCTGTTCTTATGTTCTTAAACTACAGTTCCCAGGAGGCCTTGCAGGTCTCTTCTTGTTATCTGGTGTGCTCCCTGGGGCATTTGGTGGGCCCCTGTGAGATACAGGAAGCTGGACTAGATGGGCCTATGGCCTGATCCAGTGGGGCTGTTCTTATGTTCTTAGAATGTGGCTTGCCTCTGACACAGAATGATGGCACACTGGGAAAACTCGTGGCTGGCAGATTGAATGAGCACAACTGATTAATTGAGAGAACAAACCGGGCTGCAGCCCCAAGAACCACACGGGCCAAGACCATCCATGCTGAAATGGAGAAATTAAGAACGGGTTGAGCAGTTGCCACCTATAACAGAAATCTTAAGAGGCTGGTTTAAGGGAGGCAGAAGAGTAGCATTCTGGCTTAATCTTCCCTGCTCAGCAGATTGCTCTCCCCTTGAACTGATTTGAAACCAGGAGACATAATGCAGGGGACAGAGGTTGGAACCACAGTAGTCTCGCCACAGGTGAGGCCCAAGAGGCATACTTTTGGTTTGCAGGTATGCCAATGTCACTGGAAAAACCACCTGTCTTGAGGGTTGAGTCATTTGAAGAGTTTGACTTGACATTCCAGGGATTGTTGTGATCCCCACTGCAAGAACATCTACGATCTTATCAACCGATGCAATCAAAACAGGAGAGCAGTGAACGCAATCATGCTGACTGCACTCTGACCTGACGGTGTGAAACGACTGCCAGGGAGAGATCCCCGCAGATGGAGCCGGCTGCACTCTCATGAACAATGGCTGGCCCTCCTGCAGTTGCCTGTTCCTGTGAGCCTGTCCCTGTTGGATTGGCGATGGAAGAGAAACTGAGGCTGACCCACTTCCCAAGCAGCCTGTAACTTGGGAGCACAAAAAGCAGGGCTTGGGGCCACTGGTGTTCCTGGAGGAGGGGGGAACACTAAATTTTACAGGCTCCTGAACACTGGTGTAAAGAGGCCCCTCCCCCTCGCCTTCAGAGCCAGTTTTGCTTTACGCTGGTATTCAGGGGCCTGCAAAGCTTAGCATGGTGAGGCAGTCCCAGCCCAGTCCAGTCTCCAGCCTGGCTGCTGGGCTAGAGGGAGCCCTCCAGTGACATCTTTTGGAACTGCAATGCCTGGAGGCAAACCCAGTCCAACCTCCAGTACCCGCTTAGAGCTCCCAGTTTCTGAGTTTCTACTCTGCCTTCTGTATATGGGGTTCCTTGACTGTGCAGTTTGCATCTCCTTCTCTTTAAAGCCAGATGTTTCTTTAGCTTAAAGATATTGGGGGCGGGGCGGGCATAATTGTGGATAGCACCCATTGGCTAGTGCCTAGACCACCACCAACCTAGTTGTGGGTGGCACCAAATAATTAATACCCATGAGATCAGTAAATCAGCTCTGGTAGGCAGGAATTGGTTAGTCCTCTTAACACGCCCCTGTTACCTCCCTGTTCCCATTCTCCAAAGCAGTTGAGCAACTGTTTGTTAAATGTTTTTCTTTTATTTTTATAAGCGTATCAGCCAAGTAAACAGCTGGTTCTGCTTTAAAAACAGGTTGTAAAGCAGAAGGAAAGATGGGGCAAGACTGATTCCTGGCCCCAGTGGCCTTGCCATAGTGATTGTCACTCACACCAGCTACAAAGCTAGGAGGAAGGAAGCATGATGGACACAGAACACACCATTTGTTCTATTCTACTAACACAAATTTCAGGTGTTCCTCTGCAGTTGACCAACTCAGTCCTTTTCTCCCTGCAGGGATAGTTGCAGGTCTGTGCTTTCTCTTTTGGTGGATTGGGGGGGGGGGAGAAGATGGAGGGTGGTGGTCAGTTTCTGTTGAGATGCCGAATGTGATCCTTGGTCCATTCTGCGTTGGGATCAGCACAGATCAACCGTTCATTGACCGTGACAAATCTGCAAAAGAGAAAAGTGCACCTCGTATCCTACCGGAAGCCGCTCTGAGCTGGAAGTTCCCGCAGGGGCCTCCATTCTTTCTCTCCCAAGCCACCTGGAACCTTCTTAAAATGAAATGGTGAAGAGGAGATCTACCATGCTACTGAATCTCATCAGATCACCTTTCTGCTGCTACCATTTTGTGGGTGGGGGGGGGAGAGGCATCTGATTTCCATCTGGGTCTTTCCTGAGCTATCGGGGTTTGCAAGTACGTACTAAGAGCCAGGAGGCATTGATGCCATCAGCTCAGCAGCAGCATCAGAAACGCCTACTGGGTCAGGGAGAGGACTCGGTGAAACATCTCTGTATCGTTCCCCACCCCGCAGTCTGCAGTGCTGCCTCCATTCAGAGGAACAGCTGGGAATCAGATGGTCATCCCTGCCACCATCCATCACTCAGCATTCACCTGTATGTTATGCTAGCCTGTTATGCTAGCCCTGTAATGCAGTCCCCTGCTAATATTGCAGGTTAGAGGTAGGGCTGAGTTTGGTCTGAGACAAAAACCTCCCGTGCAACACATCCTTCCGGTTGCAAGAAGGCGCAACCTCGTGATATTGGGCCCTCAGATCCCACCCACCCACCCCCAGCCCTGATGGACACTTGTTCTCCTGAACATCTGCTTGGAATCAATCAAGGCCCAAGATCAAGATTCCTGACTGTGTGGAGACTGCGCAAGGCCTCCGTGAAAGCATGCAGGTGAACATGTGTTTGTCAGGTAGTGCACAGGGCCTGCTGCTGTGATCCTGGACCCAAAGAAGATCATTTCCAAAAGCAATCCCTGTCTTTCATGCCCCTGTTTCTGCCTGCAAGCACTTTGTGCCCTTCCTGAATGTAATGTGTGAACAGGGCTAGCAAGTTCGTGGCAGAAGCAGGATTGTCAAACGGGGGAAATCCTGACCTGGAAAGTGATGATCTTTCCAAAAGTGAAGGATTCAACTTAGATTCAACTCAAAGAGGTTGGCAGACTGAATCTGAATCAACCCAGGAAACCAGCCTGGCTCCAAAACAGAGCCAAGTCCCAAATGGGCCAAATCTATCAATCCAGAATCCCGGTGAATCAAAACAGATCAAGCATTTTGCCATTTTATAACATGCTGACTTTTTGGAATTCTTAGGAGTCCTTCTGTTCTTCGAATTACAGCAACTTCAGTACTTACATGACAGCTGGCAGAACGCATGACCCAGCTGAGTATCCGTAGGCTTTCAGTAACCTCCGTGGAACTGGCTTTGGTGCGTACTGTTTACAACAACTTGAGATCACAGCGGGCCCCTCTGAAAGAGAGAGGGGAGTGGGGTGACGTCATGGTTCCCCCCCCCCCCGTTCCTCCCTTCTTGTGCTGTCCATCCAGGAGACAAAGAAGGAGGAATCACTACAGGCTCACCACAGTGCTGTGGCATCCCGTTTTCTGGCATGCGACTTGGATAAATGTTCCCACACTATACAGAAGGACACAACCCAATCTCCTTAAGAATGGCAGAGTCTATCAAAGGCTGTGTTTTCCTGTCTCGGGGGTGCCCAGTGAATTTCTTGGCTTCTGCTGGGATTTGCACTCAGAATTCCCTAACCCAAGCCTCACATTCTAATGACTCCACAGCACTGGCTCCAAGTACTGGTCTAGTACTGAGTTCCAGTGTGGTGTTACTGGGTGTGCTCTTGGATGCATGTACTGTGTGCACCAGGGATGTGGGGGGGGGGCTGGTGAGGCAGAGTTGTGCGTGTGGGTTTTGGCTGCTTGCATAGCTCACACAGGGCTGGTGCTTTCCGAAGGACTCCAGTGGGGAGGCTCTGCCTCACCTGCCTCCCCATCCATTGCATGTCCCTGGTGTGCACACGGGGGGGGGGGGTTGAATGTGTGTTCAGCCATGGGTCCCAAGTCAATGTGACTTAGGATGGAGTTCACTAGAACCTGGACCAGTGGCCGCAAGCAGGAGTGAGTCCCTTCATGGGCCACAAAGCAGTTCATGTGCAGTGAGAGTGCAGGTCCCTCCTACTGTATGGTGTCATGAGCTCTCCTGCAAGGGCTCATTCTGCCTGGTTTCTGTGTGGTTTGTGCCAGCTATAAGCAGAGAGGTGCATCCCCGGGTTTCCCTGTCTCTGCCCAAGGGGGGCTGAGCTCACTCAAGTGATGGGAGGATATCCCAGAGTCTTCCCTCTCTGGAACACCGAGCAGGGAAGGGGCTGAGACAGACACACCATCAAACTGCTCTTTCCTCACACCCACTCCAGCTTGTGGCTGCACCACATGCAAACCTATGGCTGCTTGGGGCTGAAAGGGTTGTGGGGTGTGAACACCCCCTCGTGTGAATGAAAGGCAGCACCTGTCCTTGTGAACATGGCATGGGTTCTCCCCTAGATTACGGCGTAATGCGGAGGAAGGACTTACTTGTATTCCTCCAAGCCAAAGGTTTGGATAAGGCAGCAGCAGTGCTGGTGACTAGGAAGGTGGCCAGGACGACCACCAAGGTCTTCCTCATCCTTGTGGTCTGGGATGGAGGCGAGGTCTTGATCAGTTGAGGGCCGGAAGCCGGCCACTATTGTCTGTTGAACGCCCTTCTTCTCTCTGTTCTGAATAACATCCTTTTTAAAGGGAGGTTGGAGGGGTGTGTGGACATGTCCTTGAGAGATAAACATTTCCTGAAAGGGGGGGCAAGAACCCACACTTGAAGAAACATCTTTGGGTGGTACCCAGTGAGGAAATGAAAAGCTGTTGTGGTCATTTCTGCAACTCATTCTGGGCTTGCAAAAGAGGAGTTGGAATCCTTGTGTTGTCCCTCATTTTTGCTATTTTTGGACATTTCTAAGCCCCTCACCCTGCGTGTCACAAAGCAGCCAAGACACCTTCCTGCAGTAAGCCTATCCTTTTTCAATCCAGTACCGTTATAGAAGGGCCACCGTGCAACCTCAACAAGTACTATGTGAACTTGCTGCTATCTTGTCTGGGTTTATGCAGAGACAAGGGATGTCGGCCAGCCTTTCTGTTGAGATTGGCATGTGCCCACCAACCAGGCAGCCAAGCCCAGCTGGCCAGATAAAGGAGTGGGATGGCAGACACCTGGTGACCCCACTCTTCCAGCCAGCTGACCTTTGACGTCAGAAACCCAGATTCTTAGGGGCATGTACTGAGCTGCTTTTGGATGTTGCCTCCAGTTCTTTGGCACTGATGTGCCAAAATGTCCACTCATTTATGAAAGACACCCCCCCTTATTGGGGTGCTGAAACTGGACCCCCTTCCTGTTCTCATGGACAGTGTGACTACCTAAAGATAGGAAAATATGTAGTAAATTGTATTGAGGGCAGTCCAAAACAGACAATCAGCCTGAAGAAAACACAGATCATGGTTCAGGATGTGAACTCACCTCCCTGCATTACAATCTCTGCGCATGAACTGGAGGTTCTCCATGACTTGTGTACCTTGGCTCAACGATCTCCGACACTCTTTCTCTCGATACCGAGCTAAACAAACGCATCGGTAAAGCAGCTACCACGTTTTCCAGACTCACAAAGAGAGTCTGGTCCAACAAGAAGCTGACGGAACATACCAAGATCCAGGTCTACAGAGCTTGCGTCCTGAGTACACTTCTGTACTGCAGCGAGTCATGGACTCTTCGCTCACAACAGGAGAGGAAACTGAACGATTTCCACATGCGCTGCCTCCGACGCATCCTTGGCATCACCTGGCAGGACAAAGTTCCAGATAACACAGTCCTGGAATGTGCTGGTATCCCTAGCATGTCTGCACTGCTGCAACAGAGACGCCTGCGTTGGCTCGGTCATGTTGTGAGAATGGATGATGGCCAGATCACAAAGGATCTCCTCTATGGAGAACTCGTGCAAGGAAAGCGCCCTACAGGTAGACCACAGTTGCGATACAAGGACATCTGCAGGGATCTGAAGGCCTTAGGAGTGGACCTCAACAGGTGGGAAACCCTGGCCTCTGAGCGGCCCACTTGGAGGCAGGCTGTGCAGCATGGCCTTTCCCAGTTTGAAGAGACACTTGGCCAACAGACTGAGGCTAAGAGGCAAAGAAGGAAGGCCCATAGCCAGGGAGACAGGCCAGGGACAGACTGCACTTCCTCCCGGTGTGGAAGGGATTGTCACTCCCGAATCGGCCTTTTCAGCCACACTAGACGCTGTTCCAGAACCACCATTCAGAGCACGATACCAGAGTCTTTCGAGACTGAAGGTTGCCAACATGTATTGAGGGATTTTGTTTTCATCTTTTAAGATTTGCAGTTTCAGAATCTGTTGGGCTTCTTTTTCTAAACCGATTGTCATTTGCTCTGTAACCCAGAGAAGCTGGAGCAGGGCCCTGCATATGGCTCTCCGACCAGATGATCCTGAATGTTACATTTGTGTTTCCCGTTTTCTGAGGCTTTGGCTGGTTTTGTACCCATATGACTGGACTGGGCAGATTTATGGAGGAAAAGTCCATCACATGTTACAAGCTATGATGACTATATACAACCTCCGGGTTTTAGAGGCAGCCTATCCCAGAATGCCAGCAGCAAGAGAGTGGTGTGAGGATGCAGGTTTCTTGTTGTCATGAGTACTGCCTGAGCTATCTGGTGGGCCATTGTGAGACACAGGAAGCTGGACTAGGTGGGCCTTTGGCCTGATCCAGCAGGGCTCTTCTGATGTTCCGATGATTGATTGCAGGGGCACTAGTCAGCAGCATTGATTGCATTCAGAGATTTTACCTCTTATGAGACATCTCAAGTCATATCCAGGTGAGTGCTACTATGGACCAACTATTCTTTTTGTTATTTTAAGAGTAGCTAAGAGTGCCTCTCTGCAGGTTGGCCTCTCTTTCAACAGATGCCAGAGCTGAACAATGCATTTTGGGAAAGCAATGGTCCGGAATAAATGCTCTCCATTTCTCAGAGGCTCTGGGCTTCTGGATACCAAACTGACCTGGAATTTAGATGAATCTGGCAAAAAGATGGGGTTGCTAGAGCAGTTCCTTGGTGCCAATACTGGCTGTGTGGCAAAGGGTCTCTTCCATGTCAGAGGGTCAACATGTGCCTTTGTCTGTAGGGTTTTTGGATAATGTAGTGATCATTTTTTGTCTCAAAATCAGTTGGGAAAACTGAGGCAGAGAGGGACAGGGGCTTGCCTGTTTAGTGACCATGGCAGAGGCAAACTTGGAACCAGGGGAGTCCAGATCCAGGCCCAGTCTCTTAGCCACTGTGCTACACCAGCTCTCAAGTATAAACCATGTGCCAGTTGTTTACTAAGGGCTGGACCTAACTGAGGTCCATTTCTGTCCTATCGTACCCACCAATATTTCGCAACCAGAAATAAGGGCATGATTGTGTAACACTCCAATTTTCAACTCTCCACCCATCAGCTCTTACACATAGCTGAAGCCTCTGCTTTCTGCCTTTGGGTTCATTTTCTGTATCACTCCATCTCCTCTGCTGAAAGGCCAAAGCAGCGTTTGTTCTTTAATTTAAAGTCAAATACTAGAAAAACATAATTTTGGACGGCGCCCATTGGCTAGCACCCATGTCACCATCAATGTAGTTGGAAGTGGCACCAAATGACTAGTGTGCATGACATCACCAAACCAGTTTTGAGCAGCACCAATTGGCTAGCTCTCTTGACATCCCTAATATGTCTTTTTGCTCCCAGTCCCCAAAGCTCTTGTGCAACTGTTCCATAAAATGTTCCTCTAATTTTTAGTGCTCTGAAGAACAAGTTATAAGCTATGCATAAGGATGGCTCTTCTTTAGAAACCATGTTAAATGTGGGTAACCTGTCTGAAGCACAAGGGGAGGGTAAAGACTGGTGGCTGACCCAGTAGATATGATTACATCAGAAGACGTGAAGTGTGCTATCCTCAGAAACAACCTTAGGACGTTCATGTTATCAGAGAAAGTACCCCCCCCCCCAACTTCCATTTCCGTGCATGCTGTCTTTCTTTTCTGGTGGTGGAGTAGGTGATGATTGTGGAAAGCAGTCAGTTTCCAGGGAGGTGACAAAAGCAATCCTGGGTCCATTGCACTTGGGAATCAGCACCCATCTGCCATCCATCTTTCATGGTAAATCTGCAATGGAGAAAGCTGTATTTAGGGCCCAGTCAGAAGTCTGAGAAGAGGCAATCTTTTGCATCGCAATAGTTCCTGCACCTCACAGCTGGAGATCCCTTCCAGGAGGTCAACTTCAAGGGCCTCTGTCTCTTTCGCACAAGCCCCCTCCATCTTAAACACAACTGCAGAGACTGGCTCTCCAGTCTTCCTGAATCTTATCACAACAACCTTTGTGTTGCTGCCTTTGGAGGGGGCATATTCCTGCCCAGTCACTCCAGGGTCTGAGACCTCCATTCTTCCTCCCAAAGATGAGAGCAGAAAAGGTCACTCTCACTGAATTGCTCTGCAAATGCTCTCCCCCAGTCTGGATGTGCACATGTCCACTGGAATGCCAGCACACAGTCAACACACACGCAAAATCAAGACTCCCAGTTGCTTGGAGAACACTCCACATGTTGTAATGGAAGATCAGAAGATCATCAGGTGGGTGATGTGGTGTTGACAGCGATTCCCTGTTTTGACAGCTCTGGGAAGGGCAGGGCTGGCTCCACAGCTGTAATCAATCAAGGCCAATGGAGACCTGGATGGACACCTGAGCTTCATTTGACCTTGATGGGGCTTTGAATGAGCTAAGGAGGTAGCTCACAGCTGAGCTGCATTTGACCTTAATGGGACACAAAGGATAAAAGGCAGCTTCAGAAGGACCAAAGGGGTGGGACCCTGACGGAGATGCTACCTGACCCAGAGGGACCCAGACCTACAGGAGAAGGGGACTGCCAGAACTCTGCTGGAGGACACAGAAGACTGGACTGTGCTTTGGAGACCGGACCGGACTGGACTTGAATTGGAGGCTTCAGACCTTTACCCACTGGGTTAAGTGGAGTTTTGGGGAGGGAAAGCCTCTGGACAAGAGGACTTGCAGGGAGTGTCTGTGTTCATAGCAATAAATTTGGGTAGTTGCTATAGATAAGGAGTTCTGTGTTCATTCCTTTGCACACCACAGTGGTTGTTCTAGAGATAAAGAGGGTGTTAATTAGCCAAAAAAGTGGGCATTAGAAGGGAGTTGAGATATTTGGATGGGACAAATTGGCGTAGTCGGCAGGATTCGAAAATTAGGACAGGACACATGTGCACAGTTGGTTCTACATATGTTGCCACCATGAAGGCATCCAAGTGAATGCACGGACAGGCAGGGCCAGCTGCAGTAATGCTGCTCCCTCCACATGCATTCATGCACTGGGAACTACATTTGGAAAATGAGCACAAGTGTGTTATTTTCATGAAGCTTTGCACCCAGGTTTGAACACTTCATGCCCACATCCGAGCCTAAGGAGAGCTCTGCTGGATCACATGAAAGGGGACACGTCTAGGCCAGCGACATCCTGTTCCCACCAGCAGCTCCTGGGCGCTCCATAAGCAGGAGACGAAGGTGTCTCTCTCACCATTGCTTCCTTGAAAGTGGCAACAGTGGCGTAGCTAGAGGGGGTGCAAAGCACTAAGTTTTGCAGGATGCTTCACTTTGGCCTGCAGCGCTCCCTCCCCCTCCCTTTTGGAGCCATTCCAGGCCACAAGAGGAAAACTCATCGCCTGAATGGCTCCGAAGGGAAGGGGCCGCTTGCACAGCATGTTCAGGCATCTGTAAACTTAGTGCTTTGCACCCCATCTAGCTATACCACAGAGTGGCAACCAGAGCCATGCTGCTTCTAAACCTGTAGGTAGCATGCAGCCCACCCTGATCAGGCGCCATTACACACTTGTCCCCAATGTCTTTGCCTCGCCCCCTTTTAAAGCCCCCTAAGCGGGGGGCCATCCCAACATCTCATGATCATGAATTCATAGATTAATGATGCGCTGAGCGGAGAAACACCTCTTTTCACTTGCCTGAAATATCTTGCCAGGGTGTTTTGAAGGTAGCACGGGGAACGTAATGTGTGAATAGGGCTGCTGAGATCAGGGCTGGCCCAGGACCTCCTGACACCTGAGAAGGCAGGGAAAATGCTTTCCCCCCTTTCCTGATGACTCTGCCAAGCTCTGCCTCTCCTGCTTTCCCCTCCCCAGACCAGGACTCTCCTCCCCTCCACATTTCTTCATCCTCTCTGTGCCCCTCTTTCTTTCCAAACTCACAGAGTGGAAGTAGAAGATGGGCAGGAATCTGTCCTTGGGGTATTTTCGAGCATAGCAGCTGATCCATGGAGGTGCCCCGTGGAAAAGGGACGCAGAAGAAACTGGCCCCTGGCAGGACTGACAAATCAAATGCACTCACATACCTGAGATATCCCAGATGACATCACAGGCCTGTTTGACATCAAAGGGTCAAGCCTGATGATGTCAAAAAACTGCTGACTCTTGCTGCCCAGTGGAACTCAGAAAAAGCTGGAGAAAGAGGGTCATTTGGGCTCACTGGCAAACCTTACCCCTGGACTTGAAGAGGTCTTGCGTTGTCTCGGAGATGGCAAGCGGGCCCTGCTATTTACATGAACGGCAGGATACATTCTGGGGACACCTATTTCCTACCTGGAGGCAACACACCTCAAGGGAAAACGGCATTGAGGGAAGCGATCCCCAGGCTGGACAATGGTCTCAGGACCTTCTCAGCTGTGGTTACATTGGAGTGGGCATCGCACTGCAGAAGGAGTGCACCTTCTGCACTCCTGACCTCCTGCACCTATGACTTTGCTCCGGTGCTCTACTGTCATCAGAAAGAAGTGGGTGGCCTCAGCCCCTGGGCACCTGTTCCTCTCGCCCAGATAGGTCTTGCCATCTGTTTTGCAAGTCCTGGCCAAATTGCAGAATCCCCTGCTGCGGCTTTTGCACATCTCCAAATCTGGGTGGTTTTTGCCGTTAGTTCTCGGGAGATGTTTTATCTTGCCAGCAAATCTCCACACCCCTCTGCTTGTCCTTTTTAAAAGAGATGGGGAGGCTCCCACTGATGGAGAAGAGGAGAGTGTGGAACTGGCACCCGTGACTGTACCTGGGCCTGCCTTCCAGCCAATCCTCTTTTCACCTCCACCGAAGACGGCAGAGATGAGGAAGACCTGCTCTGTGGCTGCCCTGGCCACCTTCTTGGTCGCAGCTGCCTTCTTATCTCTGGTTCAGGCTAAGCGTGACCCAGGAGTCTACGCCCGTGAGTGGGGTTCTCTTTTTCTCTGCATCATGCCATATTTGGGGGGGGGGGGGTGTGCTCACATCGCATTCACACAAAGAGCTGTTTCAGCTTAACAACACTTTGGAAAGTGTGCTACAGCATCTATCCACACAACTGTTTCTGCCCCAATTTCAGGCAGTTCAAGCCAAGTACTGCTCTTTCCAGCAGAGGCTGGACCCATTTGAAGGAGGAGCCCAAAGTGCTTCCTCTGGAGAATGAGACGTGGGGACCCGCACACTGGAAGGTGCCTTTGTTGGTCAGAGAACGGGCCCTTCTGCTTCGGACAAAACTTCCAAAACCCACCTAAGAACTTTTTCTGTGGTGTTTCTGTCCCACCACTGTGTGGTCTTGTGCTTGCGTTCACTGGTCTCCAGAGAAATACCTGCACAAGTAGGCAAGCTGGTGGCTGTCCATACAATGACAGCATTTGGACATCTAGTCCATCTGGTGACTGTACTCCCGAGACCCTCCAGGAGTGGAAGAATCCAGTGCTGGATTTTCCTTGGTCACTTACGCCCGTGTGAAGAGTGGAGGTCTGCTAAGTCAGACCTTGGTGGATTTGGTTTGAGGTTGACTTCATGAGCTAGCAACAGCCCTCCAGGCTCTCAGGATGTCTTTTCCTGCCCTTCCTGGAGATGACAGGGATTGTGCCCGAGACTTCCGGTATGCAAAGCTAGTGCCCTGCCACTGAGCGATGGCCCCACCTCCACCCCTTACAGACCCTTAGCCCTGAGGCTGGAGCTCCTCTTTCAAAATGACTCAAGATCCCACTATAGTGTTTATTGTTGGGCCTTTACAAACTTGGATTCTTCTTTCCAGCTCCCAGCAACTCTTAAATAGCTGTCAAGATTTCCTCACAATGAAATCACAGGAGAGACAGGACAGCTGGTGGGTGGAGACTGGGGTCACTCTTATGCACCCACCTACTGGTGAGAAGCTGCTCCAGACCTCCAAGGCATGAGCTGAGCATTGGAACTTGCTCAGCCCCTTGACGGAGGCTCCTTGCCCGCTGGTGGCTGCGTCCCTGCCTGTGAAGGGGATTGTGCAAGGAGGAGTGGCAGAAGGGAATGATTCTCCAGGAGGAACAACTCATGGCATGACTCCCATTCCCTTTTGTTTTTCAGTTGGACCCAACGCACAGGGCCCCTGTTGTGTCAGCTACATTTCAAGGTCACTCCCACTGCAGATCCTGGCATCCTATAAGGAACGTAGTGGCGGTTGCCCCCAGCCAGCTATCATGTGAGTTATACAAGTGTACTTATCCTTCTGTACATTACAAAATGATGAAGGTTAGCTTTGTTTCAATGGTACATGGCACATCTGTTTGGCCCATGTGGCACTCTGGATTACACCGAGATTCAATGAGTTGGGCAAGGATGCACTCAAATGCAACGCCATTCTACAAGTCAAAGGATTTTGTTCCCATCCTCAGCCTTCTCGAGTTGCAATCTGGGGAGAACAATATTAGCCTACCTCCCAAGGCTGTTGTACAGCTTCCTGTAATAATGGACACAAAGCACTTACAAGAGGTACTATACTAATGTTGCATTTCATGAATTCACCTGATCTTTCTTCAGAAGCAATTCTCATTCCTTCTTGGAAGATATTGTAGGCTTCTGCAGTTGGAGAGAGCTCATCCCTATTTTCATATACTGACTGATAATAAAGATTTATTTATATACTTACTGTATTCCTATCCTACCTTTTTCTCCAGAGGGGACCCAAGATAGCGTACAACAGTAAAAAAAAAAACACAACACAATTAAAAATTAAAATACAGAATAATTCATGAAACATTAAAACAATCTAAAAAACAATTGTGATCACACAAACACAATACAAATACTAGGGTAGCAACAGGTAGCTTATAAAAAGGACCAAACTGTAAAAACCAAACGTCCCGAGTTTAAAAAGGGCCAAGAACACAGAAGTCTTGTCTAAAAAGAATTGTCCAGACTCCACCAGAAGGTCTCTAAGGAGGGAGCAGTTTGTAAATCCAGAGGGAGGGAGTTCCATAGGGTTGGTGCCACTACTGAGAAGGCCCTGTTTCTTGCCTCACACCTAGGCAACAGCACTTGCAGAAGGGCCTTCTCTGATGACCTGAGGGGACGAGCCAGATTGTGCAGAAGTAAAGATCATAAAGAGATGGCTCCACTCCCAAAAATCCATCATTCAGAGGTCCAATCACCCACAAAAAGACAATTCCAAGATAAACAGAGATCTCTAAGCCAACATGAACGCAGATTCGAGGAAAGAGAGAAAATGAGCAAATGGTGTGCAGAGATGCAGCTATACACTGAGACCCTGCTCTGTCAGTATGTCTTCGGTACAGCCCAGCCTTTGTGAATGTTGATGTAACATGTTCTCTGAGAGCCTGACCTTATAGCTGTAATGCCAGCCTGAGATTGGAGGCAAACCCAACTTCTTCCAGAACCCAGTGAATCTGAGCCTGCACAGGGTGTTAACATGCTGGCCTTGGAGCCAGATCTCAGTTTGCATCCCTGAGTAGTTTACTGGGTGACCTCGAGTCAATCACTGTCTCATGGGGTCCTTGAGCGAAGAAGGCTGACCTACACCAAAAATGAACAAGTCACAATGGACAATGTAGCAGCTGTCAAACAATTGGGGATCTATATTTTAAGGTCAGACCCTGTTAAAGACTCTGTAGATGAAGAGTTTGACGGGAGAGCTGTCTGTGCATTTCAGGGAGGTTCCTGGTGGCTTGGAACAATCAAACCAAGGCCCTTGCAGTTGGCATCCAGGAGAAGTTCTCCAGGGCTGTTGCAGAGCAGAGGGTTGCCTCTTTTCAGGTGTCTCACTGGACGCTAAACACATCTTTCTCTTTTGCAGATTTGAAACAAAGAATGGCAAGCAAATCTGCGCTGATCCACAGGCGGAGTGGACCAAGGCCCGCATGCGTGCTCTTGACAGAAACTGATCATGCCCCGTGACTACCTTCTCCACCAACACTGTAACAGAAGAGAAGGCACCCCTTTACAACTAGCAGCTGGGGAGAGGGGGCGCTGCCATTCCTGCTAATAACCAGACCACACCTGAATAACCCATTTATTGCTCATGTCTCCTGGTTCAATTATGTATGCTTGCTCCTGGCTTTGCAAGTGGTGTGATAGCCACACATTGTTCTGCCTCCGTACTTCAGGCTAACTCCTCAGCTTTAAAATAGCTTTCTATAAAGGTGCTGCATGTATGCTTATTCACTTGTGCTTTCATTCTTCCCTTCATTGCAAATGGAATTGAGACATTTTAAAGCATTTGCAAAAATTGCTTCAGGATGGAGCGCCTGGGGGGAGGCATCTTGGTGATGAGCTGAGTGCTAGCCAATCGGTGCTGTCCAGAACCAGCTTTTCATGCAAAATTACAGAACTGTTTGTTTTCCCCTGATGCAAAGGTATGTTTCTACTGAACACGCTGAAAGCTTTTCCAAAGCAGCGTGCTATCATTTGCCATCTTTTCTTGTTTAAACTAAGTCTTTTTAAACTAAGTCTCTTCCTACATCTTTAACAACAGTCTGACAGGCAGAAATTCGCCAGATGAAGTTTTCCACATCTCTAAAAAGAAAACTCCTAAAACTGTTTCCTGCTTAATTTTGACCAACGAGGGCCTGCTGTTCTGAGTGACAGGAACAAAACCAGAACATTGAGCAGAAGGCATCCATATTCATGAATCATGTCCATGATAATTTGATGGAACTTCCATATTCAGAGGTAGCGTACCTTTGCACACCTGGGAGGTAACGGCAGGGGAGAATGATTGCCTTCATGCCCTGGTTGTGGACTTCTTGAGTTAGATAAGGAAGGGGGGGTTGAAGTGTGGAGGAGAGTAGTTGGCTAGTGCTACAACTCTCCTCTTCACTTCCGCTCCATCCTCCTCTCTTCCTGTCGCAGTCAAGGACTGGCACAGGTAAAGAGGAGCAGCTTTTCACCTCCTGCCTCAGGCCCCAAGAAGTCTTGCCCTAACCTTGGGTGCCTATGAAATATATCTCTAGGGAGAGAAAACTGATAAGAGGGAGGGAGAGGAAGTGGAATTTAATCCTTGCAGCACAGAATCTTTTAATCCGTTGCACCTGAAATGTGGGCTTTCTTCACAGATGAGAAGCCTGTAATTATTTAGGATTATTCTGTTCCTGCTTGTGAAATGCTGAGAGCCTGTAATACATGGTGCAAAAACTCATAAGAGGTGCTTGAATGCTACTATGGATGACTTGAGTCAAAAGAAATGGAGTACACCAAAGGAAGGAAGGACAGAGGGAGACACTGCTGTCATGCTTTGGCACCTGTGACTCAGGGGCCAGAGGTCACTGGGAGAGCACATGGTTTGCATGCAGAAGGCCCCGTGCTCAGTCCCCACCATTGGGTAACAGGCACCCAGGTAGGAAGGTCTCAGAGAGTCGCTGCCAGTCCGAGCGCACACTGCTGGATTAGATGGGTGAATGGTTTGACGTAGTATTGGCAGGTGGGCCCCATGAAGGAGCAGGAGAGCGGATGTTTTGCATGCAGTTGGTTTCAGCTCCATTCAGGCCAACTGGAAAGTTCTCGGTGACAGGACTGTAGAGCTGCTCCCAGTCAGAATCTGCAGCTCTGGGCTAGAAAAACGGTCACTGAAAGACTGGCACACTCACTTCCTTCCCTTTTTCACATGGGCCTCTGCCCTCCTTTGCGTCAGGCAGCCCTTTGGGCAAGGGACCTGCCCTCTCCTTCCTTGTAAAGCATCATGTGCACAGATGGCACCAGAAGACCAAGACTAGTCCAAGGCCCTTCTAGGCATTTTGTTGCCACAGTGGAGACTGTGTCTGATATGCGCAGCTTGCTTAACACTTGCAGCTCAACGGACTGTGGAATATGGTTTAGCTTGGCACAGAGTCCCCTCTGAGTAGCCTCCCCAGAGGATCAGAAGGTAACTCTTCTGAAGCAGCACCAAGCCCTGGCACCTCTCTGCCTTGACTCCAGCCAAGATTGGCTTCACTAACTCTGGTTCTGTAAACATGTCTTGTTCCTAGTGTTGCCAGATGCCAGATGTGCGGTCAGAGGTTTCGGAGGGCCATCTTCAGCCTCTGGGTGAGCAGCCACCCAACTCTTCCACCCTTCTGCCCTCTTGTCCCTACTCCAAACTGAGCAAACACTGCTGGCATGCACTTTGATCTCCTGGAACTGGCTTGGAAGGAGAGGAAAAGGCAGATTGTGAGGGGGGGGGGGAGTTTCTATCAACAGCAGTCAAATGTGTAGCATCACTTGACTGCCCCTTGTGACATCACCAGCCCCTCCTCGCATGCTGATGTCTCCAGTGTTTTGAGCTCACCTGCAACAGGGCTGCGCACCTCTCAGAAAGGTGATCCAGAGAGTGGCCTTGAAGGGAGCTCCTGGATCTTGCCAGGACTGCTTTGCTCCCCACACAGGTTGGAGCTTCTGCATTTCATTGGCAGTGTTGACACAGTGGCATTCAAGGCAGCTCCTGGGAATGGCTTCCTTCGGACAGCCAGTTCAGCACAGTTCATTGTGTTCATCATGGTTACGCAATTCATGCAGCACGTGACATTTTACAAAGTACAAGAACACAGGAACGATCTGGGGCAGAGCAAATATGCCGCCTGCCTCAATCCTAGGATCGCCAGCTGAGCAGGCTGGCCTGCTCCTGTGCGGGGCACAAGGCCAGAGTGGAGAGAGATGGCAGGGGGTCTGCTTGGCTGAGTCAAAAATAGAGCAGTGATTTTCAGCATTTTTCTCCTCACAGCACACTGAGCTCTGTGGAACTCCCTCTGGTCCTCACCTCTTGTTGGTGCCACTTCTGGCTTCCAGGAGACTTTTCAGGGTTCTGCAGCTCTGTTTCGAGAACAACTGTCCATCGTAACCAACTGCCTGACCCTCTTCCTCTGCTTTACAGCAATTTTCAATCACTCTGCTCCAAACTCCCACAGCACACCTGTGAATTGTTCACAGCGTGGCACGGAGATAGAATACAAAAAGGGCTAATAAATCTTAAGAACATAAGAACAGCCCCATTGGATCAGGCCATAGGCCCATCAAGTCCAGCTTCCTGTATCTCACAGCAGCGGCCCACCAAATGCCCCAGGGAGCACACCAGATAACAAGAGACCTGCAAGGCTTCCTGGGAATTGTAGTTAAGAACATAAGAACAGCCCCACTGGATCAGGCCATAGGCCCATCTAGTCCAGCTTCCTGTATCTCACAGCGGCCCACCAAATGCCCCAGGGAGCACACAAGACAACCAGAGACCTGTATCCTGGTGCCCTCCCTTGCATCTGGCATAGCCCATTTCTAAAATCAGGAGGTTGCACATACGCATCATGGCTTGTAACCCATAATGGATTTTTCCTTGAGAAACGTGTCCAATCCCCTTTTAAAGGCATCCAGGCTAGACGCCATCACCACATCCTGTGGCAAGGCGTTCCACAGACCGACCACACGCTGAGTAAAGAAATATTTTCTTTTGTCTGTCCTAACCCTCCCAACACTCAATTTTCGTGGATGTCCCCTGGTTCTGGTGTTATGTGAGAGTGTAAAGAGCATCTCCCTATCCACTCTGTCCATCTCCTGCATAATTTTGTATGTCTCAATCATGTCCCCCCTCAGGCGTCTCTTTTCTAGGCTGAAGAAGTAAACCAATAAATATATATTGTTTGGTGCCATCCATGTGCATTGGCACTACCTGCAGAATAAGAGGATGAAGCCTCTCAGCTGAAGGGGCATTTGAACCCAGAACTCTCTGACATTGTGAGACACCAAGCCACACTTGCCCTCTGGTCTCACTATAGAATTTCAGCCTCTTATTGCTCCCCAGTAACCATGTTAGACCTCTCCTATTCCACAGATGCGTTTAAGCCACCCAAGACAGGCACATTACTACAGCTTGTGACAGCGAGTTCCATGTAGCAACAATATGCTGTGTGATGAAATAGTTCCTTTTGTATGCCCCAACTTTACTGCCCATCAATTTAATTTGCTTACTCCAAGTATTACCATTATGGAGGATGGGGGTCTGTGGCCACCGCTTCTGCACCCTGCATGGGTTGGTAGCACGGTTGGAGAATCTCTTCAGCTGTTTTCCATCCCAGTTTCTTTCCAGGCCTGACCCCTTCAGGGCATATTTTGTACTGAAGTTTAGCAACAGCCTGCAAGAATCAATTCTCAGCCCTGTCAACATGACCCAAGAAATTATCTGTGGCTATCAGGAAAATGCAGGACAAACCAGGAACCCTGGTGGACACCAAAAGCTTACAGGTGAAGGTGAGCTGTAGCATCAGCAGTCCTGCCTCAGTGGCATCCCCCTCCCCCCAGGACACTGCCTTTTATCAAGTGGTCCATCTAACTCAGTGATATCCACACTGACTGGCAGCAGCTCTCCAAAGGGTCTACCCTACCTGGTGATGTTGCCAGGGATTGAACCTGGGACCTTCTGCACACCAAGTTTCATGTGCTGCCTCCCTGTCACCTGTGTGACTACAATGCCCCCCTTTTCTCCTGTGTCTTGAATACCTTTTCACAGATGATGCTTTCCCTGCCAATGCTGTAATGCACAGGTTTGAAGTCAGAAGGTGGGGAAAGATCTTGTGCCAGCTGAGACAGTGAAGAGAAGTGCCACCTGGGAATGGACCACACTTACAGCAATTTGTGTATTCACGTGGCAATGTAGGTAGAAGGTCCATTTCTCTCTGGCATCTCGAAGAGGATTTGAGTGAGCAGGGCTGCAAAAGATCTTTGCCTGGGGCATAGGCAAGCTTCTGCCAATCAGAATCTGAGCTAGATGGCCCCAAGGTCTGATTCAGCAGAACAGCAGCCAGATGTGTTCTCCTGAAAAGCCTTGGGAGGGAGCACAACTCAGGGGAAAGCAGGTGCTTTGTGGACAGAAAGTCTCCAGCCGAAAGGTGTCAAGGAACAGGGCTGGGCAAGCTGGGGTCTCCGCCTTAGAGCACTGCTGCCACTCATTCCTATGACACTGGATTAGAAGAATCCAGACCCAACCTGTGAGGCCAACAGAAGAAGTCGCTTCAGACAGCAGGCTGACAAGAGGCACCTCTTCATCCTGCTCCCTGGATTCAGAAGAGGGGAATGGAAAGGAAGAGGGACCCACAATGTGAGAAACACTGCTTTAACAGATCTGTGTATGGCCATATTTCTGGATTAAATGGCAAAGAGGCAGTGCATTCTTAAAGCATTTATTGAGACTACTTTTCAGACCTCCTAATAGTGATTTTTTAAAGCAATGGAATGTGCGCCTTTGGCAGGCATGTCTATGGTGAGGCCTCACCCAGCTGTTCACCAGCACTCAGGGTGTGGAACTGATGAGGCCACCGGAGAGACAGTAACCCTGAGAAGTTATCAACACAGCCTGGTGTTCTGGCGCCCCTGTGGAAAAACACTCATTTAAGAAAACGTATACCCTGCCTTCCCATTATAAAAATAATACACAAAGCAGTTCACAAACACAATCACGATACAATAAAACAGCAATTAACACAATTTTCAAAAATATTTTTAAGAAAACAGTAAAAAATATTAAAAATCAACCACTGGGCAGATTAAAAACCTGCTGCAACATGATCACCTGTATCTTGAAAACAGTTACGGGACATCCCAAGGGAGGCAGAAAGATAAGCGTCTCTAGGGAGGGATTTCCAAATCTGGGTAAACCAGCAGAAAAAGGTTTGGCTCATATGAGAGCAGAGGCTGAATCCAGGCACTGAAACCCCCCTGCACTGCTGGGTGGCAGAGATGCATCAAGCACCTTAAGGCAGCCCTGTCCAGATATGTTCTGGCTGCCAGAGAGCACTCGCTGGTGCCTCTCTCTGCTCGCAACAGAGAGGGAGGGCAGTCCAGAGACCAGATTTGGTCATCATCAAGAAAAAGCGAGGCAGTCCCATTCCCTCTCCTGAGTGCACACAAAGCAGGATGCTTTGGCAACACAACATGGGGAATGCAAGGCACTTAAGAGTTAGCTGCCTTGTATAACACTTTACTAGGTCTGATCCATCCATACTGAATGGCTCAGAGCTGCACAAGGTTCAAAGCATAGTCAGTGTGGAAACAGAAGTTCTTGAGCTCCCATTCCAGAACATAACCGAGCAATCCAGACATATTTCCTTGATAAGACCGGCACCCGTATTAAATTTTTTAAAATTCCTGGTTGATTAGTAGCATGACATCCCCAGAAGCCTCAAGAAGTGCATCATAGGAAGTGTAGAAAACACCACAATTTTAGACCAACTTCCCTGATGCTGGTCAGAAAGAGCACCTCACTGTGGGATGGTTTCGCTGTTTGCAGTAGTGACGGCTTTTGAGGACCACTTAAACAAGGTCTGGCTGCCACAATGAAGTCAGGTCCTGAGGCCACTTTCAGGGCAGGTAACAAGTTAAAACACACACACATTTTAAAAGGCACAGTAAGAATTTCAACATAAACTCCATCCCAGTCAACTCTGCTCTAGCCTCCAAAATACAGCCCTTGTGAAGTCTCAACCCTATTTCATAAAATAGCTGTAGAACTTCACAAAATACTCAGGTCTGGGGTTTGGCAAGGAGACCAAGCCATGAACTTGTGAGCCAGCCAGAGAGAGCTCCACATATTTGCTTTGAGTTGTCCAAATCTTGCAGAACAAAAAAGTCAAGAGTACAACACCACTTGGCCCCACGGGATGTCAGATGCCACGGGGAAGGGAGCAGTCTCTCTGGCATGCTGGATGCAAGCTGCTGAAAATCCTTAATTCAGCTGGAGGAGGTTCCCTTCTCAGAATAACAATCTTCACTGGCCTTTGTGTGAACTGAAATTCTACAGATTCCAGCTACCTGCCTCAGAGTCAGTTTTCATGGACCTGGCAAAGTTCTGCTGGGACCAAGGCAGCTTCTGAAGCTGGAAACCCAGGCACTGAAGGGACACTGGCCTCTGAGTGATCCGTCCTGCTAGGCACCCACAAGTGAGGACCATTCAAGTGCTGAGAAGACGATCGGCCCAGTGGAGTGTGGAAGTGGTTCAGGAGACAGGGCTCTCCACGGTCAGCAAAGGTTTGGCTTGGTGCAGTAACGTGCGGGTCCCCTGGAGGATGTTGTGGCCACAGTCCGGGGGCCTGGGGATTGGTGTGCTGCATCTGCAGGACAGGAAAGGCAAGAGGAGGAGAGCTGGGATAGCTCTGAGTAGGGTAAGAACCTGGCGCTGGATTCAGTCTGAAGGGAAGAGAGAAAATACATATCATCCAAGTTTTACACGAGGATTTTTTGCAAGGTTACCCACCCAACTAACTAGTCTTAGACAACATTTATGAGACCAATGCCGGCCAAGAAGCTGCCACCTACTGAGCCAGCCCACTGGTCTGTCAAAATCAGTACCTGCCTACTATGACTAGCAAAAGCTGTCCGGTCTTTCAGGCAGGGGGTTTTCCCCATCTTTCTTATATGTTCATTGCATATAGAAATTTATTAAATAAAGAAATGCCTGGAAAAGCCAGCAAAGTGAGCCCAAGACCTGCTCTGCACAAAGCATGTGGTCCTTCACTGTGCTGCAGTCCCCTCCCTCAAAAGCACTGGTCCCCTTTAGGCCAGGACTGGGCAGGGATATCAATGCCAGGGAAGAAGTAAGAATGCACTGGGATTCCCTGCTGAAGCTAAGCTGACAGGCAGACAGGAATCCCACAAGCATCCCCGTCGCCCAGAAATGACAGCTCCATCCCACACTGAACAGGCCAAAGATTAGGAGGGAGGGGTGCTTGCCTACTGCTCTGGGAGCTGATGGAAAAGGTAGCTGTCTTTTTAGGCAACTTTGGTCAACTAGTTTTCAAAACTATAGCACAAAGACCTAAAACAAAATAAACAAGTTTGGAACAGGACAAGGAAGGAAGAGGATGCTCCACACACAAGGCACCCCCACGGAGAAGGTCCTTTTTCCTGTCACTACCCACCTTATCTCACAAGATGGAGATCTCAGAGGAGGGTCTCTACTGACCTGCACAACTACTGAGCAGCTATTTTGGACAATCGAGAGACTTGCCATACACCACCCAATTAAAAAATCTGCTGCAAGTATCAAACCTTTGGAAAATCCAAACACGCTAGCTCAATTGTGAGAATGTGTGCTTACTTCCTGCTCAGGCAAGCCCTTCTTTCAGCTAGAGACCCCGGAATGTACTTCAGCCCTGGTATTCGCCTCAGCAGCTGGAAAGGAAACTTCTGGTCCAGGCGGGATGCTGTCGATTCAGGGAGATCCAAACCAAAGCAGTAGCCATAACCATCTGAGTTTGGCAGTAGGCTAAGGAGAACCGCAAAGGTATAGAAAGAAAACCAAGACTTTTACTCGTGGCACAGGCACCCTGAGGAAAGCCACACAATTCAGGATACTGTAACAGAGAGATCTGAATTTCACACGTGAAACTTTGGAAGAAATTCACTCAGCGTGGCTGGACAGAAAGAGAGCAGGGATTGAGTCAGAGTTCGTATATCACAGTGGTGACTTGCATAAACCTGAGTTTATAAGTCCTGGGTTCAAATTTCTGCTCAGCCCTGAATTCACAGGGAGCCTCATGTCAGAATAGCATATTAATCAGCATATCTGACAAGTTTGTTGCAAAGATGACTGAGCTAACAGCACAAGCCTATGCATGTCTCCTCAGAAACAAGTCTCACTGGGTTCAATGGTGCGTACTCCAAGGAAAGAGTGCACAATATTGTAGCCTAAGTAAATTTTTTTGCAGATCAGCATCTTGATCATCAGCTGGCCCCTCAAGTCCACCTACAGATACCTCTGACAGGAAGAGCTGGGAATCTGAAGCGCGTCATCAGCTGTGAGAAACACACAGAGCAATAAAGAGGCTGCTTCTATGGTTGCTGTCCTCACCAGCAGGAAACCAGAGTACAGCAGCTTTGACTCCTCCTTTGAAATAACATGATTTATTTCAGACAAGTGCAAGAGAATTCTGTGGGCTGGTATCTTGACCATAAGCTAGTCCTAAGTCACCCTGAAGCAAGTCCAGTCCCTCCCTCTGTAGAAAAGAGCCCAGAACATGAACTTTTATCAGAAACCTCATAAAATTATAAGATCAACCTATAATATAGATATATCAAGATTTTGGTTTGAATCATAAGAGTTCGAAGTCCAACCTCTAGTCCAACCTCCTGCCAATAGCAGGAAATTATGTTAGAGTATCTCCAGCAGGTGCCAATTGAACCTCTGCTCAAAGGTCTCCAGTGAGGCAGAATCCACTACCTCCCTTGGCAATCTGTTCCACTGCCGAACCACTCTGTCAAGAATTCTTCCTGATGCATAGCTGGCTTGGTCTGATATGATTCTTCAATAATGTTCTGACTCTGTTGATAGTTTATTTGCCCTATTTGTTTTGATTTTATGTTTTACTTTTGTGACTGGGAGCCTCTATTCTAGAACAGAAAAAAAAAATGAACTGTATCATTTAAAAACTAGAACTCCACTGCAAGGTTGTTGCAGAAATAACTGAGATGTGAGGTTTCTGAGATGTCAAGTTTGCAAGGCTGGCAAAGGATACAAATGTTTCCAATTAAAAGGCCACATAAATTCCCCAGGAGCGAAGCACTTGGAATAAGCCATGCCGCACCAAGCAAGAGCCACGGCACGAGTGTCACACGGAGGTTGATCCCAAAGAACAGTGTCCTCTTCATCTGAGAGCGGACAATAGATGCACTCAACATGGCAAAAGCCACAGGGGTGAACCCTTCGGCATCTGCCACCTTGAACCACTCAGATACAGCAGCTCGGAGCACAAGGTAGACCACGGCTGAGAGAACGGCAAAGGCTATGGTGAGGAAACAGTGTTTCACACTGCCCACATTCTTTTCAAAGCTGCCGGCGAAGTACCAAATGATGACAGCACCACACACCAAGGAAATCAAGTCCTCGTACACAAAGATGTAGGTCACCAGCCTATAAACTGAATGTTAAAGAGCCATTTTAGAGAAGGAGCTGCTGAGAGGCAAGGCCCAGGGATGGAGCCAACTGAAGATGCTGTAAAATACTAGGGGTGGGGGGTGGTCTTTGAAAAGATGTAAAAAAAACTACAACTCTTTCAAAATGGAAGAGGCATCAGGGCATGAAGGCAACAGTCATTCAGTCATAGAGGTTCGCAGCCCTGTCTGATCTCCTCTGAAGCTTCTTTATCCCCAATCTAAAGCCCTACTGAAAGTAGCTTTAGATAGGAGATAAGGGCTTTGTAAACAAGCTATGGAAGAGATCACAGGGGGCGGTGAGCCTCCAGGACCCTGCAAGAGGCCAGTGCTGCCCCCCATGGTAAATAAAAAAGCCCCTTGGCAGCAGTAGCACTGCAATCTCTGCAGCACTGTCACTGCCATCAGAGCAGGGCCACTCTCCTTAAGGGGGAATGTCCTGCTTCCAGTCGTGACCCACCAATTTGGGAATCACTGCTCTAAGGCAGCAAAATTTGTCCTCCACCATACCACTTCACATGGTCCACCTATTTGAAGTACCTGGTGATGTCATCATTGCCAGTTACTTCTGGATTGGGAGGCCAGATGCAACACAACAAATAGCAGTAAGAGGCTCAGGGTGGACAGAATGGCTTTTCTGAGCATCGAAAAGCATGCTCTGGAGCTCTGCCCACCAAGCCGAGCCTCCTACTGTTGTTGTGTTGCGTTCCTGTTCTTGCTATCAGGTGGCAGGTATCTAGGGGTCCTGAGAGTACCACCAAACACCACCTCAAGTACCACTGGATGTACCCATAGCACTGGTTGAGAAACACTGCTCTAAGTTATATTGCCTTTGGACACAGAAGTTCCATCAGTATCACAGCTAAGAACACCAAGATCCTTGTTGGACTGAATCAAAAGGCCCATCTCATCCAACATCCTCCTTCCCACAGTGGCCAGCCACAAGCAGGGCATGAAGACAGCAGGCCTCTCCCCTGAGGTTCATCCCCAGTACCTGCATTCAGGAAGATGGAATAGGAGAGGCACTATTCCATCCTGACCCATAAAAGTTGCTGCTTGGACCCCACAGGGGGACAAGTGAAGGCAGCAGGCCTCTCCCCTGAGGTTCATCCCCAGTACCTGCATTCAGGAAGATGGAATAGGAGAGGCACTATTCCATCCTGACCCATAAAAGTTGCTGCTTGGAACCCACAGGGGGACAAGTGGCCCCGCACATGGAAGCTTAAGTACTCACTACTATAGATAAGGGGTGGGTCCAGTGTTTGTGTTGGAGGGGGCATGAGCACTCCCTTAACTCCAAAGCCCAGGTCAACCAGGTGGGTAGACCTGCGCTCCAGCATGGACCTGCAGGGGAAACCTGGGTGCCAGGTTGAGCTTATGGTCTCTGCAGCTGAGGTTTGCTGGGTGGGCAGACCTGTGCCCCTGCCTGGACATGAGCCCAGATCTGCCTGCTGGGCACCTGCTCTCTGGAGCCATCTCTTCCAGGTAGGTAGACCTGGGCTCCTGGTTGAACTTGTGCCTATGTGGCTGCGGTTTGCTGGGTGAGGAGACCTGGGCTACTTGGACATGGAGCTCAGATCTACCTGCTGGGTAGACCTGGGCTCCCAGCTGAGCTTGTGGCTGAGGTTTGCTGGGCGGGTAGACCTGAACCCAGATCCGCCTGCTGGCTCCCACTCTGACTGCCCTCTGGAGCCGCCTCTTCCAGGCGGGCAGACCTGGGCTCCCAGCTGAACCTCGGCCTCTGTGGCCACTTGCTGGGTAGGCAGACTGGGCCCTGCCTGGTCTTGGAGACCAGATCTTCCTCCTGTTGGGCTCCTGTTCCCACTCAGCTCCGCCAGCCACCAACGCCACGCCCAGTGACTGGCTCCGGTGGCGTAGCTGGAGGAGGAGTGGAGCACTCAGGGAGGTGGGTGAGCGGCCCCTCCCTTCGGAGTCATTCCTGGCGGGGGGGCAAAACGGAGCACTACGGCTTGGGCTGCTCGCCCACCTCCCTGCCTGGCTGAGTGCTCCGCCCCCCTCCAGCCAGCCACCGACTGGCTCCTGACTCTGCCCCCCACTGGTGTGGAGGCTGGGGAAGGCCACGCACTCATGACCCCCCTTGGCACCCTAACAGGGAAGCAGGGCCACCCCCACTACTCTGACTGGGGGGAGGAAGATAGACTGCTCCTGCACAGGGAGGCTCCATCTCCCCCCACGACCCCCCCCCGCGTGCCGCGCCTGCGCGGCTGAAGGCCCTTCCTGCCCGCCCCCTGCCCGCCCCCTGCTCACCCTGCCATTCCCGCACCGCCTCCGGCCGCAGCGAGAGGGCCGAGAACGGGCGGGCGCCCCCCGCCGGCAGCGCCTCGCCCCACCGCAGCAAGCGCGGCCCCGAGGCCAGCACGGAGAGCAGCGCAGTGAGAAAGGCGGCCACCGGGAACGCCGCCATCTTCCTCTTCAGGTACCACTTCCGGCCTGCCATGGTTCTCATTCCGGGTCAAGCTAAGGGGTTGCCACGGCAGCGAGGGGCACGGTGTGGCCACGCCCCTTCTCCCATTGGACAGGGCAGCCCACGTGGGCACGGCGGAGCACGCTCTTTATCAGCCCCCCCCACTCAGCGTGGCCCCGCCCATCCGTTTCTCCCCGCGTAAGAAAACATGCCGACTAGTGACTCTGCGCATGCGCACTTTTCCTAGGCGGCGAGAGGAGGAAGATCCAACGCTCCGATTGGCTGGTCGTGGCCCCGCCTATTGCTGTTGTCAGACGTCAGAGGAGACCAAGGTGCTGTGTTGGTCCTCAAGGGGGCGTGGCCTGAGCAGGGGCGTGGCGGGAGGGGATGTCCAGCCCACTTGAGAGTCTCTGTATGTCTACTCAGAAGCCAGTTCCGTTATAGTCAATGGGGCTTACTCCCAGGAAAGTGTGGATAAGGTGGCAGCCTGAAGGTCCTTGGGGGCTGAGAGCCCAATCCTATGCATTGATGCACGGTGACCTTTGACCCTAGAGCCACTGGATAGCCCAGTAATACTATTCTTGTTGGCATCCTTCAGTCTCGAAGGACTATGGTATCCCGCTCTGAATAGTGTTCTGGAACAGAGTGTCCTCTCCAGTGCGCAAAGCCTGGGTAAAGTAGATATGGAGGATAGACTGTTACCTATGCAGCAAATCCCCCCTCTCCACGTCGCTGAAATGGTCCAACGGAAAGGCAGAAGCCAATACGGTTGGTTCCAGCGGCGTCGCAGGAGTTGCCAGAACGGGACTGTGTTCAGCCATGAACTGCCTCAGGGACTCCGGCTCCGGATTTTGCCTCGAGGTTGACTCCTGAAGCCTTTTCCATAACTGGATGTAGCCACAAGGCAGTGGAGGTTTGGGATCAGAGTTTTCCTTCTCTCAGATGAGCTGCCTTCCCAGGCTGACGAGTCCCATCTACCCGGTGGCTGTTTAGTCGCCTCTTATGACAAGTACAGCCAAACTGAGGGCCTATTCTTATCCCCAGCCCTCAGGGGAAGTAATACTATAGCATACACACAATGGTAAAGAGCTGCTTGATATTAAAAGCAATAAGGTCAGTCTGCCTGACTTTGGGGCCTCAAAGGCTGTGTTGTATGACAGAAGGTGACAAAATAACCAGGGTGACAGCGACCTGGGTAACAGACCATTTGTGCAAGAAGCTTAAAAGCCACATTGCTAAAGCATGAGAACAGTGAAAAGCTGTTTGAAGCAAAATTGTTAGTTTCACATAATTTTTGCAGAAGCAGTTAGGCCTCAAAGTTGGGAATGTCAGTTAGATAAGCAAGTACCAGCAGGAGAGATGGCCCTCACATCACGGCAGAAAATACACTTAATGCCAGAATGCACTAGAGAGACTCTGTGACTTTTAGATTTCATACTTTCACGCTGTAAGAGCAAAAGCATACATATGGAAACCAAGTGATCCCTTAATACCAATGTACTCAAGGTAATTGGTCGCCTGTGCAGGTTCCACCAAGTTTCCACCCCCAAGGTTCCACTCCTGCGGGCTGAGGGATAAGAGTAGGCCCTCAGTTTGGCTGTATTTGTCATAAGAGGCGACTAAACAGCCACCGGGTAGATGGGACTCGTCAGCCTGGGAAGGCAGCTCATCTGAGAGAAGGAAAACTCTGATCCCAAACCTCCACTGCCTTGTGGCTACATCCAGTTATGGAAAAGGCTTCAGGAGTCAACCTCGAGGCAAAATCCGGAGCCGGAGTCCCCGAGGCAGTTCATGGCTGAACACAGTCACATTCTGGCAACTCCTGTGACGCAGCTGGAACCAACCGTATTGGCCTCTGCCTTTCCATTGGACCATTTCAGTGACATGGAGAGGAGGGATTTGCTGCATGGGAAACAGTCTATCCTCCATATCTACTTTACCCAGGCTTTGCGCACTGGAGAGGACACTGTTCCAGAACCACCATTCAGAGCGCGATACCATAGTCTTCCGAGACTGAAGGATGCCAATGAGTCAAGGTAACTGGTCCCAACAGTTATATAGAATTACAGAAGTTTTAGTAAAGCTTTTGAAAACCCCTTTTAATAAAAGGAACCAAAAGCTACTTTGCTGTGTTATGTTAAGCAACAGGTGTAAAGATAAGAGGGCTGTACGAAGGCACACTAACGAGATGGGCATGCCAAGAAACGGGCCTGAAGTTCTGCCACAGATGAGGTCTTCACACCTGTGTTGAAGTATTTTTGTACCCTCTTTTAATGAGGTTGGTAAAAGGACATGTGAATAAGGTTCAAACCTGAGTAAATGGTAATATAGTGTACCCTGCTGGTTTTTGAAAACTTTTGGAAATTGTGTAATTTTGGCTAAGTTTTAAGATGAAACCCCACCTGTATGTATATCAGAGCCAATCAGTGGTTTTGCCCACTTATTGCCCACCTATCTTCTATCTTTCATGTAATCTATATCTTATTAGGAATTAGCCCCATCTCTGATGTCACATTTCAGCCAATGGGAAATCTAGATTTCCAAACAAAGAGGTGAGAAATTTATAAAAACTTTGGACATCATTGGCTTGAGGTCCATGCTTTGGACATGAATCCCGTGGACCAATTGTATACAGTTCAAATAAAAGCTTGTGAAACTTCACCCTTGAGTACCGAGTCATTCTGAGTTGCTTTCTTCAACCTTGCAACAGGCATGTCTACTCAGAAGTAAATTCCATTATAGTCAATGGGGCTTACTCCCAGGAAAGTGTGGATGACTGTGGCCTGAGACTGCAACCCTAGGCACACTTTTCCTGAGAGCAAGCCCCATTGAACATAATGGGACTTACTTTTGAGTAGACCTGCTTAGGCCTGGGCTGTGAGTGGCCCCTCACTCTGCAGAGACACCCAGGGAAAAAAGCATGAACAGAGAGTCGGAAGGGGCAGGATGTGCAGCATTGGTTTTATTTAGTTGAAACATTTATATCCTGCCTTGCCCAGGCCGAAGCACCTGCTTACAAAGCTCCATAGTAATATGTGCAATGAATCACCAGTGGCGTAGCTGGAGGGGGGCGTAGCGCTTGGTTCGGTGGGGAGGCTCAGCGGGGCGGGCAAGCGACCCCTCCCATACGGCTCCGTTTTGCTCCCCCTGCCAGGAATGGCTCCAAAGGGAGGGGCCGCTTGCCTGCCCCGCTGAGGGTCCCTGCCGGACTGGGCGCTCCGCCCCCCCTCCAGCTACACCACTGTCCTGATGGCCTCACTCACCAGTTGAGTGTCCCAGCCAAGTGGACTGGCTGGTCATTTTGGTCACAAGAAACAAGGATGTATTTCCAGCTGCTGGCTTCCGCCACATACTTGCAATCATTCACGTATTCCTGGGAGAGCCTGCAGCTTGTGACACGGAATTTCCTGGTGCTCTTTTTATATTCCAGATTCTTGATTACGTATGGCTGTCCCATGATGCATGTGTAGTCGATAAACTTCTTGGGTGCATGGATGAATGTGTTGAATCGTTTACAGCCACTCCGGGTCAGAGCTATCCTCTTGTTGCGCATTTCACTGTTACATCGGTTATGATCCATATTCTCCAGGAGGGTCACATATTTCCTCTGGAAGGCGTGTGGGCGCTGGGTGTGAGAAATGTGGATGGCAGACATGCTGAGAAGGCACAGGCCCATCAGAAAGGCTTCTTGTAGAGCCATTCTTTCAGCTGGTCCTACAGTTCTAAAAAGAATGTGGTTAATGCAGAGGCACTCTATACCTTCTGACCATTAAACCAGTCTAAGATTCCCATTTTGCAGGAAAGGCTGGAAATTAAGGCTGCAGGGCAGTCCTATCCTATTACTTACCTGGAAGTAAGTCCTTCTGGCTAAAATGGCTAAACCCATGTTGGCTTCTGAGTAGACATGCATAGAATTGGGTTCTAAGGGCCCAATCCTAATGGGCCATAGTGCTGGCACTGGGTGTTATAAGCATGCTGTAAAGCACACTTACGGCACCCTTGGAGGAAGGACTGCTGGCACCAAGCCAGCACCTGTCAGTGCTGAACCAAGCACTGAACAGACACTGCCTGGAGGAAGGTGAGAGCTGGAGGGGGGGCAGTGCAGGCTTTCAGGGCCGGAGGAAGGTGTTCTAGACTGGGGGTGGGGCAGGGGAGGAAGCGGCTGGGGGAGTGGGAGTGTCGGAGTCCTGTTTTGCTGGGTCCTACCCTCCATGTCGGGCTGAAAAGCCCAACATGGTTCTCTTGTCTGTGCCAGCAAAATAGCCCATGCAGATATGAGAAGCCCCATTGTGGGGCCTGGGGCTTTCCTCGCGGTAAGGGGACAAAATTGCCCAGTGCCTGCAGGATTCAGTGGTCAGGAAGTTTAGGATTGGGCCGTAAATTAGATTAGGTGCTAGGGACCTCTGATAGAATTCTCAGCACCTCAGCAAACCACAGCTGCACCACATCAGTGTACATAGAATTACAGCTTTCAATTCCCCATGCACAGACTGAGAAATTGCAGCCCTGCACATTGCTGCTGCCACTGCCACCACCTGAACAGTCATGGCAAAGGCATGAGGATTGTTCCTTTCACTCTTGATAAAGTCTGTTTCTTTGTGAAACAGAAAGGAGCACACACGGTTCATGGAAGGGAGACAAAACACACTGCATCTTCTTCTCATTGTGTTGGCAAATGCTTCTTAAACCTGTTTAAGGGAGCAGTTCTAAGGGGAGGGTATTCCACAGTTCAGGGGCCACCACCGAGAAGGCCCTCTTCCTGGCCGCCGCCCCTCTCACATCTCTTAGTGGCGGCACAGTCAAAAGGGGCCCCCCAGATGATCTAAGAGCACGGGCAGGATTGTAGGGAAGGAGGCGGTCCCTCAAATACCCCGGACCCGAGCCGTAAAGGGCTTTAAAAGTCAAAACTAGCACCTTGAATTGGGCCCGGAACAGAACCGGCAGCCAGTGTAGCCGCCGGAGCAACGACTCGACAGAGTCAAACCGACGTTCCCCAGCAACCACACGAGCAGCCGCATTCTGTACTAGTTGTAATGTAATTTAATTTAACAGTTAATAAGCATGCAGTAAGACAGGACAGGAAAATAATGAGTAGGAGAGGTATGTTGTCCTCCCAGATCAAACCTAGTTGTAATCCTCACCACACTTATCCACTAAACAACAGTATTTAACAACAGTATTTACATACCGCTTTTCAACTAAATGTTCACAAAGCGGTTTACAGAGAAAAATCAAATAACTAAATGGCTTTTACTAGTACTAGTACTATTCAGTACAGCTAAGCAAAATCTAAACCCTTGTCCCAACAAACAATAAAAATGTACAAAATAAACTGTAATGCAATGAATTTTAAAAGCACATCCAGTTTATTTAAAGTTAAAAGTCTAAGTTTAAATCTCCTGAGTGCCCACATCGTGCTAAAGTTGCAAATCAGTCTAAGCCTTTTGTTTCCAGTTGTTGTTGGCAATCTTCAGTCTCGAAAGACTATGGTATCGTGCTCTGAATGGTGTTTCTGGAACAGTGTCTAGTGTGGCTGAAAATGCTGATTTGGGAGTGACAATCCCTTCCACACGGGGAGCAATTGCAGTCTGTCCCTGGTCTGTCTCCCTGGCTATGAGCCTTCCTTCTTTGCCTCTTTGCCTCAGTCTGTTGGCCAAGTGTCTCTTCAAACTGGGAAAGGCCATGCTGCACAGCCTGCCTCCAAGCGGGCCGCTCAGAGGCCAGGGTTTCCCACCTGTTGAGGTCCACTCCTAAGGCCTTCAGATCCCTCTTGCACATGTCCTTGTATCGCAGCTGTGGTCTAACTGTAGGGCACTTTCCCTGCATGAGTTCTCCATAGAGGAGATCCTTTGGGATCCAGCCATCATCCATTCTCACGACATGACCGAGCCAATGCAGGCGTCTCTGTTTCAGCAGTGCAGACGTGCTAGGGATTCCAGCTCGTTCCAAGACTGTGTTGTTTGGAACTTTGTCCTGCCAGGTGATGCCAAGGATGCATTGGAGGCAGCGCATGTGGAAAGTGTTCAGTTTCCTCTCCTGTTGTGAGCGAAGAGTCCATGACTCGCTGCAGTACAGAAGTGTACTCAGGACGCAAGCTCTGTAGACCTGGATCTTGGTATGTTCCGTCAGCTTCTTGTTGGACCAGACTCTCTTTGTGAATCTGGAAAATGTCGTAGCTGCTTTACCGGTGCGCTTGTTTAGCTCGGTATCAAGAGAGAGTGTCGGAGATCGTTGAGCCAAGGTACACAAAGTCATGGACAACCTCCAGTTCATGCTCAGAGATTGTAATGCAGGGAGGTGAGTCCACATCCTGAACCATGACCTGTGTTTTCTTCAGGCTGATCGTCAGTCCAAAATCTTGGCAGGCCTTGCTAAAATGATCCATGAGCTGCTGGAGATCTTTGGCAGAGTGGGTAGTGACAGCTGCATTATCGGCAAAGAGGAAGTCACGCAGACATTTCAGCTGGACTTTGGACTTTGCTCTCAGTTTGGAGATGTTGAAGAGCTTTCCGTCTGATCTGGTCCAGAGATAGATGCCTTCTGTTGCGGTTCCAAAGGCCTGCTTCAGCAGGACAGCGAAGAAAATCCCAAACAAGGTTGGTTCAAGAACACAGCCCTGCTTCACTCTGCTTCGGATGTCAAAGGGGTCTGATGTGGAGCCATCGAAGACAACAGTGCCCTTCATGTCCTTGTGGAAGGATCTGATGATGCTGAGGAGCCTGGGTGGACATCCGATCTTAGGGAGGATCTTGAAGAGGCCGTCTCTGCTGACCAGGTTGAAAGCCTTCGTGAGATCTATGAAGGCTATAAAGAGAGGCTGTCGTTGTTCCCTGCATTTCTCCTGCAGTTGTCTAAGGGAGAATACCATATCAGTGGTGGACCTGTTGGCTTGGAATCCACACTGCGATTCTAGATAGACACTCTGCATGTACCTGGAGCCTCTTTAGTGCAACTTGGGCAAACAACTTTCCTACATCACTAAGGAGAGAGATGCCGCGGTAGTTGTTGCACCTGTCACCTTTGTTCTTGTACAGCGTGATGATATTTGCATCCCTCATGTCTTGAGGTACTCCAGCTTCTCTCCAGCAGAGACAGAGGATTTCATGCAGCTCAGTGACGATGATCTCATTGCAGCATTTTAGGACTTCAGCAGGGATGCTGTCTTTTCCAGGCGCCTTGCCAAAGGCAAGGGAGTCCAGGGCCACATGAAGTTCTTCTAGGGTTGGTTCACTGTCAAGCTCCTCCAGCACAGGCAGGCACTCAATGTTGTTCAGCGCTTCTTCGGTGACTACATTTTCTCTGGAATATAGCTCAGAGTAGTGCTGCACCCAGTGTTCTACCTGCTGCGCCCGATCCTGGATGACCTCGCCTGCGGCAGACTTCCATTATCCATATCCATTATGGGTTACAAGCCATGATGTGTATGTGCAACCTCCTGATTTTAGAAATGGGCTATGTCAGAATGCCAATGCAAGGGCACCAGGATGCAGGTCTCTTGTTATCTGGTGTGCTCCCTCGGGCATTTGGTGGGCCACTGTGAGATACAGGAAGCTGGACTAGATGGGCCTATGGCCTGATCCAGTGGGGCTGTTCTTATGTAGGGGAACATTTGTTCCCTTACCATGAGACAGCATTGCAGCTGCACCGGTGCTAGAAAGTTGGATAGGATCAGGCCCTTAGTTTTACAGGCACCAGAAAGTGCTATGCAAGGACAACAAGCTTTATTTCTTTTCAGCCAGCTGTGGTCACAGAGGAATAGCTTCCAAAGTCTGCTACCCTGAATTTCTCGGGGCTCTGATATACAAAACAAACTTTCATTGCAAAGCATTGGCTAGACTTCTGATTGGCAGAATGTAAATAGCAGAGCCTTGGATACATTCTTGATTGGCAAACAGCATATCACATGATGCTTTGTCCCTGCCTACACAGCCCCTTACTCAAATCCTGCCCAGCATGCTCTTACTAAATATGGCATTTTAAAAACATGTAAAATCTTTCTTACTGTAAAAATCCCCTTCTTTCCCTCCTTGTAATGGCTAAAAGCACGCTGGAAAAAGTCTCTTTTCTCTTTTAACCACCTGTCTGTTGCGGTTAGCTAGCTGTCTCCTGTTTTTGGGGTGCAGGCTGCAACACAACTTGCTTCTTTTTTTTTTTTAACACAGACACAAAAGGGCATTCAGGGGTCATCTTTAAAATGTCTTGTTGATCCAAGTAGCTAAGTATAGGGCCTACTTTGGCCAAAGCACTCTGCTTATGCTCACAGCCAGGTCCAAACGGGGGGCCTGAATGGGCTCACACGCTTTAAATTCTGGGGGTTCTCTCTCACAATGCCTCCATTTTACTCCCACCGCCCAGAATGGCTTTGAAGGGGAGGGGCTACTTGCATGGCACATTCAGGCACCTGAAAAACTTAGTGCTTTGCATCCCTTCTAGCTATGCCACTGAGGTAAGTACTTAAAAAAGAAAATGCTTTAATGCAGGGCTGGCCAAACTGTGGCTCATGAACCACACATGGCTCTTGGACATATGAAGTACAGCTTATGGAAATTCGTTGGCTGAGCTCCTTTTTGCATCACAGTTAATGTAAAAGGAAAATAAGAAATTTTAAGCTTTATAGAGTGCAATCCTAACCCCTTATGTCAGTGCTTTTCAGGTGACATCAGGGCAATGCAGCTCTGAGGTAAGGGAACAAACACTCCCTTCCTTTGAGGTGGCCTCCATGAGTGACACCCAACTGCAGGATGCAGCACACGTCCCATTGGCACCTCTATGCCAGTGCTGGAAAGCACTGACATAAGGGGTAAGGACTGCACCCATAATCAATTACTGGGTGTTGACTCAGAGTCCCCTATTAAGACACAGGCTGAATGTTTGTGGAGAGTAAATATATTTATGAATCTTAAATCTTGTGGCTCTCAAATATCCCATGGGGCTCTTCCATCGAGCAAATTTGGCCACCCCGCTTAACAGCCCAAGCCTCTGCATGTCTACTCAGAAGTAAGTCCCATTAGAGTCAATGGGGCTTACTCCCAGGAAAGTGTGGATAGGATTGGGCTATAAATCTCCCAGGAATGAGTGGATAGGATGTCAGCCAGAAGTAAGTCCCATTGAGGTCAATGGGGCTTACTCCCAGGTACACTTTCCTGGGAGTAAGCCTCACTGAACACAAGGAGCAGCCAGGATTGTCCTGGCCTCAGTGGTACATTCCACTCAGCAGCCCAGCCACGCCCCCTCCTGGACTGCAATGGTTCAGCCCGTTTTGCAGTCCTCCCCCTTCTCCCCATGCTGGGTGCTGATTGGTTCATTTCGCCTCGCGTTCCCCCCATTCTCCGCTCGCGGTGGTAGGTGCTGCGCACTCTGATTGGCTGCGGCGCTCCGCAGTCGAAGCGGCGACGGGAGGTGCAGCCAGAAGCCAGCCAGCCAGCCCTCAGAAGAAGCGGCTGGCCGAGAGGGTAGCCTTCTCAGCCCCCTCCCCTCACTGCGCCCTCCGCCTGTCTCCCCGCTGGGTTGGTGACCGGGATGGCGTCGGGTAGGTTCTCCTCGCGGGCCGGCCGCCTGAGGGGCTGAAGGGGGGGGCGTGGCGCGCGCAGGTAGAGAGCTGAGGCGGCCGCTTCAGGCCGCCGCCATCTTGGACGGGCCGACTGCGCATGCGCGCTCCCTTCCCCGGCTCCTCCCACCCGCCCCTCCTTTCCTCCTAGCTCCTCCCACCAGTTCCAGCCCCTCCCTCTGGCCAGGTGTCTTGTGTGCTACCTGGTGATGCTCAGGGCGGCTTGCAAAATATGCAGTGAAAATCCCAGAGTGATAAAGTGTAGTAGCAACAACCAGGAGCAATTAAGAGCCCAGTTTTAAGCATGTCTACTCAGAAGTAAGTCCCATTGTAGTCAATGGGGCTTACTTCCAGGTAAGTGTGGATAGCACTGCAGCCTAGCAGCCCAATCCTATCCACACTTTCCTGGGAATAAGCCTCATTCAACATAATGGGGCTTACTTCTGAGTAGACATGTCTAAGATTGTGCTGTATGTCTTTTGCCAAAAGGATTTGTTTATAAGAGTGCCAGAAACTTCAGTGCAGAGGCATAGCCTGAGGGGGTGCAAAGCACCAAGTTTTGCAGGGAGCCTCACTGTGGCATGCAAGTAGCCCCTTCCCTCCTCTTTGGAGCCATTCTGGGTGATGGTTGCAAAATGGAGTATGTCTCGGTTTTGGGCCCCCCACCCAGAATGGCTCCGAAGGGGAGGTATGATGAGGTATGGAGTTGTTACTTTTCTCTGTTCTGGCTTTATATCCTTTTTGTATACAGAAGATGATTATGGTTAGGGGTGAGAGGTCTTGGTGTTAGTCCACCTCTATCATCCTCAACTTTGGAAGCCTGCCTTATACTGAATCAGACCATAGTTCCATCTAACTCTGTATTATACTAAGTGGCAGCAGTTCTTCAGGGTCTTTCCTGGAGACTGGAGCTTGGTGACACTCTGCTTGCAGAAGGTCTCTGGTTCAATTCATCAGAGATGGAGAAGAGAGACCTGTTGACAGTTGTAAGAGAGAGACTGTTTCTTTTAACTATCTTGGAATATGGTTGCAGGCAAAACAGGGAAGGGCTGTTGCCATCATGCTCTGCTTCTGGGCTTCCTGGAGGCATCTGTCTGGCCAGTGTAGAAAGTGGGAACCTCACCTAGCCAGTCCATTGGTCTGATCCAGCAGGAGTCCCCTGATTAAAATTTCTATGGTATATCTCAGGGGTGTCAAACTTGTTTCATACAGAGGGCCAAAGTTAGCATTCAGGGTTTCTTGCTGAGGGCCGGAAGTGATGTCATTAAGCAGAAAGTGACACCATTAAGCAGCTAATGGCCAGAAACCAGACCTTGTTCTCATATAGAAGCTCATTACTGTAACTGCAAATGATAGAAGAGAAAATACGCAAGCCTTGATCATATTTCAAGATTTGGGAAAACCCAGTTTTCATGTGGGCTGCCATTTCAGCGGTAACACTTCAACAACTGAGAGCCTGAGGGCCAGATAAAAAGCTTCTGGGGGTCACATCCAGCCCCTGGGCCTTGTTTGACACCCCTAGTATATCCCCTTATGTTTGTGTGCATGCTTCTCAGTGGTTCAAATGTGGTCATTTCTCTGTGACTTCAAACATTTGTTAAAACCTCTCTTGAAAGGGGAGTAGGCTTGTCATTGAAGCAGGGGTGACAAGTGAACCTGCGTTTAGAAACTCAACTCAGTCTCTTGCCACACGCAGACAGTTTGAGAGGGATTCTGATCTCGTAAACACTCGAGTGTGGTGGTGGCTGACTGCACACCCGTATTAAATAGCAAATGCTAACCAGGGAAAGTTATTTATAGTGGTCAAACACCCCTCATTCACTGTGTCTAAAATCACACTTCACACAAGCACAGCCCATCTTGTTAGTAGCCTCTCTCCAGTTGACATCTCTAATGGGAAATGGGGAAAAAAGTGCTTGAGTGTTTCTCAAATTTTTGAACTTTGGGATGGCTTTTGAACTTGCCCAACTTTCTCCTCTTCCCCCCCCCCCCCCAATACCAGTGATCTGTTCCTCAGGTGAATGTGCTTGAGATGCCACTTCTGCCATGTGTTGTGGATTGGGGTGTTAATTCACCTCTGGCTATAGAGGGATCTCTTGAGCGTCTCTTAAAGCCACATTGGGGAACTGATGTTTGCATAATTCAGGGTGTTGAGTTTGGTCATTTTTATCTTGTTTTTCCTCCAAGAAGATTGACCAGTAGACCTATAACTACCAGACCAAAAACTATTCATGGACACATCCTGCAGCAAACTAGTAGCAAACTGTAAGCTCTGAGCTGGTCAGTAGATTTTTTGAAATGGGAAAGTCCTCCAAGGTTCTGGTAAGCTGGAAGAGTAGACAGTGAAATGCCAAAGGGACCCCCAGATGCCTTGAAAGACCCCTCATTGCTGGTGGTTTTATGCTATAAAACTAAGTTTCCAGAGTGCAAGATGAGCCTCTGGCATGAACTTTCCCAACTTGGGCTGTTGTGTATTAATATGATATATTCAAGTGCTTCCCAAACTTTTTAATACTGGGACCCACTTTTAAAAATGATAATCTATCATGACCCACTGAACAAAAAAAAGAGATTGAAAGAAATATTTTAATAATATTAATAAATTATTATAAATTGGGGTCCTGCACTCCAGAGGCTCGTAGAGACCTTGCATAGTGTGTCCTTACATAGTGTGTGTGTACATTTGCTAGACACTTCCTAGAAATGAAGTTCAAGGGCTATTCCCCCAAACTCTTTCAGTCTTTCCAGGGTACCCTGAAGGCTGAACTGGAGAGCAAGATGTGCAGTAAGGGACTTCCAGGCCAGACTAAAAGCTGAAACTGGGTTCACTTTTCACAGCCCACCAAAAATTGGCTCGTGATCCACTGGTGGATCCTGACCCACTGTTTGTGAAACACTGAAATATTCATATCATAATATCATATGCATAATTTGGCTTTGTAAATCGCTTTGTGAACTTTTTGGTTGAAAAGCAGTATATAAATACTGTACATAATAATAATATCTCATAGTAGTCTGCATAGCATGAGCAGCTATTGTGATTCTCTCTTCTGCTAATGGGGTCAGGAGCTGATGGAACAAGCCCTGTTTTGATGTCACTAATGACATTAAATGTCAGTAACAAATTTTGCCAGCTTCAATCTGATTCAGCTTCAGTCTGATGACTTGTTACTGATGTGAGGAGAAGCTTCTACCCTACCTGGCAGTTTGTGAGACTCAAAAGTCTCTAGCTTGTTTGTGCATTACGCTATCTCACACACATGGCATTCACAGGCAGTATTTCATCCAGATTCATACCTGCTTAGCTTCAGCAAGGATGCTGCCTCATATAGTTTTAGATCAGTTGGAGACTGCTGCACACCGCAGACAGCCTCCCTGGCGTGATTGGAGCTTACCATTCTGCCATTGTCACCCCCCATGTTTGCTCTACCCCACTGTGTCTTCCAGGGAATCTTGGAGCAGTGCCTGCTGGGGAAGCAGAACATGGAAGTGGGGGGGGCAGAGCAAATATGGGGAGTGAGCGGCGGCGGCGGCAGCAATGGAAGCCTCTGTTCACACAGGGGAGGGATTAGCAAGGGTGCCAGATCTGGCATGTAGCCCACAGTTTGGAGCACCCTGTTTTAGATCATAGCTCTGGTTGGCTGACACTTACTACCCTTATCCTCTGTGGAGATTATGGTCGTCTCTCCCAGCCAGATCTCCCCTTTCTGCCTTTATTTTCAGTTTTGTGTAGCTCAGCAAAATGTGGCATGATAGGAGCCATGAAATGCACACATCTCCCTCAAAGCCAAATCTGTAGCTCATCCGAACAGGGAACTTTCTGAGAGATCCGGCTGATATTGATAATATCGTATCCAAATGCACCACTGTGTGTATGTGGTTAAAGTGAAAATCCTTGTGTTGTGTGCTTTTTTTTTTAAAGATTCTGGAAGTTACAGCCATTCTGGGGGTCAACAGCAGAGGTATGTGTGCCCAGTAAGAACACTGTGTGGGACTTAAAACCTTTGGAGGAAAACTCAGGGTTCCTCAGATAAGGTATGATCCCTCTGATATAACTTCAGTTGGCCTGTTGAGGGCTGTTTGGGTACAGTTCTGCCTAATGATATTGACTAAGGCTCAAATTGTCCATAAGCCACATCTTAAGGCAGTGCCTTCTTTGCTTCCCTTCAGGGACGTACTCCAACCTTTTTTGTCTAGCCCTTTTCCAGGTGAAGAAGACTGCTTGTGCACTTGTCTTCCTGTAGAGACTGGCATCAGTATTCTTTAGTCATTATAAAAGGTGGCATTATACCTGTTGTGACAGTGACTGCCCATTTGGCTGACGAGGCGTCAGAAAGTGTGGGAGCCTCCTCATGCTGATGCCTTGGGTGTCTCTTCCTCCCCATATCCTGCTTCAGTTAGCATGGATGGGAAGAAGCAGTAGTGACTGGGGGTAAGAAGGTTTCCTCTTTTCATCTTTTCTTGCCAGTATCCAATTGCTGGCCTGTAACACATAATGTGATTGTATTGGGATGGGCAGAATGTTGACCAGGATTGCCTGGAAGAGCTCTCGAAGATGTCCTGTTGGTCAAAAGGGACTTCTGATATCCAGTCACTTTAGCAGTAGCTTTCCTCCCCTCTAAATTGGGCTGCTGAAATGAAGAAAGCTTGAAGTAGGGGAAGCCACAAAGAGGTTTTTGGGTGAAACAACTCTGAACTCGGATGCGGTACCAAGAACCAGTTCCTGGGCTAAGCATGTGCTCAGAGGATGCCACCACCCTTTCTTCACTGTTTTTTGTTCCCTGCCCCCTCCCACATTATATTTTACTCCTTTTTCCAGTTTGTGGACCTCTGTAGCAAACCCCCACAAGCCTGAAGCCTGCCCAGTCTTGTCACTGTTAGTGTAACAGTGAGTGATTAGAATTGTTATTTGAGTCTGCATAGCCATGCCTGTCTCTTGTACTGTTGGCCTCCCGGTAGGGCCTTTCTTTGTAGTAACACCCCCTCCACTTTTTTTCTATCTACACCTGTGGTTATTTCTGTCCACCCCTGAGGATAGCATATCACGCAGCTGACAAACTAGGCACTGGCTTGCAGCAGCTTTTGCCACCGTAAATTGATTGGTCTTTCACAAAACAAACAAACAAACCACTTGTTTAGCCCCAGTAGTGTTCTGTGTGGAAATAGCATATATCTGAATGCTCTTCAACTTGTCTTGCAGCTATGGAGGGTACAGCAATCAAGGAAATCAAAACTATGGACAAATGTCGCAGGTAGGCTGAACGTGGCTTTCGTGCTACTTTACTAAAGGCACTGTGTCAGCTTGGTTCTTCTGGGTTGAGAAGATGCTGCTGTCTGTCCTGTCCCCCGTCCCCCCCGTACTGTCAGTATGTCTTGCTAATGCCTTCTGGGAACCATGGAGGGACAGTTGGCCCTGATTTGAGTGAGTTCTTTTCTGAGCTATGCAGAAAGGAGCTGTGGTCTGTAGGATGAAGGGGGAACATTTCGAGCTTCAGAAGACAGACAGATTAAGTGATTTACTTCTGTACAGCTGTTGGTTTGGAGGCAAACAGCAAGAACCCCACTGGGGAAGTCTTGGAGTTGGACCCACAATGTCTGTACCGTAGGGCAGATTCTTATGTGGTGGATAGTGTCTCACCAGGCAACAAACAGCTGTCTTGTCTGACTGCATCATGATTTCTTGGTCCCATCCTTTTTCCCAGCTCCAGAGGGCATATGTGGTCTTTATCCTCACTACAACCATGAGGGGTCGGTCAGGCTGCAAGGGAAGCTATGAGAGAGTTTAAACTCTGACCCTTGACCCTAGCCTAGACCAACCTTCTAGCCATGGACTCTATGGTGACCAGGTGACCAATAAGTCTGAGGGGTCTCTGTCTTCAGTTGTGTTTACCTCTTAGCACATGAACACTAGAGGCTTTGCGGTCTACCATGTTTAGGCTCTACTGGGTGAGGGTTAGGTTACTAGCATTCACTGAGCCACTTGTGATGTACAGCCTGTGAGCCTGACCGTTCCTTTGCCCCCTTTCCTTGACTTACAGGGCTATCCTGGCTATGAACAGAGTGGGGAAAGTTCCTCGTATGGGCAGGGGTATGGAGGTTACCAAGGAAACTATGGACAAGCCCAAACAGGTTTGACCAGGATCCTACTTTTTCTTTTTCTGGTACACATACGCCATTCACAGGTAACTGTTTACTAAAAGCCATTTCTTGTTGGATCTTCAGGTTATGGGCAAAGTGGCCAGCAAGGGTATGGCAGTTATGAGAACCAGAATCAGAGTTCCTACAACCAGGAGTCTTACAGCAATCAGGGACAACCGAAAGATTCATCGGGCAGGTAAGGAGTTGTTTGCTTTATCTTACTGTCTGGACCTGGTAGGAGAACATCATTGATGTAATGACAATCCGCTGTTGCTGCTATGGACTCCAGTCCATCGATCAGTCAGTGTTTGAGACGTTGTAGAGAAGCTGTTGCATAGTTTGAATAATGTTTGCTCATGCTGATGATGATTTTAGGGGAGAGATTGTTATGTTCAAGGCTGACCTGAAATGCTCTCCTTCAATTTTGCCATTCCATCTACAAGTTGTGAAATTGATGGCCCAATCCCATCTAAGACCTGTGTCGGTGGAACATGTGTTCTGCCAGTGCAGTCTGTTGCAAAAATGCAGGCAGCTGGTGCATCAGTGGGAAGGCCAGAGCCTTCCCACTTGCACTGGTGGAGTGACAGTGGTTCCCCCTGCTCCTCAGCCCAGCCCCCCCCACATCACCAAGCAACCGGACCAGCAACTCAATTGACCCGTGCATAAGTCGGCCCATATTCTCAAGGTCAATTTTAAGTCATAATTTTTGACTTATACACAAGTATATGAGTTGGGTTGGATTGAGCTGTAGGGTGAGCATTTCAGAGATTTTTCTTGGGGGAGCCTCACAAGCAGAAGCAGCACTTCTCCTATTGCATGACTGCTGTCAGTCCCATCTCATTCCCTATTTTTCTTTTAACTGTGTGTTTAAAAATAAGTGACCAGAGAGCTGCCCTCATGGGAAACAAAGGGGGTAGAGAAGCAACCCTGCAAAATTTTGAGCTGGAAATTGTCCACAGAGATGGTGGCACCAGAGCCCCACTGACATTTCTCCTCAAAGGCCAACATAGGGTTTATCCAGTTCAAAGAGCCTCACGCAGTGCAGCAGTCTGTATAGGCACAGCTGCAAGCCAGGGAGGGTCTCTGGACACTCAGCTGTGAATCCTTTGGTTTGGTCCTGGGCTTGGGGGACCCCGGGAGGTAGAGTTCAGTTAGAAGTGGCAGCCTCAAAAGTTTGAGAAACACCATTGTGGAGAGCAGTTAGGGAATGACTACAGTGAATTTTTTTTTTAAGGGATGGTCCCTGGCAGTCATTATATTGAGCATCTGAGACAAAAATAATGTATTGATAATATCTGAGGAGTTTGGAGATTCTGCTGCTTTGTGTTTCTGGATAACTCTTTTATGTCATGCATAAAAGAGTAGGCACCCAAGTAGACACCCTTCCTGAGCATAAAGCTGCGGTGCCATCCTTCAGTGGGCTGCCTCGCACTGCCCTCTACCAGGAATCATCTGTGGCTCCTTGTACTTGTATTATTATCCCCACATTAAAGGTCTTGTTGCACCATCTCCCTTGTTTCCGCCTTTTTAATATGCCAGACTATTTAGCTGCGACATTGGCCCCTGCTCTCAGTCCCTGCACCTGCCCTAGTTTTCTTCAATCTGTGCATGTTACGTGTGTTCTGAAAAGCACACCTGGTAACACTCTAAGGTCAATACACAGTTATGTCCAAGGAACAGATGAAAGTGTGCTCTGAGAAAAATTCAGACCCTGCTTCTGTGCAACACTGAGAAGTGTCATGGTTTTTCTTGCATGTGTCAGTGGCAAACCTTCCTATGACCAGAAGCAGCAAGGTGCATATGAGCAGTCCTCCAGTTTTGCTCCACAGCAAGGCTCCTATGACCAACAGTCGGGCTATGGTCAGGAGGCACAAAGGCCGTACGACCAGCAGACAGGGTATGGCCAACAGGGACAGCAGCAAAGCTCCTATGACCAGCAGTCAGGCTACGGCCAAAACCGAAGTTCTTATGACCAGCCGCCACCTCAAGGCTATCCGCAGCAGCAAGGTTCATACAACCAGAAGGCAAGCTACGGCCAGAGTCAACCATCCTACCAGTCTCAACAGAGGGAAAGTTATGGTCACAACGTGCAAGGTATGTTTACAGTGGACAGTGCAGAGAAACCTAGAACAAAAGCCAGTGGCCGTTCTTGTGTGCGGTTCTTGATGCTGTGGAAATGTGAGGATTTCTGTCCCCCAGATTTTGCAAAGGGGGAGAAGTCCTTCAGTAGTCTATGAAGCTCCAACTGCAGCTACTCACTTCCAGTGAGGCTCTGTTGAGGGCTTGATGCAACAGCCCCCTTCTTTGTTTGTTTGTTCTTGGGGTTTGGTACTCGTAGACACCATTTAGCCATTCTGGCTAGTAATCCTTGACAGTCCTCCTGCTCCTCCTCCATGAGTTTGTCTAAGCTGGTGGCCGCAACTACGGCCCCATCTTGTGGCAGTGAGTTTCAAATGAATTATGCATTCTCTGAAAAGGTCCTTCATCTTCCATGTGTTGAATCTTCTGCCAGTCTGAAAGCACAATCCTGAGGCGCTCCTCAGCTGGTGCAAGTCCCTTGCGCCAGCCCAGGAGTGTTTGTGCCTCCAGGAGAGTCAGATGGGCTGGTGCGAGAATGTGTGCTGGCCCACATCCAGCCTTTGTGTCAGCCTGAGCAGGTAAGGGTGCACCAGCCTTAGGAGGCCAGTGCAGGGGATGGGGGGAGGGCGTTTCAGAATGGGAGGGTGGACAGTAGGCAGGCTGGTGCATGAACTGGGCCCAGGAGAGGAGTGGGATTGACCTCTGGCACTTAGGCCACATCCCTCCAGAGCAGCCTGACATTACACTGAGCTGCTTGGATCTGTGCCAGCAATTTCACTGGCACAGTTCCAAGTAGCCCCACTGTGGCTGGAGCATTACTTGGGGGAAAAAGGACGTAAGTTCTCCCTACTCTGAGTTGCTTTCCTTTCACCTCCTAACCTGCGCTGGATATGGCGCAGAACAGTTGGCCTGCCTTTTCCATCACAGGTTAGGATTGGGCTGCAAGTTCATTAAGCAGCTCTGATCAGATATTTTGAGAAGGGAGAAGAGCTTTCCTCTCTTCACTTCTAGACCCTTGTTGGAGACCTAGAAATAGTTGCCAGTCTGTGTGAATAAAATGTGCATAGATGAGCATTGTTATGACTTAGAATTTGGCTTCTCATTACTGGTTTAGCCCAAGTGGGGTGCAGGCAAGGGGTGAAGAGATGCTGATGGTGGTTCCTGACTGCATCTTTGGTGTGTGCTGCTAAAACCTCGGTTCTGGAGGGTAGCGTATTTTGTCCAGTGTGGTTCCCAGAAGCTCAGATGTAAAGGTGGTGGTGGTGGTGGACAGGTCGATGAAAGTGTCGACCCAATGTGCGGCGGCAGTGAAGAAGGCCAATTCTATGCTTGGGATCATTAGGAAGGGTATTGAGAACAAAACGGTTAGTATTATAATGCCGTTGTACAAATCGATGGTAAGGCCACACCTGGAGTATTGTGTCCAGTTCTGGTCGCCGCATCTCAAAAAAGACATAGTGGAAATGGAAAAGGTGCAAAAGAGAGCGACTAAGATGATTACGGGGCTGGGGCACCTTCCTTATGAGGAAAGGCTACGGCGTTTGGGCCTCTTCAGCCTAGAAAAGAGACGCTTGAGGGGGGACATGATTGAGACATACAAAATTATGCAGGGGATGGACAGAGTGGATAGGGAGATGCTCTTTACACTCTCACATAATACCAGAACCAGGGGACATCCACTAAAATTGAGTGTTGGGCGGGTTAGGACAGACAAAAGAAAATATTTCTTTACTCAGCGCGTGGTCGGTCTGTGGAACTCCTTGCCACAGGATGTGGTGCTGGCGTCTAGCCTAGATGCCTTTAAAAGGGGATTGGACGAGTTTCTGGAGGAAAAATCCATTATGGGGTACAAGCCATGATGTGTATGCACAACCTCCTGATTTTAGGAATGGGTTAAGTCAGAATGCCAGATGTAGGGGAGAGCACCAGGATGAGGTCTCTTGTTATCTGGTGTGCTCCCTGGGGCATTTGGTGGGCCGCTGTGAGATACAGGAAGCTGGACTAGATGGGCCTATGGCCTGATCCAGTGGGGCTGTTCTTATGTTCTTATGTTCTTATGTAAAGCACAGAGCAGGGAAACGGGATATTTTAGTCTTGTTTAATGCAGGTGCAAAGAATATATTATTTATCCTGATTTGTTAAAGTCCTGAATAACCACTCTGTAATTCTGCAGACGATCGCCGAGACAAGAGTAGGTATGGCGAAGATAACCGAGGTTACGGTGGGCCACGAGGAGGTGGGAGTAGGTTCGATTCTGACAGCCGAGGTCCCATGCCAGGCTTAAGGTAAGAGGATTTCCTTGCTGCAGAAGGTTGTAGGTGGCCGTCTAGGCAGCCCTTTTCCCCAGGTTTGCTCACGAGAATCTCTTAAACTGTAGTTGGAGTTCAGATCTGAAGGTAGTTAAACTTCTTTTTATTTTTTACACTTCTTTTCATCATCCACAATGGAAAAATAGAGGTCCTAAAATGTGGAGAGAGGATGGCAACAGATGCACCTGTTGCATCAGAGCTTTTTCTCTCTTACAGAGAGCATTAGTGGGGAATGCATGAAGACCAAGATTCTTTCACCTAACAGCGGAATATGTTTCTGCAAGATCAAAGAGTCAGTGCAGCGGGACACCTCCAGTACCTGGCGGCTGCAGGGACTCTGTTGTGCTTGCCGTGAGAAATTCACCTTCCCTCGTTTTGTCTACTCGTCCCTGTTACTTACTCAAGAGGCAGGCCTGTGGAAACGAGGCCTGCCAGCTTCTCTACTATTCCCTCCTGCTGTGGCTCTCCTAGCAGCTATCTCTGCAGGCACGAGCTGACGAGGGTGCTTACCTCCACACCCTAACAGCCTTCCTCACCTGTTGGTCTCTGCAGTCAAAGCTGCAATGGCAGACACAAGAACCAGGCAGGCCCACTTTTTTCCCCAGTCAGTTGGTAAACTTAGTGGGAACCAAGGTCAGGTGATTATGACTTGCCCATGGGCTCTCTCAGGATCACATTTGAGTTGGGACTTGGGCCCTTGTTTCCCATGTGCAGTGTTCTTATTCACCAGTCCTTGCTTGCTTTCCAGACCAGCAAAGGTGGTGTCCAAATGGAGAATGCCTTAAAAAAAATAGGTTTACACAAACAAGCTTTGGCTGCATTCCTTAAAACTACTTCAGGTGGGCTTTTTTATTACTGTCCAGGAAAGGAAGAGTGAGTGAGTCCCAGGAGAAGGCAGCCTGACAGGAGAGTAGCTTTTAGTGGTTAGCACACCTTCATCCCTCCCCACCTCTTGCTTTCCTTTTGCACCAGCAGCTGAATGAGAGAAAAACCTTGGCAGTTTGTATCTGCTGCCACTAGCCTAGGCTACAGAGACCAGGTAGGGACATCTAGGACCCCCCCCCCCCAGGAGAGCACTGAATCCCAGGGGTTCTCATTAAAAATCAAACCCACGGTAGCATCTGCAGGGCAAAGAGATATGACAATTCATGAATGAATTCCCTGTGAATGTGGCCTAGGCAGACAAAGGGCAAAGGGGGTAATAAAAATACAAGCAGGCTGATGGAAAATAGCTGAGCTTGGCTGGAAAGCACAAGAAAAGGTTTTATCAATTGGTTGTAGTGACCAGTTATCCCAAGCAGATGGAGCTAGGATGCTGCTTGAAACAGCCCACAAGACCTCCCCCCCCACCCTGCACAGCTTGCTGTGTTAAACTCCAGGACATTTGCATGCTAGCTGGAGTCAGCTAGCACCCAGGAAAACAAAGTAATTCCATAACGCATTCTAGTTAGACAGTTCATAGCTTAACCTCCTTACATTGCTCAAGGAAGCCCCAGTCCTTGCATTTGTGGGTGAGCAGTAGGTGCTCCTCTCTGAGCTACCAACAAGTGGGCCACTCAGCAACTAGCAAAGAACAACCAAGATTTCCAGTGGGCTGGTGCTTACATTACTTGCTTTCATGATGTTATCAAGTTATCCAAGTCAGGAGAGGTACCACCTGGTCACTCCATCCCATCTCTTGGCCTGGATGGACAGACTTGGCTGCCCACTTGCTAAGAATGTGCCAATCTTGATACTCCAGACGTGGAGGAATTTCCCTAATCTGCACACCCACGTGCGATGGGGATAATGGAGTTTCAAACAAAGGCTTATGGCAAAGTGTGCCCCAGCAGCATATTAGGGTGCTGAACCTGCCCAGGAGCTTACGGGGTTGAAAGTGTCACAAAATGCAGAAACGAGAAAAAACGGCATACATACGTACAGCGTGATTTGAAGTGATAATGGCGAACATGAAATCTTTTCAGTTAAGTTCTGAAAAAAACATAACATAGTTTGTAGAATGAGTAGTGTTGGGTACCTAGTTTCTCTGGGATAGTTCTAAAACATGTTGATGAGTAAGACAGTCCTAACTTTACTCAGAAGTATCTCCCATTAGTGTCAATGGGGCTTACTCCCAGGAAAGTGTGGATAGGATTGGGCTGTTAGTGAAAAATATGGTTAATTTCTCACTGTAACATGATGGAACACAGCAGGTTTTGCCAGGTGTGTGTTGAGGAAGCCGGTGAAAGTTGAAGGCTGGCCTAGATCCTGGTTTTCCTACGCAGACCAGAAGGGACTTCTTTCCAGTATGGATGGATCTCTGTGACCACTTTGGCCTTCCTGTTTTCCTGCTTAGGGTTTTAATTTAATCACAGCTTGTTGCTTGGCAACATAACTGTAGTACAGTGAATGTCCGCAACTCTGGAAACAGCCTTACAGAGTAAAGCAACGGGTGTGTGTGTTGGGGGGTGGGGGAATCTCTGGGCTTCGGTTGTGGGAAGGGGGGTACACTAGAGCAGCATCATAGGCATAGGCTGGACTTGGTTTTTCTCCTTGAGTGCAGGAGACCCCTTGTTCAGTGGGTTACTCCTCCCACCTTCTGCAACAAGCAGGGCTGTGTTCATAGGCTTGGTGAGCTCTGTTGTACTGCTGGAGGCACAGCTTGGGTGTGGGGAGTCCACTGTGGTCCTATGTTGCCACTTGGCTGCAGTTGGGAGGGGTGTGCTGGAGCTCCAGCAGGTGTAGTCAGTCTGGAGGGGAAGGAGCTGGGACAAAAGGAGGTAGGCCCTGAGATGGAAAGGGCAGGTGAGAGAGACAGGAACAGAAAGTTCCAGAGACAGGCAGAAAGTTTGCTTCCAGGAACAGGAAGCAAAGCCGATGAAAGGAAGCAGAACCAGAAGAAGGGATGAAAAACGGGGGGGGGGGCCAGACTGTGGAGACAGTGATGGGGAAAGAGGTGGAGGAGGGAAGAGCCTCAGAGAGGGAAGACGGAGCAAGGAAAGGGGAACAGATTGTGGAGGCTGTTACCTTGTCCAGTCAGCTTTTGAATGGGAGGGAGTTGTGATGGGAGGTGGTACCTCTGGCTCTTTTGTCCCAAATTCCAAGCCGGTTTTCTTCTGGAAAGTTATTCTGAACAGTGAAGTTTCTGAGGGACAAAGGATGCGTTGAACCCATTTAAGAGAAATAAAAATGTATTCTGGGGATGGGGGCAGAAACAGCCCAGTCCTGCGCTCTAGGGGTGTTTGGGACTGAAGGTCTTTACTCTGCCTGCAGTCCTGGGGAGCTGCTGCCTGTCAGAGTGGACCATATTGGGCTAGACAGACCAGTGGTCTGACTCTGCACAAGGCAGCCTCATGTGTTCTGGGAAGGACTTACATTAACCAATTAATTCCTCAGTGATCAGAGACTGCCAATCCCTGGAATGGGGTATTTAAATGAAGTTATGGATCTGGTCCAATATCCAGGGTGGACAGTTTCTTTAAAATACAGGTGAAAGCCATGGATGCCTGTCCCTTTCCTTATGACAGAGTTCCATATGTTGCTTAGATTCCTGCTCATTAAGATGAGGTCCCTCCCAGAGTGACCCACAGTTCAGTTAAGACACAAGGGAAAAGCACTGAGCTGGAAGGACAGACTGTAATCCCTTGTTTTGCATATTGCCTGTTTGACACTGATAGAGTCTGTTCTGGCAGTAACTGGGGCGGGGGGGGAGGGGAGGTTGCTGCCTCTCACCCACTCCTTCTGGAATAGCCCCGATGGAGAGGATTGCCAAGTGTCAGTTGGCCCAGGTCATGCTGATGGAAAGAGCTCTGTCCTCCCTTGCAGCCACTGACCAGGAGTCACTGACTCTTCAGGAGTCCTGGTATGCTCTGTCCAGCAAGAAGTGCAGCTGACAGAAGTCCAACCAGGAGGGGGAGGGCTACCACCACAGAATGCCTGGTGGTGACGTCCTTGGGTTTGGGTCAGAGATCACACGTAGGAGTGGGGGGGGCAATAGTTGAGTGTGGTTAGGCCACAATACTAAAATAACAGCTTATAGCATGACACAATTTCTGGTGCATATTGTTAATTCTCTAAGTATAAATAGTCTCTAATGTCCGATGAACAACAGTGCTAGTTTAGATGTACTGTGGTCAGTTGTCATGAAGGACTATGTGTTTACTTACTGGAGCTCATTGTATCCAGATTCTAGACTTCCTTTCAAGCATCTCATCGCAAACAGAAAATGCATGCGTGCATCACTGACACAACTGGTCTGCCTCCTGGTTCCTGGCTCATTTTTGGCTGGTTGGACTTTGTGGCTCTGCTTAATAAGTGCAAAGGCAATGTAAAGACCATAGCAGAGACTTGGAGAGAGTTCAGAGTGGCCCCCAGTAACCCATTTCCTTTGTAGATGCGAAACATCCTCAACTAGGATGTGACTTTGCCAGCATAGTTAACCCACCCATCTGCTTGCAGTCCCCTCTTCTGGTGCCCGGAGGCCAGAAAGGCCCCAGTTAGTGATTCAGAAGCTGTGCATCTTTGGCTCCAAAATTTTAGCTACATCTTATTTATTTATACACCTGAATTCAACCAGATTATATAAGAAGTGGGAAGCAGCTGACACCTGCCTGAACTCATGAAAGCAAGTGGGGTGTCTCTGTTCTAAAAATAAAAAGCATTACAGGGAAATGTGATCGTCTCTCCTAAACATCCCACCTTTGCTATCCTTTTATTATTGGTGTTATTTCTTACGTTTTTATTCCACTATTCCTCTGAGGGCTCTGAGAATCTACATAGTTCTTCTTTCCCCACCCCAGCTGTTTATCCTCACATCAGCCACCCTTGGGAGTAGATTAGACCAAGAATGACTGGTGCAAAGTCATCCGCTGAGTTTCATGACTCAGGAAGGATTTGAGCATATTGGCATTAGTTTGACGCTGAGGAAGGATTTGAGCATATTGGCATTAGTTTGAGCTTGCAGTTTGTTCAACTGAGTAGGATCTGCCCACTGCACTTGTATGATGAAGCAGTGAAAGGGTGTGAAAAAAGAGAACCCACCTATTCATTGCCCTGTGTGTGTGTGTGTGTGTGTGTGTGTGTGTGTGTATTTGAGTGTTCACTGCAGGACATGGCCCAGTTGAAATATGTTCTTTGTGTACCTTTCCTTCTTTGTTAAGGAAAACAGCTTTGTGTTTTAATGTCATTATCATGGTGCTGCTTTTCATGCATGTGGTAAACGGGTACAAGAGATGTTAGTACTGTGTGTGAACATCTGAGCTTTTCAAGAGCATGCCTGATTCTCAAGTATGCACACGTGCCCTGTTTTTGAATGTTTATAAATCAGTCCCAACGAAGAGACTGCTTGGTGCCAGAAGTGCCCAGGACCTTGTGTTCAGGGTAGGGTGCTAGTAGTCATTGCAATGAGATACCAGCTACAGCTGCACCCATTGTACAGGTGGCTTAAATGGCACGCATGTGTGCTTCTGGATTGTGGGGAGGATGGACGGCTTTCTCTTAACTGAGAAGACAAATGAGCATCATGGGGAAGGAGCTCTTTTGCATCATCAGATGGTACCAAGTTGTACGAGGCAATTCTTAGGGGACGCACTTAATGACACAGTAGCTGTTCAATAAGTGTAGCTTTTGAGCCTCTGGCTTGGCATGTAGCGACTGAAGGAAGAAATCATTTCTTCAATTTTTCCTCTGCAGTGGTGGTGACCGAGGTGGCTTCAAAAATTTTGGTGGTAAGTGCTGAGCATCGGAAAAAAAAAACACTATTTAGTGGAAAATCTATATTAGAAAAAAAAAAATCCCAACAAGCCACCAAATGCCATGTTTACTATCCATTAGAAGCCTTTTTGCTTTCTTTATTTTCCTGTTTTGGCTGAGGCTGGTGTGTTTGTGTGCTTGGGAAAAAAGTAAATAATTTGATGAACAAAAAAAAATGGGATTCCTTTTATCTTTTATTTTTGTCAAATTGCATGAAAGAATTTTTGGGGTAACCCTTGGTCGCCGCCGGGTGGCACACGCAACCTTTCTGCCAAGTATTGTGTAACTAGTGTGAGAATCCTTGTGGCACACAGCTTGGCAAGCAGCCAGCCAGCACCTACAAGATGACCACCAGCGCATAAACCCCACGTGGTAAAATGCCACCACCGGCCACCTTAAAAGACCAGTTGTCTACTACCCTGGAGACACCCTCTTCTGTCAGACTGCTAAACACTGCAGTATCATCTAAAGCTTGATTTAAGCATTGCATACATTTAAACTATTAATGCGATTGAATTTAAATTTGTTGTTTTTTTTGAACAAACCCTTTGTTTTTTTCTCTCTCACCTATTGTACAGGTCCAAGGGATTATGGGCAGAAGTCGGATGCAGGTAAATGCAGGAACCGGGCAGGGTTTATGGCTTCACAGCCTTTGCTTCGGTCCTGTGCCTTCATTTGGGAAGCATGGGGTTGCAGGCAAGCTGATGAACTTCTTGGAATTTGGCTGCCTTTCGACACAGAAGTGTTTCCAGGGTGGCTCACAGCAGCTTAAAGAAACCAAAAGTATCCACCTACAATCTGAAATGCAGCAGCCCAGCCGGTAGGACAGCTTGAAGTGGTATAAAAGGCTGGAGGGAATATGTTTTCCTGGCAAGGCGATGCCAGGTGAGGGTTGCCAGGGAGATGGTTTGCAGGCAGGGAGCCACCACTGAGAGCCTCACCCCAGTCACTGGAGAAGAGGCTCTGGTTAAAACAGCAGTTTCTCAAGCTGCCTGAGAAGAGGGTCCCTTGGATTCCCAGGCCCCTTGCTGTGCAAGGCTGTGAAGCTTAGCACCAGCCTTTTCAGTTGTACCTGAACGCAGACCAAGAGTGAGTGGAACTCTTGAAGCACAGGTGAGAGATATTTGCAGTAGGGGTCATTTCAAGTGTGTTGGTCTGTGTTTGTCTGCTTGCTTGGAAGGGAAGAGCCCCAGGCCAGCCTGCTCCTTCTCCATGGTGCCTTGATACTGTGTTTGGGCCATTAAGCTGGTGCAAATCCAAACTCGGTCAGAGTGAGGTGGACCTTTGTGATGGTGGAGTGCACAGTGTGACGGCTTTGCTTTGGTTCAGTGCTCCAGAACTACGGCTCCTATGTGAGCTGCCATAAATGGGGTGGAAAACTCTCTCTTTCTTCTTTAAATATAGACTCTGAGTCTGACAACTCTGATAACAACACCATCTTTGTACAAGGACTCGGGGAGGACACCTCAACGGATCAAGTAGCCGAGTATTTTAAGCAAATAGGTATAATAAAGGTGCGTAAGGGGGTAATATTTGTTTTTTTCCCTAAAGCTTCCAAGTAGTTTGAAACCTGGAGCCACCTTCCAGGACCACCCAAATGTGGGTCTGGCCAGTTTCCATAACTTGAGCCTCAAGATAATCTTCTCTGCAGGAGTGAGAGAGACTCTTCCCAGCATCCCTCTTGGTGGGCTGCGTCCGAGGCTGAAACGTAGACCCTTGGCCAGATACCCTGCTTGATCTATGCTTTTGCACTTACTACCAGCTAAGTAAGACTGTTCCTGGTTATGTGTGTGGCAAGGAAATGTGTTTCTCCTTTCTCGCCAGACTAACAAAAAGACTGGCAAGCTTATGATAAACCTCTACACAGACAAGGACACTGGCAAGCCAAAGGGAGAAGCCACAGTGTCCTATGAAGATCCGCCGTCCGCCAAAGCGGCCATTGACTGGTTTGACGGTAAGACCACCCTTTGTTGGCACAACTAAGTGTGCGCACACGTGTGTCTCATTCTCTTCTTGTCAGCCATGGTAAGGTCTTAGGGCCAAATTACACTGAGCAGAGCCATCAGCAGTTTCTTGGTACTTCCATCTGTACTTCAAAGCTGAGGGAGGGTAGGGGGAACCTCTCCCTCTCCCCAAATACCATTTCCCAAGCTCACTTGTCTTTTTTTGACGGCATCTGGCCTGGATGCCTTTAAAAGGGGATTGGACAAGTTTCTGGAGGAAAAATCCATTACGGGTTACAAGCCATGATGTGTATGTGCAACCTCCTGATTTGAGAAATGGGCCATCTCAGAATGCCAATGTGAGGGAGGGCACCAGGATGCAAGTCTCTTGTTATCTGGTGTGCTCCCTGGGGCATTTGGTGAGTCGCTGTGAGATACAGGAAGCTGGACTAGATGGGCCTATGGCCTGATCCAGTGGGGTTGTTCTTATGTTCTTAAGTTTTTCCTGGAAGCTACTGCTTGCCCTGCAGTGGAATAAAAACACAGGCACAAATGTTCCCCTCCTGTGGGTCAGACAGCCGGGAGTGGGTGAAATTCTGAATGAAGGAGCCGACTCCTCTCCACAGTCTATCCCCATTGCTGTGGCTCTTGTCAGATATGGAGCTCCCCCACTACTCTTTTAATGCACAGATGAAAATACTGGGAGGTTCTGTTGTGCACAGGGTGTGTCAGTGTCCTTTCTATTCTTCCCATCCAGTTGTAAGGTTTGCCAGCTGGAGAGGGAAGGTGAATGGAGGGCAAAATCCCCCACTTCTTTGCTTCGCCCTCTTCTCCCTGCCTCCTCTGAAAGCGTTGTGTAATCTCCTTCCTTTGCCTAATGTATTTTTTTCTGTAGGTCTTTTTTTTTGGTGGGGGGGGGATGGCAGGATGGGGCACATAGCTCTACTTGTTGGAGGGTTTCAGCCCTTCTTCACCTGACTCTGCCTTGGAGGGTTCTATGTTTGGGGTGTTAATGTCTGAGCTGTTGTGGAGTTACCTTTTCACTGTCTTTTTTTCCTTCCTTCCCCAGGAAAGAAATTCAACGGCAATGTGATCAGGGTCTCCTTTGCCACCAGGCGACCGGAATTCATGCGTGGTGGTGGAAGTGGTGGTGGTGGCGGACGCCGAGGTAGTAGCAGACCTTTTTGCTTGCTCAGAGATGTTGTCAGACCATTGGTTCCTCTCATCCAGTATTGACTGTATTTCACAGCCCTGGTGGCAGTCGCTCAGCCTCAGGAGCTGCTACCTTCCAAGTATGTGCTCTGGCCAGGAAGTCAGGCTGTCAGCCCACCTGGCTGGTACTGTCGGCTCTGACCAGCCACGACTGTCCAGGGTCATAGGCTGTCCTGTATTCTTACTGGTAGAATATAGACTGTCCTACATTATTACTGTCCTTTTCCTCCGTACATTTGGCTGTTGGTGGCTACTCTCAATGGAGCAGAACTCCATGGTGTAAAGCAGTAGATCTCTGAGGGACAAGCAGGAAGGGGGAGCTGCCCTGTGGGTGGGCTTCCCAGTTGGGCATCTGGCTGGCCACTGTGTGACATGGAGCATTGGACTAGATGGCTTCTTTGCCTCATCCACCAAGGCTCATGTTCTTACCTCCATGCCAGGCAATCCCCTTGCTTGGGATGGATCTCCTCTGCTCTGACCTTGTGATCTCTGAAAGTGAGTGCTCGCAGATCATGAGATTGGTGCACCTAATTATTTTGTTCCCATCACCAAACGTCCCTTTTTGCTTTCTGCTGGCAGATGTGGAGCTGTGGCTCTGGACCCAGACATTCTACGTCTGTCATGCTGTTGACACCATCCATCTGATGATATTGGGAAATGGTTTTTGACATGCATATTAATCCCAAATCCCTCGTCCTCCCCAATTATGTCACTCTAGAAGTACAGTTTGATATGAGGGATCCAATGTAGTACTTGCTTCCAGTTGCTTGCATAGTTTATGCCCAGAATTGGGAAGATGCTCGGATCGAATACTTAAACTGTTTGAGTACTTGAGAAAAGTTATGGGAAATATTGACAATTGTAAAATTAAAACCTTCATTAAACTGGAAGGGAAATATCAACAGATCTCAGAAAGGAAAAGAGGATGTAAGGTTTAGAGGTATTGGTTATGAAATAATGAATTTTCATCTGATTATGACTATATGGGAAGTCAGCGTCAGACCAGCTTTACCTGGGAACTAATGTTACGATTGATTTCAGCCACGCAGTTTTTAATATAATTGAATCAGCAGAATATAGCAGTGGTAGAGTTTGTGTAAAACCAGTAGAGACAATATGACTGAATAGATTAGCAAGTTTAAAGAAGCTGCTCTGCTGGCATATTTAAGATCTTTCTTACAAAACTTCTTGACGCAGAAGCTGCCTTTGTCTTTGTACTCTTCATGTGTGATTTAATTAAACAGAAAGTGAGAGAAGCCAGTCTTGTGACACTGGAAGCGAACTGTGTTGTGTGTGCAAGTCCTTGCTGCACAAACGGTTGGCACTCCTTCACGTCAGCTGCAGTGTTGTTTGTGCCTGCAGGTTCACGAGGAGGGGGCTTTGGAAGAGGCGGAGGCTTTCAGGGCCGAGGTGGAGAACCCAAAAGTGGTGATTGGGTCTGCCCTAACCCGTAAGTGGCCTTGCAAGAGGCAGAACTTGTCAAAATGCATTTTGAACCTCCCAGTACCCTAGTGGTCTCCATGCATGCCTTACAACTGCATTGCCTGACCAGTCCAGCTCCCTCCCTGTCCACCCTCTTTTCCCACCCCACCCTACCCCATATGCTGAAGGGACATGTTCTTGTCTCTTTCAGAAGCTGCGGTAATATGAATTTTGCTCGCCGGAATTCCTGCAATCAGTGCAACGAGCCCAGGCCAGAAGACTCCCGTCCCTCGGGAGGAGGTGCGTGTATAGCCTGCTGGCCAGAAGGAGCACAGCTGGTGCTGCAGCCTCAAGCAAACCTGCTTGTGTGTCTCACCTCTGCATTTCTTTCTCACAGATTTCCGTGGCAGAGGTGGCTTTGGAGGTGACCGAGGGTTCAGAGGTCGTGGTGGCAGAGGTGGTGGAGGCTTCGGTGGAAAAATGGGAGGAAGGTCAGTAGTGAAATTGGAAGCTGCCCAAGCACAGGCCTTGGAGTAGACGGGCAGTTCCCTGCACACTGGGGGGCCTGGGAGGAAACTGCTGGTGTGTTGAGAGAATAATGAGATTCAGAGGTTTGGTGAGCCTGAAAGACCCGCCGATGAGAGTGGCACTTGAGTTTCTGCATGAGTTCCTGCTCTGGCTTTCTTCCAATCGGCTTTTGTGAGGGCATGTCTGCCATGTCTGTACATTGGGTGTGATTCGGTCACTCCCAGTGCAGAGAGTCAGAGTTGCACTGGGCAGCCTCTGCCAAGAGCAAGCATTCCCACATGAGTCATTGTTCTGGAGTTTCTTGGTACAAGTTTCTAAACAATAATTTCTCAAAATGTTGGAGCATCCTAAGTGGTTTGTTTTCCTCTTCCTATACCTTTTTTCTTCTTCTTTGCAATGTGTCTGTCAGATTGTGAGCCTGCTGGCAGGGCCTGGTTAGCTCCTTAAAATTTTGTGTGCGGCTGGTGAAAAAACCTTAAGCATTTCTGAGTAAACTCAAATCCTGAACACCTTTGGTCTTCTCTTCCAGAAACGACTTCAGAAATGATCAACGCAACAGACCCTACTGAAAACAACTGTGAATGTCCGTCTCCTCCCCACCTTCCTCCTAATGGCTTCTCACAGTGGAATTTTGTTGAGTTTCGCCTGCCACTTGATACACCCCACCCCACTCCCATGACTTCTTCTGGATAGTGAAGTTAAATGTGAAACTGGATTTATACTTTGGTGGGCGGGGCAGGGGCAGGCATCTTTTCTTTTCCTTTTTTTTAAGCATCCAGATTTCACCAGTTTTCTTCCCCTTCCAACTAAACTTTTCCACTGGCTCTTTAAAAAAAACAAAAAAACAGAAGGAATGGAATTGTAAAATATTTGCCAAAAATCTGACTTGTTTTATAATACAAACAATAAAAGCTGATTGTTTATTTGTGAATGTTTTTGCCTGATTTGCTTCCTTATTTCTTGGAACAGCCCCCAGGCTTCAGATATGGTCAGAACAAAACCCACTTGGGAAAGGCGTTTTAAACTCCCTGGTTACTGTCAGGGCTGCAAATTGGTGTGCTTTGTTGTTAAGATGTAAAAATTCTGTGGGGAGAACAGCTGAATTCTGCAAGCTGTGTAAATTATGCAAATATTAATACATTTGCATAATTCATTATTTTTGTCTCTCTGCATTGTGCTAGCTAGGCACTTCACAAAAAGCAATAGGACAGGTCTCTGCCCTGGCCCTGAAGGAATTGCAAGCTAGAAATAGACACACTCATGCTCTGTGTGTCCATAGTGTTAACTTCACTCTGCTCCCCAAAGCTGCTTCTCTTTGGTGGTCATGTATGGCCTTCAGACTAGGATTTCATAGACCACTAAATACTACATAAGGGAAGCAACAGCCACAGAGGGTGTGACTGGCTGCAATGCCCTGCTTGTGGGTTTCACAGAGGCAGCTGCTGGGCCACTGTGGTAAAGGGAGGTGCTAGCCTAGATGAACCTTTGACTTGATTCAACAGAACTGCAGCAGCACAAAAGCCAGTGATTAAGGTGCTGGAAAGTCTTTTGGGCCTGGAGGACATGAAACCCCTGGTGAGCTGTGTTGGCTTCCCTCTTGATCAGGGGTGCCCAAACCCTGGCCCTGGGGCCACTTGCAGCCTTCCAGGACTCTCAATGCGGCCCTCAGGGAGCCCCCAGTCTCCAATGAGCCTCTGGAGATTTGTTGGAGCCCGCACTGGCCTGACGCAACCGCTCTCAGCGTGAGGGCGACTGTTTGACCTCTTGCGTGAGCTGTGGGATGAAGGCTCTCTCCACTGCTTGCTGTTTCATGTCTGTGATGCAGTAGTGGCAGCAAAGGAAAGGCCAGCCTTGCTTAGTGCAAGGCCTTTTATAGGTCTTGTGCTATTGCAAGCCCTTCATTAATTCATATTAGTTCATCTTTAATATATTCATTTATGTAAACTTATGTAAATTTATTCAAATTTTAAATGTAAATTAATTTTTTTCCCCCTTGCCTGACACACAGTGTCAGAGAGATGATGTGGCCCTCCTGCCAAAAACTTTGGACACCCTTGCTCTTGATCATAGCCAAATCTTTGGCATGCGTGTTAAGGAAACAGGGCAGCAGGTGGCGCTGTTTGGCTAGTAGAGGCCTGTGAACAGACTGACTGGGTACAGGGAAAGCCCTTTGTGTGCCCTTTGTGATCTGTCTGGTTTTGGCCAAGTCTTCCCCAGCCTTTCTGGTGACAAAGGCAAGTTCTGTGCCGGGGCTGAAAGTGAAACTGCCACGATTGTCTTTTTGCTGCACCATGGCGGCAGCACAGTTGCTCCTGGGATGCCTTGAGTGGCTCTGATTTCCCCATCTCAAAAAATATAAACTGCTCAAAACAATAAAGGGATCACTTAAACAACACATCCGAGATCTGAAGGAACGAAATATTCCTATTAAATAAACATAAGAACATAAGAACAGCCCCACTGGATCAGGCCATAGGCCCATCTAGTCCAGCTTCCTGTATCTCACAGCGGCCCACCAAATGCCCCAGGGAGCACACCAGATAACAAGAGACCTCGTCCTGGTGCTCTCCCCTACATCTGGCATTCTGACTTAACCCATTCCTAAAATCAGGAGGTTGCGCATACACATCATGGCTTGTACCCCATAATGGATTTTTCCTCCAGAAACTCGTCCAATCCCCTTTTAAAGGCGTCTAGGCTAGACGCCAGCACCACATCCTGTGGCAAGGAGTTCCACAGACCGACCACGCGCTGAGTAAAGAAATATTTTCTTTTGTCTGTCCTAACCCGCCCAACACTCAATTTTAGTGGATGTCCCCTGGTCCCCAAAGAAAAATACTTTGTTCCTGACATAGTTGAATGTGCTGACAACAAAATCAACCAACAATCATCGGTGGAAATCACATTTATTAACCCATGGAGGTCTGGGTTTGGTGTCATACTCAAAATTGAAGTGGAAAAGCACACTACAGGCTGATCCAACTTTGATGTAATGTCCATACAGCAAGTCAAAATGAGACTCAGTAGTGTGTGTGGCCTCCACGTGCCTGTATGACCTCCCTACAATGCCTGGGCATGCTCCTGATGAGGTGGCGGATAGTCTCCTGAGGGATCGCCTCCCAGACCTGGACTAAAGCATCTGCCAACTCCTGGACAGTCTGGTGCAACGTGGCACTGGTTTGCAACTGACTGTTTGCAGAAACACTCCATGAGGGTGGTATGAGGGCCTGACGTCCACAGGTGAGGGTTGTGCTGACAGCCCGACACCGTGCAGGACTTTTGGCATTTGCCAGAGAACACCAAGATTGGCAACCTCGCCCCTGGCACCCTGTGCTCTTCACAGATGAAAGCAGGTTCACACTGAGCACATGTGACAGACGTGACAGAGTCTGGAGACGGCAGGGAGAACGTTCTGCTGCCTGCAACATCCTCCAGCATGGCCGGTTTGGCAATGGGTCAGTAATGGTGTGGGGTGGCATTTCTTTGGGGGGCACATTTGTGGCCTGCTGGAGGTCATTTTGCAGGGCTCTGGCAGTGCTCCTCCTGTTCCTCCTGGCACGAAGGCGGAGGTAGCGGTCCTGATGCTGGGTTGTTGCCCTCCTACGGCCTCCTCCACGTCTCCTGGTGTACTGGCCTGTCTCCTGGTAGCGCCTCCATGCTCTGGACACTACACTGACAGACACAGCAAACCTTCTTGCCACAGCTCACATTGATGTGCCATCCTGGATGAGCTGCACTACCTGAGCCACTTGTGTGGGTTGCAGACTCCACCTCATGCTACCACTAGAGTGACAGCACCGCCAGCATTCAAAGGTCACCCAAACATCAGCCAGAAAGCATAGGGACTGCGAAGTGGTCTGTGGTCACCACCTGCAGAACCACTCCTTTATTGGGGGTGTCCTGCCTATGATTTCCACCTGTTGTCTACTCCATTTGTGCAACAGCATGTGAACTTGATTGTCAATCGGTGTGGCTTCCTAGGTGGACAGTTTGATTTCACAGAAGTGTGATTGACTTGGAGTGACATTGTGTTGTTTAAGTGACACCCCTTTATTGTTTTGAGCAGTGTATATTGTAGCGGATGTAGAAGAGGACAGCCCCAAAACTGTCAGGGACTTCTCTGGGTGGAAAGACTAAAACTTCTGGGGCTTTTAAGGGGGGGGGGGGTGCATAGGCAACTAATTTGAGGACAGAAGTTGAGGTTCATAACATGATTTGTGGTGTGGGGATAGTGGCTGAGGAGGAGTCTTTGTTGTAATGCTAGCTGATAGGGTCAAGGAGGAGATTTGGGACAGGCAAAAAAGGGGGGGAAAAAACTATGGAACTTGCTGATCCCTGATTTGATATTGGCTGCTGGCTTAGGTGACTGACCAATGCATGAAAAATACATCTATCAATGGCTATTGGCCATGTGAGCTGTAGTGAGCCTCAATGTTCAGCGTATTTAAATTCCACTTGATGGGAGAGGGCTGTTGCTTTCATACTCTGTTTGTAAGCTTCCTGAAACAATGTGTAGGAAGTTTGGGGGGTGGGGGGCTAGACTGATCCAGCAAGGCTGTGAGCTTTCTGTGGTTGCTGTGTTTGGGATCAATGAACTGGTCCAGAAAGGGGGAACTATACCAGCTCTGGAGTCTGGCGGCAGCGGCAGCAAAATATATGCTGTGCAACCCCCAACCAAAAGCACAGGTACGGTGCTGAAAAGGGAAGCTGCAGTGACCGCTTCTGTTACCTTTGGGGGCCAGCCAGAAGCCACCAAAGCTTTGTTGTCGTCCTCAGACACATAGACACAGCTGCTCCCACGTGCGCAAATTCAGCCTGCACAACCACACTTGATTCAAATTGCACCTTATGGGTGTTGGTGGAATGATTCACACTTCGAGCTCAGAAACCACCAACTGAGCTGTCTTAAACTGGGCCCAGACAGCACGTCATCTGCAGCCTGGCACTGCCAAGTTGCCACTCCCTGCTACAGCGGACTTCACACCCCACACCATTTGTGTGCGGTCGAAAATGACCAGGCTCAAGTATATCAAAAGATCCTTGCTGTACTGGACTCATCTCACTTAACAACCTGTTTCTAACCAGTAAACAGCCAGGCAGGCTTCTTGGAAGCCCCCAAGCAGGACACAGCCCTCCTGCCTAGTGGGTCCCCACTCTGCTCAGCTGCCGTGCACAGCTCTTGGTCTGGCAGACAGGTGGTCTTTGTGCCTTCTGGGTAGTTGGAGGCAGTGGGAAGATTGAAGAAGCAGCTGGCAGGCTGGATCAGGGCCTTGGTCCAGTTTATGGACTGGCAGCAGTGATCTAAGGGTTTGGGGGAGTGGCGTTTCCAAAGCCTGCCTGAAGTGACTGATGGGGATAGAACTTGGGCCCTTCTGCTGGTAAGGCATCCATCTTGCTACTGCTGCTGGGTTAACAGTGGTGTTTAGAATCCTTGCCCTCCCGTTGCTGAACTGGGTCCCTGGGTGGCTGCCTCCCTTCCAGGAAGCGTGTTCTTGAGCCCTGAGTCTGGGCTGTGCAAATAAGCAGGGACTGCTTGTCTCCCTAGTTCTTGGCGCAAACTCTCCCTCTTTCCCTCCCATCTGGGCTCACCCTGGCTGGTTCCAAGTGGTCTGTCCTCTTAAGTGGAAGAACAATGAGTGGTGGTTGCTTCCTAGATACTCCTCGCAACACGGATGCACCAGGAGGGCCCATTGTTCTCGGAGATACAGAGGTATAAGTAGACGGAAATGCAACATCTTGTGGGGACAGAGGCGCTTGGGGGCTGCCTTCTGCAGAGCCAGGATCTTGATCTACAGGACTCCCTGTTGCAGCAGCAGCTTTCCAATATTTCAGGAAAGAGCTTGCCCAGCCGAGCCCAGCCCAGAAGTACCAGAAATTAAAGCCAGGACCTTTGACATGCAATGCAGGAATTCGACTCCTGGCCCACAGGGCTGCTTTGGCCCCGTGTCCGGTCCATTTGCACCACCCCATCTATCTTTGTAGACATTAAAATCAAGGCAACCCCCAAAGCATGCACAGAGTACCTTTTCTGCACCACTGAGCAGCCGCTGCCTGTTCCCACTTTAACCTCTGGTTGGTGGTGCCCACCAACCGTGAAGTCAGAAACATAAACTTGGGCTTGGTTTCTTGCTTCCCAGCACTGTTGCCTGAGGCCTCTCATGGGTAGAAAATACATTTTTTGTGTGTAATCCCTATTTTCACAGCAAAGCCCACTACCTGTGTTTCCCTTTTCTCTGCACTGAATGGCTGACATCTCCTTCCTGCCTCCAGTTTATTACTTCTGCCCCAGTCTTGTCCAGCAGGGATTTTTGACACAGGGTGTGGCACAAAAACACTGACCATGACCACTGCTGTTTACAAGTCCAGCAGCTTAAAAGTGTTTTATAGACAGTTGCGTTTCACAATCAAACAGCTGCAACTCGAAAGGAACGCATGCTGAGCACCAGGCTGGGGGTGCATTCCCACTTCTACAATTTTTATTCTGATTTATTTTAGTTATTCTGTATTGGACGGCGTGCAATCAGTGAGCTGGTGCCTTGGAAAGTTACAGAAGTGAAAGCAGGCAAGTGCCTCCCTCAAGGTGCTTCTAGACTTCTTATAGCGTAGCTAGAGGGGGGGCAAAGCACTAAGTTTTGCTCTGTGCCTCACCATGGCATACAAGCAACCCCTCCCCTTCAGAGCCATTCCAGGCCACTAGAGCATCCCCTCTGTTTTGCTCTATGCTACTGACCCAAAGATAAGGAACCAAAGCCCCAATGATGGCAATGTCCTCTATGAAACCTGCTCAAAGACCTAACCTCTTATACATTAAATGACTGACCTTAAAAGAGGACTAGTGACATGGTGGTGAAGGGGGCAGAGGCCTCTCAAAGACATTGACAGACAGCCACACCTCTGCCATGATAGCAAAATGAAGCTTCCATGTTCAGGAGCAGGCCCTCTGACTACCATTTGCTGAGGGGCCACAGAGCTACTGCCTTTGCATCCTGCTGGTGGGCTTCCTGGCTGACCACTATTGGAAAGGGAACCTGGCCTGATCCAGCAAGGACCACCCTCAGACACTCATATCCTGCCTCTGGTTGCCTCTTTATCTTGGTTTTCCATGTGTTCTGATCTGTTTTTGACCCTGCTGTTTTGATGACGCCCGGGGGTCATGTTATTTTATGCCATTTTTTCATGAGAGTTTAATGCTTTTTATGAGGACAGCTGCAGGGCCCCTGGCTGAAAAGGGAAGGGACTCCCTGAGCTTCCCTTTGGAAATTTCTGCCTACCCAGTGGCCTCGGTGGGGTGGGGGGGAGAGAAAAGGGGGACACTTAGGAGACCAGGAGTCAGGGTTAGGCAGAAGACTTTTCTTGTTATCCTGAGCAGCAGCTTGCCCTGTTGAATGACACCCGGGAGACTTTTCAAGGCGCAGCAGGAAGGTGCTGGGGAGTGACTGGAGCAGGGGAGGAGACTGGGGAGGGGGGTTCCCAGGGGCAACAGTCCCTGGTGAGAACAAAGGTGGCAGCCTCAAGGTGTTTACTCTAGAGTGCTGTTCCCTGTTGGATGCCTGCCTGCCACGCAGCTCTTAAAGGCGCAGCTGCCCCAGTGGGGGGGGGGAGGGAGGGAGAAAAGGGAATACTTAAGAGACCAAGAGAAGGCTCAAGGTGCCTGGAGCGCTGTCCCTGTTGGATGCCTGCCTGCCACGCAGCTCTTAAAGGCGCAGCTGCCCCAGTGGGGGGGGGAGGGAGGGAGAAAAGGGGACACTTAAGAGACCAAGAGAAGGCTCAAGGTGCCTGGAGCGCTGTCCCTGTTGGATGCCTGCCTGCCACGCAGCTCTTAAAGGCGCAGCTGCCCCAGTGGGGGGGGAGGGAGGGAGAAAAGGGGACACTTAAGAGACCAAGAGAAGGCTCAAGGTGCCTGGAGCGCTGTCCCTGTTGGATGCCTGCCTGCCTGCCACGCAGCCCTGGGGGGAGAAGGGCAAGTGGGTGCTGCTTCGGAGCTCCAGAGGGCGGTCCCGTCCAGGCAGCTGCCTGCCCGCCTGCTGTTCCCCCTCTGGGCGTGCTCAGCCGGGTGGAGGACGGCGCCTGGCTGGGCTCCGGAGATCGGCGGGCGATGGCTGCGGCCGCCCCAAGCGCGGGTCTCCCGTGGCTGCTTCTCCTCCTGCTCTGCTCCGGAGCCAGCCTGGGCAGCCAGGTGGGCCCCGGGAGCCGGGCGGCGGCGGCGCAGGTGAGGCTCAGAGGCGAGGCGCGCGGGTGGGGTGGCGGGGAGTTCCTCGGCTCAAAGTCGAGGGGGGGCCCTTCTGGCCACGCCAGGGAGCCTGCTGGAGACACCCTTTTGCATGTGCTGGGGGGGGGGATGTTCCGGCACTCTGCACGTGCTCAAGAGACCTCTGCACACTCACAGAAGTGTCCTTTGTTGTCCTGGGGAAACGGTGATGATTTTTGCCTGGGATTTCCACAGCCCCCGAAAGAGTCACAGGTTCATGGAGGCTCCTGCTGCTGGATCAGGCCCCCGACAGTCTTTTTGTTTCCAGCCAGAAGCCCCCAAACGAGGCATGAGACCAGCAGCCCTTTTCTCTTATTGATCTGTAGTGTCTGCTGTTGGCAGATAGACTGCCTCCAGCCACAGAGGCTTTACCTAGTTATCATGGTTGAACTCAGAGACCCAGTGGTGTAGCTGGAGGGGGTGCAAAGCGTAAAGTTTTGCAGGGAGCCTCACCACAGTGTGCAAGGGGCTCCTCACCCTTACCTTCAGAGCCATACCTTGGGGGGGGAGCAGCATGGAGGTGTAACTCCCTACAAAACTTAGTGCTTTGCACCCCCTCTAGCTACACCACTGCAGAGACCTCTTCTCTGCTAATCTGTCCAACCCACCCTAGTTTTAATGCCATTAGGTCAACATATGTGCTATAGTAGTTTGTCTGGTGTGTGTTTGTGTATGTGAGTGAGAGAGAGAATTGTGAACATACTAGTAGCCAGAGTGATTAGGACTGGGACTGTGCTGCATGTGGGAGTGGAGGGGTTAACTCTTCCTCTCCTGCTACAGTCTTGATGAAAGTTCCCCCCCCTTCCCATTCTTGACATTGCTATTGAGGAAAGTTGTCTCAGATGCACAAGAGTGAGAAATGTGTGGATTTCCCCAACACACACACACACACACACACACACACACACAGAGTAGCATAGCTAGAGGGGGTGCAAAGCACTAAGTCTTGCAGGAAGCCTCACCACAGGGGGGCCTCTCCTTTGGAGCCATTCCACCTCCATTTTGCTCCCCCTGCCTGGAATGGCTCTAGAGGGGGTGCAAGACTTAGTGATTTGCACCCCCTCTAGTTATGCCACTGTACACGCACACACCCAAGTCGATCCTTGCCTGACACCCGTCAGCCTGAGAGGCGTCTCTGGACATGCTGCTACCTGTGGCTGTCAAGCTGGGGGCAGCCCCTGCCTTAAGCAGCTGCATTTCTGCAGCCACAGCTTCCAAGTGTTTCTGCTTCAGGAACAGCCAGAGAGAGTCTGAAAAGGCGAGTGCGTTTTGGGGGTGTGCGGAAAACACAACAGCTTCATGTTCCCCTGAAGAGCTGCAGCAGGTTGCACAATGTTGGAAGCAGCCGAGGACGCTGGGGAAGAAATGAACTGTCAGGCTAAAACATATTGTGTGCAGGGAAGGGAGGATTGTTGAGAAGTCCTGTAAAGAAGGCCTGTTTCTCTGACTTATAGGGAAAGGGGAAGCAGAGTGATCCTGGAATGAAAAGATGGGGCCATGATCTAGCCCAGGGGTGCTCAAACCCCAGCCCAGGGGCCCTCAGGGACTCCCAATCAGGCCTGTGGTGAACCCCTAGTCTCCAATGAGCCTCTGTCCCTCTGGAGACTTGCTGAAGCCCATGCTGGCCCGATGCAACTGCTCACAGTGTGAGGGTGACAGTTTGACCTCTTGCATAAACTGTAGGATGAGGGCTCCCTCCACTGCTTGCTGTTCCATGTCTGTGATGCAGCAGTGGCAGTGAAGAAAAGGCCAGCCTTGCTTTGTGCAAGGCCTTTTATGGGCTTTGAGCTACTACAAGACCTGCATTCATTCATACAAGTTCCATCTCTAATATATTTATTTATGTAAATGTCTTCAAATTTGAAATGTAAATTAATTCTTTTTTTAATTAATTAATTAAATTCCACCACACAGAGATGATGAATTCATTAATGAGATGATGAATTAATTAATTCCACCACACAGAGATGGTGTGGCCCTTCTGCCAAAAAGTTTGGACACCCCTGATCTAGCCTAAGGCAACCACCTCAGTTGGCCTTATGGATGGACCGGCCTGAAAAAGCAGCACTGAATGATAAAAATATCAGGAGCAGAATTTGAAGGATGAAACTTGTTCTGTGGCCCTGCAGTCAGTGTTGCTGCTAGCAGGCTGTTTTGATGGTTTAGTAAAGGTTAATTTCCCAAAAGGGATTGATCGTTGCATATAAGTGTTTGTGGACAGCATTGGCTGCAGGGGTTTGTGGCTCTTGCAAGTATGTAGCCTGAACCTTTTTAAAATAATTTCATCCTTCTTCAAGGATCTTGGCCATGAAGGAGCCGCTGGCATTCCTGCTCTGGCTGCTGTTCCCCTCTCCCCCCACTTCATTATTCAGGGCAGGGAGGCTGCGCAGAGCGAACAACTTCTCCAGAGAGAACAACTTCTCCCCCCCAGCACATTTTTCCATAATGCTCTGCTGCTTGTTTCCTGCTGTCCTGGAATATTCTATAGAAAATGGCATACCCTGAAAGAGACTGACTGGGGGGGAGGGGGATTCTCGAAACTTGAAAAGCAGCTGGTTATTATGGCTTGAGGCTCAGGATGCAGTCCCCAGAGATCTGTGTCGACAACCATGGGTCAGTCTCTAAGGTACTACAAGGAGATTCTTTGTGTGTTTGCTGCAAGCAGAGGCTCTACTACCTCTCTAGAAGCTTTTAACCCGTTTGCTCAAACAGCAAAAATTGTTATGTTACTTTACCTTTTTAAAATAATTTCACCCTTCTTCAAGGATCTTTCCAGCATCACCCTGCCTTTATTTATCCGCACAACAACCTTGTGAGGTAGGTTAGGGTGAGAAAGGTAGTGACTGATCCAAGATCACCCAGAAAGCTTTGTGACTGGAAGCCTGGCCTCCCCTTGTCCTAGTCTGATACTGTAGGTCCTGTGAAAGTGACCAATCAATACGCTCATCTATATGTTAAATTTTAAACTGAGGAGTAAGCGCACAGAAAGGGCGGGAGCTGGTTGGCTTTCCTGAGTCAGGGAGTTCCACAGCCTTTCCATCTGTGTAGGCTGGAGCAGGGAAGGGGTTGACGGTGATGGAAATGGCCATATTGCAGGTGTCCCCAGTCGTGGAGAAGGAGGCAGAAGCGGATTAGAGAGTTGCACCTTCTGTCAGTGACCAGAAAGACACTTCAGGGAGAAGAATTTGAGGTGCAGAAAAGAACAGAAGAGGCTACTCCTGCGTGTTTTCTCATTGCTGGAGGAAAAATGATGCCTGGAGGATAATGTGCTTGAGAAGGCAGCCAGCATCTGTTCACGGCTGGCAGGGCCACAATGATGCCATCATCCGCCTCACATCCCGCACGCCCCTTAATTGAGTCTCTTCCAAAGCCTGACACACTGAGCCCATTTCAAAGTGCATATTTCTCTTTTACGCAGGGGTGCCAGTAGCAGGAGAGGAGCTGAGAAGCTCTCTAGGGGGCAAGAGTGCAAAAACAACCCAAGGAAGCTCAGAATGGATGGATGGCAGCTTTGGGGGTGGAAGGATTGCATGGCTGGGCAGTGGGGGCATCAACATTCCCACCTCCCCCCCCCCACCATTTTTCTCCTCAAATTTCCTCCCCCCTGCCCGGATTCCAGATGAGTTTAACCCTTTGGTAAACAGCAACAGTTGATCCTTGCACCAGCCATCCTGCGGCCTGGATTTTACTTCTCTGTGGTCTCTTCCTCCCCTACAACTGGACACATGTTCAGTTCTTCCACACGGAACACATTAATAACACAACCCAGACTGTCCCCCTCCCATGAAGTTTTTCCAGGTGTGTTGCATGTCGTGTTGAGCAGCAGAGCCTGGTGTCCAAGCAGCAGACTGGCCTCAGAACTGCTGAGAGTGGCTGGGAGCGCGATGTGGTCTCTCTGTGTTCTTTGGCTCCTTCCAAGCTGTATTTATTTCAGGAATCTGAGCTGGAGTCCTGATAAGGGCAAGGGAGTGCCTGGGAGAACAGAGCTGGTACAGACACTTGCTGGGGAATGAGGGGGTTTGGCTTGTGGCGGAATTAATTGCAAAGAAAAGCTTGTTTGCGGCTCAGAAGGGAAACAGTTCCTTGGTGTTTGGTGTGGAGTGAAAGGGATCTGAAGTCCTCTTCTGTTTTTGCCCTTGTGTTAAATTTTTAGATTGTAAGCCCTTCAGGGCAGAGACCCATCCTTTCACACTTTGTAAAGCATCATGTACAAGAAGGGTGCTCAGTCCAAATTTTGTTTGATGTTGCATTCAGAAGAGAACCTGATCCTGACCAATCACTAAAGTCAACCCAAGAGCTTCCCCCCACCACCACATAAAGTTGATCGTTAAACTTTTCATGTTGTAAAAAAAAAAGTATATTTTCTTTTTGGTTTTAGAGGTTTCTTGAGAAATATGGCTACTTAGATCGCACCCATCAAGACCTGGGACCAACACAGTTATCAGAAGCTATTAGGTAAGTGCAGTGACCATCAAGGGGATCAGGGGCGTCTTTGAACTTCTGCTTAGGGCTCTCGCCACACAGACTGCTCAGGCCTCTCGCCACATCCAGGACTTTTCTCTGAATTTTCAGTCTTCGTTAACAAAGAATTGATGTCTGCATGCTCTGCAGTGATGTTGGGACAGCCAGGCAATTCTAGCCAGTATGGAGTCAACCTGCTCTCAGTAGCATAGCTAGAGGGGGTGCAAAGTACTAAGTTTTGCAGGAGTCTGAACTTGCCGTGATAGCAGCCCCTCCCCTTCGGAGCCAATCTGGGCAGGGGGGAGCAAAACAGAGGCACTTACACAGCATGTCCAGGCGCCAGCGAAACTTAGTGGTTTTTACCTCTACTAGCTACCCCACTGTCCACTCCTGCTTTTCATTGTTCTGTCTAGTTAAGGCAGGGGTGCCCAAACCCCAGCCCTGGGGCCACCTGCGGCCCTTGAGGCCTCTCAATGCAGCCCTCAGGGAGCCCCCCATCTAAAATGAGCCTCTGGCCCTCTGGAGATTTGTTGGAGCCCACACTGGCCCAAAGCAACTGCTCTCAGTCTGAGGGCGACTGTTTGATCTCTCGCATGACCTGTGGGATGAGGGCTTCCTCCACTGCTTGCTGTTTCACATCTGCGATGCAGTAGCTGCAGCAAAGGAAAGGCCAGCCTTGCTTTGTGCAAGGCCTTTTATAGGCCTTGAGCTATTGCAAGACCTTCGTTCATTCATATAAGTTCATCTTTAATATATTCATTTATGTAAACTTATGTAAATTTATTCAAATTTTAAATGTAAATTAATTCTTTTTCCCCCCTGCCCCCGACACAGTGTCAGAGAGATGATATGGCCCTCCTGCCAAAAACTTTGGACACCCCTGAGTTAAGGCACTGAGATGATTGGCAATTATTTTTTCCCCAGTGCAATTAAATAACGTTATTTCAGACAAATTGGACTGTTGTATTTAGTCATATTTAGATTAGATGGTTCCACTGAGCCACCATGGGAAATACCTAACAATAGACCCCCTGCCGCCATGAAACTGTCTAATCCACTTCTGGTTCATTTTAGCCCAACATTGTCCATCCTAAATGGCAGCAGCCCTAAAAGGGAAAGGGAAGAGTGCAGAGGGGTGCTTAACTCTTCCCTGCCTGTCACAGCTACTTTTTGCCAGCCAAAGTGCCCAGGCACATGTTTGCCACAGCTGGGAAGGGAAGTGCAGGAGAGAAAGCTGCTGCAGGGGAAGAGTTAAAGATGCCTCCCCCCCCCCTCCCCAGGCTTCTTGCTCCCTGTTGATTTTTGGATCAGCCTCCTGGATTTCCCTCTCCTCTCTCCACAGACTGGTTCAGCCTAAGGACTGACCTAGGAGCACAGAGCTGGCTGCCCTGTGTTCTCTCTGTCACTTTCCTTGTAAGGCCTGGATTAGCCTCCTGTTGCGGGCGAGATCTCTGCTCGTGCAGCGGTTCCGAGCCAGCTGGGAGATTCCAAGAATGCCATTGCTGTGACTTGGCCTCAGGCCATCTTCAAGCGCTCCTGTGGGACACTTGCTGCCTGGGCTCCCCTCCTTTGCTGCCACCTCCAGAATCCAAGAGCCCTCCTGTCTTGCTTGTTGCTTGGAGGGACCACAGCTCAGTGGTTGACCCTTTGCTGTGCTTGCAAGAGATGCCAGGCATTTCCCAAAGGACCCCTGTCTACCCAGGAACTCAAGAGCTGCTGCCACGCAACATGTGCTGAGCTCCTTTCAATAGGGATTGAACCTGGGTTCTTCGGCATGCAAATCGGGGGCTCTGCTACTGACTTGCAAGCCCTTCCGCATTAGCAGAGCCCTCTTTGGGGCCTGGCCTTGTCCAGGAGTTGAACCCAGACCCTTCCGAATCCAAAATGAAGTTCCCTTCGAACCAGAAGTCTTGTGCACAAATCAGCTTCCTTTCTTTTTCTCCTCCAGGGAATTTCAGTGGGTGTCCCGCCTGCCCCTCAGTGGCACCTTGGATGCCTCCACAGTGCGGCGCATGGGACTTCCCCGATGTGGAGTGAAGGATGCTGAGAGCCGCGCTGTCTGGGAGGAGCGTGTGGGCACTCTGTTCCCGGGACCGAGGGCTGGGAGGAAGCGCAGGAGGCGGTACTTGCATCAGAGTAAGTCCTTTGGGGGTTTGCAGAAGTGTTTCTTCCCTGGGCGTTCAGGACCTCCACACTGCCAAGTTCCCACTGCTCAGATAGACTGCTCCTGCTCCAAGCCTTTGTGCAAGCAACTTGTTGACTGCTCTTGCTCAGTCTCTCAGAAGGTGGCTCTTTTCTAGCAGCTGAATGTACTTTGCTGCGTTAGGCTGCAGGGCTAGCAGGAAGCTCCAAGAGCCTCACCACCACCTTACCTGGTCAGCTGCCTGCACTAAGCCTTTTGGTTAACTTCTTGCTAAACTGAGTACCTAAAGCATGGGATAGATGTGATATTTCTGGGATAAATTATTCTACAATTGGGTCTTCGTTACCAGAAAGGCCCTGACCACAGTTGCCACCCACCTGGTCAGCTTGGGGGGGGGGATGGACCTGAAAATGGGTGTGTGTTGATAAGATACTGTCAAGGGGGGGGAGGGAAGCGATCTTTAAGTGATCATAGGAATTACAGTCCTGAAACGTGCTGGAATCCCTAGCATGTATGCACTGCTGAAACAGAGACGCCTGCGTTGGCTCGGTCATGTCGTGAGAATGGATGATGGCCGGATCCCAAAGTAGCTCCTCTCTGGAGAACTCATGCAGGAAAGCGCCCTACAGGTAGACCACAGCTGCGATACAGGGACATCTGCGAGAGGGATCTGAAGGCCTTAGGAGCGGACCTCAACAAGTGGGAAACCCTGGCCTCTGAGCGGCCCGCTTGGAGGCAGGCTGTGCAGCATGGCCTTTCCCAGTTTGAAGAGACACTTGGCCAACAGTCTGAGGCTAAGAGGCAAGGAAGGAAGGCCCATAGCCAGGGAGACAGACCAGGGACAGGCTGCACTTGCTCCCAGTGTGGAAGGGATTGTCACTCCCAAATCGGCCTTTTCAGCCACACTAGACGCTGTTCCAGAACCACCATTCAGAGCGCGATACCAGAGTCTTTTGAGACTGAAGGTTGCCAACAATGTAGGAATTACAGAATCAAATTTCCTTTTCTGTGCTGTGTTGTGGCTGCACAAGAGCACATCTGGTAAAACTTTACACAAAAAGGTTCTTGATGTACAACTGCATCAAGTTTGCAATTTTTTTAATTGATGTTGTCGACATAAAAGGGGAAGAATATGCAAATGAATGGAAAGAAAAAGTTGTGATAAGCATCACAGGCTTCAGTTCTTGAATGAATTTTAGGAATTCTAGTTAAACCAGAATCCAGGACTAGTGGAATGCGGGGCGGAAGAAAGAGGATCGATAAGGGGAGGAGCTGTAGAACTCCCAAGTCCCCTGCCTGCAAATTAAGGGATTGTAGGGTTAAAATTAGCTCTCAAAGGGCACAATCCTAACCAGGTCTACTCAGAAGTAAGACCTGTTTTGTTCAATAGGTCTTACTCTCAGGAAAGTGTGGTTAGGATTGCAGCCTAAGCTGCGCCCAGAAACAAACTGGGAGTCAAAGAGAATCTCTTGCCCAGATGAAATCAGCATAATGTACATAGTGAAGTTTTGGGTGCTGGAACTGAATTCTCCCTCTTTGCCAGCTTGTTCCTAGACAGCCACAGCTGTACTTCAGCCATGGGAAATGTTAATGGGGAGATTAGGTAATCGCTTTGCGAGATGTCAAACTGTGCCTGACAAGGCAGCATCTGTTCTGGACGGCTGGATCGCAGCACCAGAGATGGAGTGGCCCTGATGTTCCATGCACTGCTTTTAGCACGCCTGCCTTTAAAAATATGAAATGGGGCTCTGGAAGGCCTCTGCCATACAACAATGCAAACCTTGCAGATTGAGAGTCTGACTACATGCTACACAGATCAGGCAAGAGCTCTTTCTTTTGAGAGCTCCGGCAGTTTCCTCACCAACAGACAGAAATCATTTGAGATTTGTAGAGGACCCAAAGCTGTGGGGGAATCAGGCTCAATCTTGACAGTCACCGGGCCCAAGATCAAGTTCAAAGGGGGTAAATGTAAAGGTATAGGAACCAAAAAATCAGGGGTACAAGTGCAGGATGGATGAAAACCTGGTTTGGCAGCAGCACGTGTAAGAAAGACTTCTGGTGTCCTGGTGAACCACAGGTTGAGTCAGTGGCCAGTGCACTGCTGGTGTGGATTTAAACAGAAGCATGTGCAACCTTCTGATTTTAGAAATGGGTTATGTCAGAATGCCAGATGCAGGGGAGGGCACCAGGATGCAGGTCTCTTGTTATCTGGTGTGCTCCCTGGGGCATTTGGTGGGCCGCTGTGAGATACAGGAAGCTGGACTCGATGGGCCTATGGCCTGATCCAGTGGGGCTGTTCTTATGTTCATCTGACAAGGGAGGGCACCAGGATGCAGGTCTCTTGTTTTCTGGTGTGCTCCCTGGGGCATTTGGTGGGCCGCTGTGAGATACAGGAAGCTGGACTAGATGGGCCTCTGGCCTGATCCAGCGGGGCTGTTCTTATGTTCTTACGGAGTCCAGATTGTGAGCGGTAACAATTCCACCTCCTCGCAATTCAGCCCAGGAGAGAAGCGCACACTTGGCAGCCAGTGTGTTGCTTTGATTGTAGCTGCTGCTTTCTTCCTCTGCCTGGGACTTGAAGCCTCCGGGGATCCTTGCAAACAGCTGCCACAGTGCCGGTGTCACGTTTCAAGCTCAGAATTTTAATAGCTTTAGTCATTTTGTGGCTGTTGCCCTCGGGAGTCGAGTAGATCTGCACCACACCCAGTGTCTGGTGTGGTCTCCCCTGTCGGTGGGAGAGAGGCAGAGGAGGCCAAGCTGGGCTTCACTGTGAGATGTGTATCCAAAAGCGAGGTGTCTCGTGGGGAGGGGCTGTCGTTTGGTGGAAGACCATCTGCTCATGTGCAGAAGAGCCCAGTTGGAATCCCTGACACCCCCGCCCTGAAGCTCTTCTTTACTGGAGATGGAACCCAGCTCCTTCTTCAGACAACTCAGGCGCCACCACCGAGCTGTGGGCTCTTCCCCTTTATACCTGAAGCGCCTTTCTCCTGAGTCAGATTGTTGGACTCTCCACCCTGGGATGACTGCCTGCTCTGCTCGGATGACAGAACCCTCTGGCATCCTGGGCAGAAGACCATGTTTCCCATCACCTGGTCCCTAAAACCCTAACTGGGGGTAACAGGCAATGAATCTGGGGCCTTCTACACGAGAGGTGAAGTCAGGTTGCGTGTTGTTGTCCCTGTTGGTCAATCAGAATGGTGCTAACCCCACTTTTGGTGCTCACTGTCAATCATCTTTCTTGTGCGTATTTTCTTGTCCAGCAAGCCTTACATCTGCATCCTAGCCACAGAGTATTAACCCCCCCCCCTCCAGTGGCTTGCTGTAGGAGTGTCTGAAGTAGGAGAGTGATTTAAGCAGGACAGTGGAAATCTTGCCCCCCTCCTTGGAAGAAACCCAAAGCAGCAACTGTGGGCCCCCTATCGCTGGTATTTTAGGCTCCCTCAGTGTCTCCCTCGACCAGTCCTGCTGGTGAGCTCACTGTTTATCTTGCCTTCTCGCAGGAAGCAGCCCAGTCAGAGCCCCAGCCTGCGTCTCCCTTCAAAAAGGAAACCCTTGCTGGAGATTTGCAAGCTCAGGAAAATGATTTTTGTCTTTGTTTTGCAGTCAGGCCTAGAGCCGTCGCCAAGGGTGTGTTAAGGAAGCTGAGTTCTGGGGTCAGGTTGTAAGTCATGTCATAAAAATTATTTTTTTTAAGATCAAGGTTCTAGTTCTTAGTACCGGAATCCAATCTCTACTCACTAAAGTCCTTTTTCACTCAAAGGTTCCTGCCATCTTGTCTTTCTTCCCACCGGCGTCTGACTGGCCGTGGTGGGAAGTGGGGTGCTGAGATGAGCTGGAGCTGTTTTGACCTCAGCCCGCAAGGCTCTCAAAGCGCCCTCTCCAGCCCCTGCTGCAGAACTCCCTCTGTTTTGCAGGCGGCAAATGGTACCAGCGGCACCTGACTTTCCGGGTGGTGAATTGGCCCTCCTATTTGCCGCAGCAGCAGGTCCGCCTCGCGGTGACAGCGGCCTTCGAGCTCTGGAGCAACGTCTCCTCTTTGGTGTTCTGGGAGGCAACAGGGGACTCTGCGGACATCCGCCTGACTTTCTTCCATGGGGACCACAATGATGGAGTTGACAACGCCTTTGACGGACCAGGTGTGCAGGCTGCTCCTTCCGCAGAATGCTTCTTTTTGATGGGGGGGGGCCCCTCCAGATTAAGGAGCAAGGAGGTTTGCTATAAGGGTGACAAAAGATCAGGGGTGTCCAAGGCGCTTTCCAAAATTGCCATAGAAACACTAGACTGAGCAGCGCATGCCTTCTAAAATCTGGAGTAGCACCAGCATGGCTGCTTTTTTGTTTTTATTTTTCACACTTTTATCCCTCCTTCCTCCAAAGAGCTTAGGGCAGTGGACATATCTCCTTCTCTCTTTTTGCCCATGCAACAACCCTGTGAGGTGGGTCAGGCTGAGAGAGATTGACTGGTCCAAGATCACCCTGGGAGATGCATGACTGAGCAGGGATTTGAGCCTGGAACTTGCAAGTCTAGGTTTAATTATATTTCCTCTCTGTTTCCAGGGGGTGCCTTGGCTCATGCGTTCTTCCCACGCCGGGGCGAGGCGCATTTCGACAACGATGAACGGTGGTCGCTGGACAGCGGCAAAGGCCGCAACCTCTTTGTGGTGGTGGCGCATGAAATTGGGCACACACTGGGCCTGGAGCATTCCCCGGTGCGCAATGCTCTGATGTCCCCCTATTACAAGAAGCTGGGCAAGGATTTTGTCCTCAGCTGGGATGACATCCTGGCTATCCAGAATTTATACGGTAACTCTAGCTTTCTTGTATTCCACCCTCTCAATGCTTAATTTCTCAAGTATGATCGGGGGGCGCACACTCAGAGACCCACATTATCAGACAAGGGCCACTGTTGATCAGCCATGCAGTACAGCTTCAAGTGGAAACACCCACTCTATCTCTGGGCTCATTGCGCAGGTAGGAAAACATTTGGGTACAGGAGTTGGACAGACAAAGGAAGGATTATGTGATTCAATACATTTTATTTTGCTGCCATAGGAGTTATGCATGTTACTCATGGTGAACCTTCAGGGTAGGCTGGGCTTCAAAGCTACATAAATATATTTACAACTTCAGGTTGCAGAACTGAGTTCTTCAGGACACAGAATTCTGATTGTTGTTTAAGCAGAACGGTGGACTGTTCACCCATGGAGGTTCCATGTAGTTATCATTCCCTGTAGCCACTGATGGGTCCATCTTCAATATGCAAGCCCGGAAATGTGGCCTGTTGATTGGGCTTTGTGATTTCTTTTTTGCAGGGAAACCTCTCCGGGGTCCAGCAGTCCAGCTTCCGGGAAAATTGTTTACCCATTTCCAGGACTGGAGCCAGGATCTCAAAGACAGAAATCGGCAGGAGGGCCACCTCAGTCCCCATTACTGCTGGTCATTCTTTGACGCCATAACTGTCGGTAAGAACTGATAGAGAAGTACTGCCACCTTGGAACTAAGCCACCTAACTGTGAATTTGCAAGTCCCAGGTTCAGATTTCACTGGGGAGGGGGGGCAACTCCATTATCCCATGGCAGTATTGAATAAGAAATCTCCTTCTGGGTCTCGTGGAAGGTCCATTTAGCCCAGCCTCTTTCTCAAAGTAGCCAAAAGGAAGCCCCCAAACAGGGTGTGACAGCTGTTGCTTCCCATCAACTAGTATTCAGAGGTAGACTGCTTCTGACCATGAAGGTTCTGGCAAACCTCCCAGCTAATACCTTAACCTGCAAAAAAATCATGCTGCTCTTTAGAAGGTAGAGTAGCAAAACGAAGGCAAGGTAATGGCTGCTGATATGGGTGCTCTCTCACCAATCTGCTGCCTGAGGCAACTGCCCTCAGTTGGCCTCGTGGATGGGCCAGCCCTGTTGATGATTGAATCGCTTCTCCTCAACTGAGAGCCAGGATGGTGCAGTGGTTCAAGTGCTGGACCCAGACCTGGAAGATCTGGATTCAAATCTCCCCTCAACCACGAAGCTTCCTGGCTGACCTTGGACCACGATCTCTAAGCCTCACCTATCTCACAGGGCTGTTGTGAGGACAGAAGGAGAGGAGGAAGCACATACACCACCCTGAACTGCTTGGAGGAAGGGAGGTACAAAAGCGTGAAGAATAAATAAGCCAGTTGCCGCTTCTTGTGATTAGGGGTTTGGTTCTGATTCAAAGCAAGCAGGAGATCTAAGCTTTGGATTTGATTCCAGCTACTGAACCAGGCCTAAGTTTGGAGTCCTGGTTTGGCTTGGCTCCCGACAAAGCCTGGAACAAACTCGCTGGCCAGTGACCATCTAACAGCCACCTCTCTGATTCTGTGCAGATTTGGCAGGCCAGGTCTATATCTTCAAAGGGGGCTACTATTGGACCGTGTCCAGAGGAGGCCACACGGAGGGCCCAGAACCGCTCCGCACCAAGTGGCCAAGGCTGCCCCCCACCATTGACGCTGCTGCCTTCTCGGAGGAAGATGAAAAATTTTATTTCTTCAAAGGTAGTAACAGTTGATTGTCCATTTGAATCCTCCTCTCTGCCTTTGGAAACCTTATGCAGGGCCTTCTGTCCTGCCCCTCCCCTGAGCTCCCGCTTGAATCTGTTTCTCAATTGCAAACACCTCGGGGCAGGGGGCCTATCCTCTCATTACTTGTGAAGCCCCATGTTTGTGGACAGAGCTCCATAAATATATGCTCTGCTGGGTGGGATCGGTTTGACCTCACCTGGAAGACTGTTGTTATTATTAACAATATTTATATACTGCTTTTCAGTGAAAAGTTCCCAGGGCGGTTTACAGAGAAAATCAAACAAGTTATTAAGAGTTACTGCACTGCTGGCCTGTCCATGCGGCCACCTGAAAAGAACCTCTTTCCATGATCCTCACATCCTGCTGTGAAACCCAGAAGCGCTGGACTTCCAGATTCGTTTACAGGGACGGCGCAAATGCGCTTCAGAAGTGCTAGATAAATAAGTGTCGCTGTTGTGAGTCATCTAAAAAAAACCCAACCTTTTCCTCCTCTCACACACACATTTACAAGTTCAGCTGCATTTCGAGAATCAGCCCGGCTTATACATGTGTGTGGTTGCACAATCAGGAGGTAAACACTGCTGCCTCCTACTGGTTGGGAACAGGATATCAGCTCCTTTGCCTTTGTGCATGTACAGACCGGCTTAACTTGCTTCTGTTAGCATCCAACCTGATTTATTCTAAGGTCAAGCTTAGTCCTGGCCCTCATTTTCCAGATTGAGGGTTCGTCGGGAGTCCCCACAGCCACTGATCAAATTGTCCTTGTTGTCCAGCAGTAATGATGTAAACCTAACAACAAGCAACAAGGACCCTGGCTGATTAAAAAAAATTGCTTTAACCCAATGCACATGCCCGATCTTGTCTGATCTCGGAAGCTAAGCAGGGTCAGGCCTGGTTAGTACTTGGATGGGAGACCACCTGGGAATACTGGGTGCTGTGGGCTTATACCATGATCTCGGAAGCTAAGCAGGGTCAGGCTTGGTTAGTACTTGGATGGGAGACCGCCTGGGAATACCGGGTGCTGTAGGCTTCTACCATGATCTCGGAAGCTAAGCAGGGTCAGGCCTGGTTGGTACTTGGATGGGAGACCGCCTGGGAATACCGGCTGCTGTAGGCTTCTACCATGATCTCAGAAGCTAAGCAGGGTCAGGCCTGGTTGGTACTTGGATGGGAGACCGCCTGGGAATACCGGCTGCTGTAGGCTTCTACCATGATCTCAGAAGCTAAGCAGGGTCAGGCCTGGTTAGTACTTGGATGGGAGACCGCCTGGGAATACCGGGTGCTGTAGGCTTATACCATGATCTCGGAAGCTAAGCAGGGTCAGGCCTGGTTGGTACTTGGATGGGAGACCGCCTGGGAATACCGGGTGCTGTAGGCTTATACCATGATCTCAGAAGCTAAGCAGGGTCAGGCCTGGTTAGTACTTGGATGGGAGACCGCCTGGGAATACCGGGTGCTGTAGGCTTCTACCATAGTCTTTCGCAACTGAAGGTTGCCAACCATTTTAACCATCCATTGCAGTTCACACCTCTATGGCCAGGAGCTGGGAGCAAAAGGGGCAGCAGCTTCTCCACCCACTAAAAGGAACAGAGCAGGAGTGGTGTGTGTTTCTGTTCCCTGCACTTCTGGGCTTTCTCCAAGGTGAAGAGATGTGATGATGCAATGGGCTGGATCCCCCCCCCCCCCCGTTCTCTGTGGAGATATTCTAATCCTAGCCTTCCTCCAAGTAGCTGTCTGGCTGTCCTCCCACTTTATAATTGCAAGCACCCTGTGAGGCTAGTCAGTCGGATGGTGATTGGCTCCAGGTCACCCAGAAAGCAGCACGGCTGAGGATTTAGACCTTGGTCCCTCTTCATTTGTAGTCTGACACTCTCACCACTACGCAACACTGCCTACAAACGCCTCCTCTCTCTCTGTCTGTCACCCTCTGCAGGTGGCCGGTGCTGGCGCTACAGCGGCTCTTCCCTGGAAGGCGGCTTCCCCCGCAAGTGCAGCAGTGCCGGTGATCTCCCCCGCCACCCGGACGCAGCTCTCTATTTCAGGCCTCTGCACCGCTTGGTTCTTTTCAAGGGTCCCAAGTACTTTGTGGTGAATGAGGAGGCCCTCAAGGTGGAGCCGTACTACCCCCGCAGCCTGAAAGACTGGGGTGGGGTCCCAGCCATGGCGAACGGGGCGCTCACCCATCCAGACGGCTTTGTGTACTTCTTTCGAAACGAGCAGTTCTGGAAGTTTGACACGGACAAGCTGAAGGTGGTGGAAACTGGGAAGTGGGCCTCGTGGCTGCCGTGGCTCGGCTGTCGGGAGGCAGACTTGAGTCAGGCGGTGCTCTGATTTCCCTGGGGGGAGTCGTGTTTGGTCGTAGCAGATCTCCAACTGTTAGAACGTGTGGGACTGCCTGCTGGACAGCGTTCACCTTTGCCCTTGGCTTGGATGCAAGCAGATTGAAAACTAAAAGGAACCAGCAAGACCCAAGTTAGCCTTGAGATCACTGCAAAAGAAACCCTGAGAAACAGAATGGGGTGTGAATGGATGAAGGTTTACCTGTTGGCCCAAAGACAAAATATGAAAGAACGGGATGGACCAGCACACAGCATTTTGCAGGGCCCTGTTCAGAAGAAGTTGGCCAAGCAGAAGAAAGGCCAAGCAGAAGAAGGGCTGGGCAATTGGTGGCACCTCTCTGTGGAGGTCATGCATGCCCTAAGAACCACTTGCTGAGCTTAATACCTTCTCCTGTCTTCCATCTTTGTCCCAAACCTGGTTGCCATCCTCATTTTATCATGAGGATAAAATGGAGGACCTGCTTCTCAGCGGTTATCTTAGAAGGGCCTACTGTATGCTGTACACTCTAACTCATTGTCCACTTGAACATCTGTTGTGGGGTCTTGTGTTACAGTTGTCAGTGACATCCATCGCCACCACCTTTTGCTGACGGTGTCTCCCCTCTCTTGTCCACAAAGACGTGGACGGCCATTTTTGTAGGATGCTGAGATTTTTGTTTATTACTCCTAACTTGACCCCACATGTCAAGTGTGTTGTGACCTCCTTGCATACTGCAGTTGTGCAAGGATAAACGGGAGGGACAGAGACGTGTTGGGTGAGGACCCCAAGCAAGCCTGGGAGCTGAATGGAGAGTTGAACCCAAGGCGCCTCCATAGGAAGTCATGCTTGGTGCACTTCAATGCACTGCCCCAAGGCTGTTGGCTCCCCTGCAGCTCTTGGCCCCATAGTCTCAGCCTTTTGTAGTTCACACACCTGACAGGTGCTGTGGGTGTGTCTGCTGTCACTTGAACGCACTCTAGGATATTCCAGTGAAAGGATTAGCCTGTCATTGCTTCCACACTTACATCCACAGACTGGGATGAAACGGACAACTTGCCAGAGGGTTACCCTAGAACTGGAAAGCACATCACTGCAAACCTACTCAAGAAAATTTGTGTTCCAGTGAACCGTTCTGTACCATAGAACTCCACTGCTCAGGAGGACAGAGCTCACCTGGAGCACTACTGATGCTGAGTAATCATGGGCACTAACTCATTGGATTAACTATGGGAAGCTCATTTTTCCTGAGGTTGTCGTCCTTTGCCTGGATTGTACTACTGCAGAATGGGGGGCTGTTAGGATTGAATATTGCTCCCTCTGAAAATGAAATCTGCCAAGTAGATATATAACATGGCAGAGAATAAATTAGATGAGAACCTCTATTCCTGATCTGCTGAATTTCAGCATGCGGGGATTTTTAAAAAATACAGTTAATATGGAGGAATATTCAACCACTTAGGTTTTCTACTTGGGAAATACTAGGTTTGAGTGACTGGCCCTCCTTAAGACTGCTGGTTATACTTTTTTTTTCTTTTTTCCTCCATCTTGCTGTGTACAATGTAATGTCTTGGAAAAATGTAAAATCATTTGTATCAAGAAATGAGCCTAAGAATCTTGCTAATTCTCTTGAGGACCTGAGGTGGTGGCCAGGAAAGACCAAGTTAATGATAACTGCATGACAGTGATGTAGCTGTACGGCTCCATTTTGCTCCCCCCGCCGGGAATGGCTGCGAAGGGAGGGCCCGCTTGCCCGCCCCACTGAGCCTCCCCACTGGACTGGCCGCACCGCCCCCCCCACTAGCTACACCACAGCTACATAATTTCTGAGGGATAAACGGAGGCTGTGGCACAAGTTTTATGCCTCCGACTTTAGCCATAGTTAAATAGGTATAAATACCTTCCTCTTCCCCCCCAGTCTGCAATTGCTCAGAGTGAACAAGACTGAGTTAGGTGAATCAGTGGTCTGGCTCTGTCTGAGAGAGTCTGTACAGCAGTTCAGGGCTGGCAGTTGCTCCCCTCCCGAAGGGCTGCAAAAGATGCCCCCCCCAGTCAGGAGAGCTGCTGGTGTAGACCAGTGATTTTCAGTGGTTTTTCTTCCCACTGACCTCTATGGTCTTCACCGCTCATGATCCAGTGGAGACTCTTCCAGGGTCTGCAGCTCTGTTTCTCGGGCAACTGTCTGTCGTAATGAAATGTGTGTCCTTCTTCCTCCGCCGGCTGCGCAGATGGAGGAACTGAGACCAGCAGTTTGTTACTATATAGACACTTGCCCTAGAAACAGCCACAGAATTCGGAAGTGTTTTTTTTTTAGTGATTTTCACCACTGTGCTCCAAACTCCCACGGCTCACCTGTGGACCTGTCACAGCTCACCAATGGGCTGTGGCACATCAGTTAAAAATAGGTAAAGCAGCCATTTTCAACCACTGTGCCATGGCACACTGGTGTGCTGTGAGCGGTCCACAGGTGTGGCATAGGAATTTGGGGAAAGGTCATTTATTAATAGGGCTAATGAGAGATGTGAGCCCCCACTGGCAGCATGGTGTGCCTTGTCAATTGTCAAAAACCTGGTGGTGTGCCTTGAGCATTTTAGTGCCTTGTCAGTGTGCCATGAGATGAAAAAGGTTGAAAATCACTGACCTAAAGTGATGGTTGGATGGAGCAAGTGTTTGACTCAGTGGTTGGCAGCTTCTTAAGTATTTGTTCTGGGCCCAGGAATGTTGAGTCCTGACCACAAAGCTGCCAATCTTCCCTTTCTCACTCTTAAGATTTGTCCTCTTCATGCTGCATCTTGCCAACGCTGACCCACATCGGCTTTGTATTGACAAACTACTTACTGGGTGGCAGCCTGTGGGCCGGGGCTGGAAATTTCTGCGCTGGTCTGCGGCTGCTTTCTGCCAGTGATTTTGCAATAGGCAGAGAGGCCAGGGCATTTGTTTGCTGTTTCTCTCTTGGCAGAAAACAGTGTTTCTGTACTGAAATAAGGACCTTGTGAGATGTGGCCCAAGAGTGCGGTGTTTGGAACTCGCATTGTATTTTTCTTAAATGCAGGGGATTGTGGGGAGGGGCTAGTGTGGATCAGGGCTGTTGCATGGAGGGGGGCATCTAGCCCTTCCCCCCACCAGGTGACAGCCCTGATTTGAGTCCTACAAATTTGCTGTTAGCCATAGAGGAGAAAATTTACAGCACAAAACGGGTGCCCTTCCAGCCTTGTGGTTCACCTAATCTCTGAGATCTGGTATCATTCAGTGGCTGAGAGATGGAGCTGTGAATCAGGAACTCGGCAGCCACAGGCAAACCCCTCCCTCCCAGACTCATAGCCCAGTCCTAACCTGTACTGGAATAGGCAGGCCAAAGGGCCTGGGCCATATCCAGCACAGGGCAGGAAGTGAAAGGAGTGCAACTCAGAGAAAGCGGACTCTTGTCCCCTTCCCCTGAGTAATGCCCCAGTCACCTCAGTGGGGCTACTTGAATCTGTAGCAGTGAAACCACTGGTGTGAAATCTGTGCCAGCAAAATCACTGGTGCAGATCAAAGTAGTACCAGGCTGCTCTGGAGGGGCTTAGGATTTGGCAAAAGTGCTGAAGGGCTGTCTCACCCCCCTCCTGGACCCGGCCTGCTCACCACCTGCCCTCCTCCGCCTTGAAATGCCCCCATTCTGCCCTCTCAAACACCCCATGCCCTCTGCTCTTGGCTGGCATGAACTCACTGGGTCTGGGTGGCACAGAGGCTGAACATGGCACACGTGTGACGCTCCTGGGCCAGCTAAAGGGGCTCGTGCCAGCCCAATGGAGAATTGGGATTGCACTCTCTCTCTCCTGTAATATGAGGATAATGATCCTCACTTTGCAAACTTATTGTAAGGCATATGTCAAGATAATGCATACGTGCTTTGCACACTCAGAAAAAGCACCATACGAGTGTGCTTGTACAAATGTCAGGGGTTCTTATTGACTCTCACTAATGTCTTCCTTATTCCCCCTTTCCCATAAATCTGCCCCCAAATGCACCAACGCAGAAGCGACGCTTAGAAGGAGCGAGGCCGACTTTCACAAACTTTATTCCCAAGCGTTCAAGGGGCGCCTTGGATTCCTTTTCTCCATTTACCCACAGTCCAGCAAAACTCACGCTTTAAAATGCACCCACAACATCCAGTCAGTGGTGCAGGTAAACCTGGCTAGGCTTTGGCCCTGAAGGAAGAACCTCTGAAGTCCATAGCTGTGCAAAAGGCTTCCTGTTGTTTGGTGGGCCTTTCTCCACTTACAGCCTCTTCAGTTCCCCGTCTTCCATTTCCTCTGGAACAGCCGCCTGGTCTATGGAGCCTGAAATAAAGCAGAAGGGCAAGTGACTGCTGAGTTGAGAAAAGGCTCAAAGGAGTTCTAGTACTCAGTGGTCACCAAGTGCAATTGATGAGCTGGAGACCCAGGACAGGCAGGAGGAAGGACAGACGTGTCTGCAACCATTTGTGGTCCTGAGTGTTACGTGACTTACGTTTTAAGAGAGATCTGCCCAATTCAGGAAGGTGCATCAATGTATTCTTATTAGTTACAATGGCTAAATGAAACCTCCATGTCCAGAGGCAGTCTCTCTCTGGAAATCAGATGCTGAGAGCCAACGGCAAGGGAGAGGATTGTGGCCTCCTTGGCCTGCTTGTGGGCTCTCTGGAAGCATCTGGCTGGCCACAGCTTAAAATGAGCCGCTCCTGATCCCATCCAAATTGAGCCTGGATCAGGTCACTTTAGGTGAGGTCATTTGAAAGCCAGCCTGGGGGAAGCCTGCCCTGCTCTTGCAAGATGTGGCAATTGCTTGCGGTGCACTATTAGTCCTTGTGCGCAGGCTGAAATTGAGGGACAGAAGCTTTTCCCCACCAAGAGGTGCAGTGTGGAGAGGAGTTGCACTTATACCCCCGCCCAGTGCGCAGCTGTGTGAAGCAGAGAGCCGGTGTCTGTGAAAAGGTGACCATCTCTAGTTCACTGGTTAAGCAAAGACAACATCATCGTCGTTGTGTCCCATCCCCCCCCCAGCACACTAGTCCTCATGATCTTGCCTGTGCTCAGGGCTGGGCTGGGGATCCCTGGCGCAGTTTCTGTGTGGTGACCCAGGAGGCCATGCTCGATGAAGGCCCGGCTATAGTGCAGCTTCTCACACTTTTTGCAAAACATGATCTCGCATTCTGGACACATTTTGCCGGATGATTTTTTTCTCTCCAAGCGGCAACAAACCGGCTCCTGCAGAGACCTGTTCCTTGGGGGGGAAAGGAAGGTGTGCTGTGAGAATGAGGAAGGACTGGAAAGGGTGTAGCATGGGCTGCTTTTAGTCACCAACATGAGTAATTAACTTGCGGGCACAGAATACAAATTGCCAGCTGGTGATACGTCCGGCTCAGTTTGGATTCCGAATGGAATCCACTTTTTTCTTCCAAATTTTTCCCTCCATCTTCTTCCAATAGTTCCTGGAAAACTTGTCATGTGTCATGTTCCACATCCACATCTAAGCCTGGCCTTTATTTCCAGGGATGATTGTTTTGGGGAAAGGGGGGGGAGTTTGAAATCCAAGCAGTTCCATGCCACGGCTGATGGTGGACACTCCACTTTGTGGGGTGCAATCAGTGGTTATGTGCAACCAGTGAGAACCAGGAAAGGACACTTGGAGAACAGGCACAAGCTGAGCCAAAGAGAGATTGCTCACCACTACTTAGGTTAGAGGAAGAAAAGATGGGGTGGAACTGGGGCTTTCTGGAATGCTGAGCAATGAAAAAAAAGTGGCAACTATTTTCCTTCTTCTCTCGTGTTACCAGCACTGTGAACATTGTCATCAATCATAAGTGTTGTTTTGCAGGAGGTTCAGGAATTGACAGTTCATAATTCCCAATTGTAGGATTTAGTGATTTTATTTTTTTTAAGTGCAGTACTTTTTGAGCTTTCAGATCCTGCTTTGATAGATGTTTTTGGTTTGTTTTCTGAAATTTTTGCCTTATGTGATTCTATGTACTCGTTGACCTTTGAGTCGTATGTCTCCCTCATAAATAAATCGAACCTGATAGAAAACAACCAATGAACTATTAGTACATTTTTTGAAACGGATTTATACTCCCCCTTGCTTTGGGAATTCAAGGTGGCTCACAACCAAAACTAAATGGGCAAGACAATTAGGCAAAGTGAAATTCCAGTGGAAATTCTGAAGTCTTCCAGCCGCATATCCAGTTAATGCAAAATGTCATGCTCATTCTACTCTCAACCTCAGTTTTCCGTCTGTAAAATGGGAAGCGCAGAGTGAACTTTCCCACCCTCCCCGCCCCAAAAGGGGTATGCTTGGTTTTAATCTTGGCTGCTACCTTTCTCCTAGCCAGGTCAGGCCAGAGAGGAGGGGGAACGGCAGCCACCCCCACAGCCAGTTGTCCGGCTTCTGTGTTTGCTCCATGCTCGAGGTCCGAGGGCAGAGTGAAGAGGAGATGCTGGGGTCCTCTGCAGTGGGCTCCAGCTCGTTCTCTGCTGCTTCTGGCTCCTGAGATGGTTTCTCCTCCACTTTTCCCGCTTCCTGTTCTTTTCTGCTCTGAGACATGAGAAATGAATTGGGGTGGACTCTTTGACTAGACTTCACAGGACAATCTCCCAGAATGCTCTGCTTTGTCTGGGTAAGTGGCGGCAAACCGACCCAGGCCACTGTGACATCAAATGGATTCTTCAGACAGAAGCAGTGCCAACCGTCAGCTGGCGCAGAGTTTGTCATTTCTGAAAGCAAACAGGTCAGAGTCATTTAAGCCTGCCCTTCGCCCTGCGGTCAAGGAGCTGGTTGACATCATTGACGGATGAATTGCACTTTGCGCATGCTCAGAGCTGTTCTTGATTGTTGCAAAATACATTCTGGATCTTGCCCTTAAAAATAGGACCTAATCTTAGCCCTGGAGACTTGTGTGAAGAGAAGTCTTGATGAATGTAGGTCTGCTCCCTACCTAATGGATTTGGTTGCCAAGGGATGTGATGAGGGTCACCGCGTAGCACTGAGCGAATAGCTAACAGACAGAAACTCAGACCAGACTTTGTCCTCAGATATATGTTTATTGCTTTTTGCAGGTTAAATGGATAAATGTGGTTTTGCTATTGTGCTAAACTGCACCCCCCCCCAAAAAAAAATTAGGTGTAACCTCTTGTTAGTAGCATTGATTTATAATATTGAGAATGAACCTACTGAGAGGTAAACCTAAGCCTGTTGTATCTTTTGAGTAAAGTCCAAAACAAGGGTGTTTGCCAGTTAAGGTGTTCTTTCTCAGGAATTTCCAACAACTAGAATGTTCTGTTTTTGTCCAGCCCCCAGGTGTACACATCTGATCTCTGTTGCATCTATGCAGTGATGGACAGAAATGGCTTAAGAAGCTTCCCACTCACTTTCTTGCACTGCTCAATGTTGAGCAGAGGAACAAGTGTCGCTCCCTCCAGAGAAGGGAGAACTGATATCTGATCTAGCAGCTTAATGGGGAGTGTTTTGTAGAGAGCTCCTGTCGCCAAGGAGAAGAGAGCTGGAGTTGAAAGAGGAAACACAACAAACCATCAAACAGGCCTGCAAGGAGATGTCCTCGTTTTCCCGGGTTTTGCACGAGAACCTCAGAAAATCCTCGGATTGTGCGTGCAGAAAAATGGAAGGAGATCTGAAGTGCATGGCTTATGGGAATGTTAAAGTTCCCTGATGACGCATGGAGTGCAGGCAGGCAAGACAGAGGTTCCAACCCCTTGCAGGAATTTCAGCAGGCGAAAAGGCCAGGCCCTGTCAAATAGCTGCCAGCCTGGGTGAAAGCTGAGGGCAAAACAGGTCATCCTGAGATGAGGCTGCCCTTGAGAGGGTCTCTCAGAAGAAGCTTCAGTCTCTCTGTCATCCTGTTGGAGGATCCCAGCACGACATGCCAGCCATGGGGCCAAACACCTCCAGGTCTTCTCCAATCATGCAGGGGCTGATGGACCATGGAAGGATGAGAAAGTGAAGTTTTTCATTCCATGTTTAACTCAAGTGTGAACCTTTTGGTATCGTAGATAGTTGGGAGCTGCTCAAGGGATGGGTTGATCTGTTTCCAGCTGGAATTTAGAAGACAACTCAATCATTCTGTGGCTCAGTCTGAGACTGGGTACGCTCTTTCTTCCTCTCCTGCAAAAGGGGTTCTCCTCCAGGAAAATGTCAGGGATCCAGGGGGCAACCATGAAAAGCATCCGTCCGTACAAGTCAAGCGAGCAGTACCTCTACGCGATGAAGGAGGACTTGGCAGAGTGGCTCAAGGAGCTCTATGACTTGGAAGTGGACGTGGGGTCCTTCTTAGAGGTGCTGGAGACTGGCATCTGGCTCTGTCGCCATGCCAATAACATCACTCAGCTGGCCAGGGAATTCAGGCAGCGGTACCCAAGTTTGGTCCACAAGCTCCAGCTGCCCACCTGTGGGACGACATGGAACGAGTTGGCTCAGCCAGGAACCTTCCAAGCCCGCGATAATGTCTCCAATTTCATTCAGTGGTGCCGGAAGGAGATGGATATTCAAGGTACGAACCTGGGAAGTGGGTCTGTGGTGAGGCAGAATTGCCAGATGTGATTGATTGATTGATTGATTGATTGATTGAGCAAGGCCTGAATCTTCTTTTGCTCTCTTGCCAAATTCTTTATGTCTTGCTTTCTCTACCTGCTGAAATTCTGATCAGTTTTCCCCATTGTCCTGAAACTTTTGGGAGTGAATTTGGTCAACAAGTCCTTCCCCACTGGCTGTTGACTTTATTTTAATGTGTGACGAACCCCACCCAGGAGGCTTGTGGGTTTAGCAGCCAATCTTCAATTCTATTCTTTTTTTTTTCCTCCAGACAGTTGAAGGTGGTATCCCAGGAAGGGGTGGTTGGGTCACAACTCTTGTCTGTTATAGAGAGAACTCTATAACAGATGGCATTTGTCTATCTATAGCTGTAAAGACAGATTAGTGTTGGTTGAAATGAGAGGTTGTGGGATTCTCCAACTGTGTGTCCTATCTGATGAGTGAATGCCACATCTTCTGATTCCTGATGTTCACTGCAGGGTTCTTGCCATCGGTTCCTTATATTGTCAAAATACATTACTGATGCTCTTCTGGCTATCTTTCTAGCCAGCTCTCTCAGAGAGAGAGAGAGAGAGAGAGAGACTCAAACTCTCTGGTCTGTTCCAGAAGTTCTGATGTTTGAGACGGAGGACCTGGTCTTGCGCAAGAATGAGAAAAACTTTGTCTTGTGCCTCCTGGAGGTGGCGCGGCGAGCCTCCCGCTTTGGCATGAGTGCCCCCACTTTGATCCAAATGGAAGAGGAAATCGAGGACGAGATCCGCGAGGAACTAAATCTGCCTCCCAAGGAAACGCCGCTCCGTAAACCCCAGAGGAAGCCTTGCAGCTTCAAGAACCTGGACCAGATGGTAAAGGAGCCCTCTGGGTTGGCTTATTAAGGGTTCGCTTTGAAGGTGGGGTTGCATGTTAGTTGCACACTGCGTGCAAGGTCACCAGACAGGGAGGTCTTGTAGAGGTGACGGTCCTCCTTCACACATCATTCATTGACAGAACTCGAACATGGTGCTGGGGGGGGGGGCTCTGATGATTGCTCTCTTAGTTGGCTTTAAAAGAGGCTTAGATAACTTGGAAGTAGAGAAAAGGGTATTTATCAACCAGCTTGATAGCTAAAAAATTGGGCCTCCATGTTCAAAGGAAGTATATCTGTGAATACAAGTTGGTGGCAGGAGGCAAAGCAGGGCAGAGTCTGCCTGTCTATTTCCCAGACACATCTAATCAGCCACAGTGGGCTCCAGGTTGTGGCACCAGATGGACTTGGGGCCCGATCCAAGTATTGCTCTATGACTTCCTGTCTATGGCTGGTTGCAATAAGCCTGCTCTTTGGCCCCAGAACGTTGTACGTTGAGGCACGTTTAATTGTCTCATTAATCCACATACCTGGGAGGGAGTGAGCCTTGTGGAGTTCAGTGGGGCTGAATTCTGAGCAGGCTGCCCTGCACTTGCATTCCATGAATGCCCCTTGAACTGTCTAGGAAAGCTCTGCTTGCTCCCCACGCAGGTCCAGTGCTTGGTCAGCCGCTGCACCTGCCCCGTCCAGTTCTCCATGGTCAAAGTCTCGGAGGGGAAGTACCGTGTGGGCGACTCCAGCACCCTCATTTTTGTCCGGGTGAGTGTGCGAGAGACAAGTGTCGCTCCTGCGCGTGCAGCGTTGGCCTTGGCTGAGCGCCAGCCTCCTTTGGGGTGTCCCAGGCAGCAGCACATTATCTCGGATGCACAGAGCCCCACAGAGGCTCTCTCCCCTCCCCCCTTCTTCAAATACCACCTTTCTGCAGCTCTGAGAGTTGCATCAGCCATTTGCGCCAACAGCTTTCAGTAGACGGAATTACTGTGTGAAGCGTTAATCCAGTGTTGAGTGAACGGCACACCATAAATGTCTCTGTGAATAAAACTATTGTGTACACTTGAGAAGACTCCAGCAGGATCAGGGCAGAGGTCTTGAGAGCCACGTTCAGATTCCACCAGGGCACACCAGCGGAGCATGAAGGCGACAGCCCCTCTTGGATGTTTTTCCTCCAATTGCCCCGAACATGGAGGTTCTACCTTGTGATCATGCTCAATACTCAGTGGTGGACCCAAGGGCAGCCCAAGACTTCCTGACGGAGGTGACATGTCAAAGGCTGCACCCTTCCCCGATGATGTGCCAGCCTCTGCCCCTCCCACTCCCCCGTGTTCCAGCTCAGCACTTTCCCCCACCATTTTTCCTCTTCATCTCTGCCCCTCTTCCAATCCAGGGAGTGAACAACGAAGAAGGGTCAGTGGGGACAAGTAGGCAGACAGAGATGAGTGCCCCCCCACCAGTCTGCTGCTGCCTGAGGCAGCTGCTTCAGTTGGCTTCCTGGATGGACCAGCCCTGAATAGACCTCACTCCCTGCCAATGCCCTTTTGAAACCAGCCAAGCCAGCATCCAGCGCCACAGGCTGTGGCAGGGAATGATCTAGAACTTCGGTCATAGAAAGAGGCCGTATCCCATTTCAACTCGTTTTAAGCCGGTGGTCGGAAAAGCGTGTCTTTCACACACGCGTGTCTTACTTGCTCCAGATCCTGAGGAAGCACGTGATGGTGCGTGTCGGCGGCGGTTGGGACACCCTGCAGCACTACCTGGACAAGCATGACCCCTGCCGCTGTACCTCGCTGTGTAAGTCTCCTTGTGCCTGTTCATTAACGTCAGGCCGAATCCACACCTTTTGCTATTAGCTTCCCAAATCTCTTCCAAGATCCCTTGCATTAAACTCATTTAACCTGCCTTTCCTCCAGTGGGGTGCCAGGTTGCACTCCTGCCCAGGCTGCAAAAGAGGATGACTTCTGTGTCTCTGCTCTGGCCTGGCCACCCACCCGACCGCTCTTTGGGGTGGGTGATTCTTCTGGTGCTCTGCAACAGGTGTGATGGGGTTGCCAGGGCCCCACTGTATTGGCCATTGCCTGCCCTCTGAGGAAGTTTGCTGCTGCATCTCTGTGTGAGTACTGGCCCTGTTCAGGAGTCATGTCTAGAACTGTGATGCATGAAGGAGTACAAGAGGTGAGCACCTCCAAGGGCAGTTCGTGCTTCCTGTTATGGTTGGTTGGCAACCTTCAGTCTTGAAAGACCCTGGTATAAGCCTACAGCACCTGGTATTCCCAGGCGGTCTCCCATCCAAGTACTAACCAGGCCTGACCCTGCTTAGCTTCCAAGATCAGACGAGATTGGGCATGTGCAGGGTAACATGGACGCTTCTGAAATTGTCCTCCTCCACATACCTAATTCCAAAATTTGGGCAGGGGCAGCTTGCAGTTCAGCTTGCTGAACTGAATGTTTCACTTCTTTCATGTCTCTTCCCCCCCCCATATACTGTGTACATCTTACTAAAGCGCATTGATGAAACATTGCAGAAAAACACGCTTGAAGGTTCAGTCAAGTCTCTTGTGTAGCTGTTGCAGAGCCGCTGATATCCAGTAGAGGTCAGGCCAGTTCCACAGAAGATTCCAAAAGTCACCCTTTGAGTACAGTTTAACTCAGTTTGTCTGTATACTGTACTTCAGAGCAGTGCTATAGCTAGAGGGGGTGCAAAGCACTAAGTCTTGAAGGGAGCCTCACCGCAGTGTGAAAGGGGCCTCTCCCCCTCCCCTTCGGAGCCATTCCGGACAGGGGAGCAAAACAGAAGCGGAGGCAGGGAGGTAAACAAAAATGTCCTGCCATAAGGAGACGAGCCCCTTGCCAGCGACCACTGTTCCAAGCAAGACTGCACTTCATTTGGGGGGGGGGGGGAGGTTAAGAAACAAAGATGAATGGTGACAGATGGGGAGTTCAGAAAACCAAGCTCCAAATTCCTCTCTGTTGGTGACAGGACCATTGCACCCCGGACAACTGTGTCTTGGTCAAATGTGTTGGACATTGTATTCGAAATGGAAATATATTGGACTTTTTCATCTGTCCTTTCTGCATCCTGGACATTTCTGTCCCAATATGTATATATTTACATTAGATGTATTTTTTATTTTTAAAACGTTAACGTAGGATTAGGGCTGGGATAAGAGGCTTAAGATATATAACATGGGGTTTGTTGCCCAGTTATAGTGGATTGCAAATGGCCGGGGCACAAAAAACCCAGATGTGGATGTCCGCATGACCGGGATGCATTCGACTTGGGTACAATTGTCCAGGATACGAATGCCCTAGTGTTCCATTAGCGTTCATCCCCTTAATTCCTGTGTGCATTTGTTTTGGCATGGACAGAAGTGGATTCGAGCAGCTGGGTTGCAATCTTCTCCCAGCTGTGTGTATGGCACCAACAGAGTTCCTTCTCCTTCGTTTCTGCAGCTCACAAACAGGCCTCGAAGCTGGCCAGTTCTCAGAGGACGCCAGTTCAGCACGAGATCACGGCTTGCTTAACCCCCAGGATCGACAACTCCAACAAGCCCCAGCCTGCCTTGATCGTGAGCAGGTCCCAAAGCCCGCCACCCCCAGTGGAGTGGAAGTCCTACACGCCCCTCAGTCTGGGACCTGGTAGGACAGTTCCAACATCTTTGCCCCCAAGTGATGGCAGGACTGGAGGTGGCAGCAGTCGGAGATGTTCGGGTCTTCAGAGCTCCCAGGATCCCCGAAGGACTCCTTCAAGCAGGTAATAGAAGAGTAACCAGTTTGGAGATGGGCCAGGTGTGGTTCCCAAAAAGCTTGTTTTATAGCCTATTTGTCTCACTCCTGGCTAAATTAAGCTTGGGTCTCAGGGGAAGCTGGTATGATAGAATAGGTACGTGCCTGAGCTGTGAGCTAGATTTCCACTTTTCCCCTTGGTACAGGAGTTCAAAGCCATGTGGTTTCACAGCAGGTACATTAGAATGAGGGCTTAACCAGGCACTGGTGGAAGTTTCGAGGCTGGGTTCTGTGGAACTGGGATTCAGATAAATTCATTCTGGCTGGTTCTGTCAGCCCTGATAGACCATTTAAAGTAAACAGAGTCTCCATGTTCAGGGCGGCAAGTCTCTATCTAATGCTGGAAACACACAAGTGAGGACTGTTTTGCCTTCCCACTCCACTTTGGGGCTTCCTGGAGGCATCTGCTTGGTCAAGTGTTGGTCACAGGACCACAGGACACAATAAGTTGGGTGAATTCATGGCACATAGTAGCTGTTAACAATTAGAGTTAGAAATGGAGCTTCCATGTTCAGGAGCAGTGCACTTATCTCATTACAAGATGTTGGGGGCATCCACTAAAATTGAATGTTGGGAGAGTTAGGACAGACAAAAGAAAACATTTCTTTACTCAGCGTGTGATTGGTCTGTGGAACTCCTTGCCACAGGATGTGGTGATGGCGACTGGCCTGGACGCCTTTAAAAGGGGATTGGACAAGTTTCTGGAGGAAAAATCCATTACAGGTTACAGGCCATGATGTGTATGTGCAACCTCCTGATTTTAGAAATGGGCTGTGTCAGAATGCCAGATGCAAGGGAGGGCACCAGAATGCAGATCCTTTGCTGTCTTGTGTGTTCCTTGTGGCATTTGGTGGGCCGCTGTGAGATACAGGAAGCTGGACTAGATGGGCCTATGGCCTGCTCCAGTGGGACTGTTCTTAAGTTCTTATAACAAAGATGCTCTGTCCCCTTTATACCCTGCTTGCGAGCTTCCTAGATCTACCTTGACTGTCCACTGTTGGAAACAAGACATTGGACTGGATGGCCACTTGGTCTGACCTAGCAGGGTTCTTCTGAACATCTTTCCAGAAAGCAACCTTAACTGAAGTTGCCTCAGTAGTCCACCGTTTGTTGCACTCTGTGTCAAGGTTCAGATTGTGCAGCAAACTCTGCAGGAGGTTGGTGATGAGGGAGGCTGCGCCTTTGAGGAAAGATCCATGGCTCTGTGGCAGCACTCTTGCTTGGAACTCAAATGCTTGTGCTATTTCCAAGTCAAAGGGTCTCAGGTAGCAGAACTGGAAAGGCCTGAGTGGCTGGTGAGCTGCAAGAGAACAGCTGCCAGTCAAGAGCTGAATGGACTGATTCCGTCAAAGGCCATTTTCTGGGCAGACCAACTAAGGCCCACCTGCCCACTCACCTCCACTGATCCCCCTCCTCCACCACCTGCTGGATTTGTAAAGAAGGGGGAACAGGACAGAAGAGGGAGGGGAGGGGAGTATCTCTGACTGTCTGCTTCTCCACACTTCTGTTTTATTCTGGGCTGGCCCTGTTTGTGAGTTCTCTGCTGTGTACCTAACGAGTCTTTCCCACTTTTGGTGTCTTTTCTCATGCAGGGTAAGAGAACGCCCAGTCACTCCTTCCCGGTGGGCGCCAGCTGCTGAAGAAAGGTCTGGACCCCAGGCAACCAACTCCATGCAGGGCAGACGAGAGACCTGCTCCTCCCAGCATAACGGAAATGTGGAGAATGGTCCGTGTGACTTGAAAGCTCTTCCAGTTCCCCAGCATGGAAGGACGACGGTCACAATTCAGGCAGTGGTGACTCCTTCAAAAGAACAGACAGTGAGGCTGGCACTCCAAAAGGGCGGAGCCCATCAGCTGCCCAGAAGCACCCAGAAAGAAGGGAGGAGCTCCCAGCCCACCCGCTCATCCAGCCCGGCCCAGCACTTTGGGCCACCTGGCTCCCAGAAGGCTGCCAAGGCTCCAGTTGGCAGCTCAACAATGCCACAGGAAAGGGGGGTTACTGAGCGAGCTTGGAGGAGGGGGGACCCCCTAGCTAAGCTGTCGTCCTCAGTGAAACACACTCATCAGGGCCACAGAGAGAACCACAGTGCTCAGATCCTGGGCAAAGTTGACCCAACGTCTTGCAGGCCCCAGACCCCTTGTCAGAGGGTAGACCAAGGAGAAGTCCATCTGAGCAATGGCAGTTTTCATTTGGCCAAAGACCTGGCTTCCTTGCCAAGAGGGCGAGTGCTCCAAGGTGAGATGGGCCCTTGTGAGGAGCGGAACAGTCCTTGTGAGGTCTTAAGAGGCAAAGAGGGTCATGGCAAACCCACCGTGCATAAGGAGCGTGTTTACACCCCACTGCCGATTAACCCAGCTGAGGAACAAGCTCTGTATCAAAGTCTGGAAGACGAGATTTTGTCCAATATCAAGGAGCTGGAGGCTGACAACAATCATCTTCCCAGCACAGAGAACCAGGCGGGAGATCTGGAAACTGAGAAGGGTGCTGCTTCCATTGGTTGTAATGGTCTGAGACTATTGATCCCTGGCCTGTCTTCTCTTCAGAGTAGCCACCAAAAGGCTGTTTATGGTGACAGAGTGCCTCGGAGTGGAGTCTACGTACCAGAGAGTGTGGTGAGGTGGCCGTCTGCAGGACTGCACTACGACAGCGTCATCCAAGAGCTCTCCCAAACCCTCCATCAGGAATGTGGGGGGATGGAGAGACACTGGACACCACCGAGTTCAGCTCTGGTGAATGGAAACCAGGCTGAAAAGAAGGTTCTGGAGAGAGAAGGTTTGGAGGAGGAGTGTGTCAGCACCAAATCAGAAGGAGCTGCGTCTTCACACCCAAACCAAGGAGGACACATGGAAATCCACAGCTATGGGGTTGCTCCTCAGAAGACGCCAAGCACAGCTGCTAATTCTCCAGAGAGTGCCAGCATTCAAGAAGATGCAAAACCACCCCTGAGTAAACCAAGGAGATCTCTGAAGAAGCCGGAGCGCGTGCCGTCAATCTACAAGCTGAAACTGCGCCCCAAGATCCGGCCGCGTAGAGACAACAGGCCTGAGAAAAGGCCTTCCAAGATCCCCACGCCGGTGTCCTACAGACTTGCCCAAAGAGCATCTGGTGGCAAAGGTCAAGCCAAGGCCCACAACTCCAAACGCCGGGCTCAGAGCTGTACCGCGGGTTTGCGACAAAACAAAACCGGGCATGTGGGGGGTGAGGAAGAGGTGACGGTTTCTGAGTGTAGCACGTCCTCCACGCAAGGCGGGAATTCTGGGGAGAAAACGGCTACCGCAGAGGGCAAGACGGAGCTTATAGATGATGAGGAAGCCTGGGTATGACGTATTCAAATGATGGCTTCCTTCTTCCTCTACAACAGCCATGCTATGCAAAAGGCTCTCTGAAGAACTTGATCATTCACTCGGATTCTCTGCTCGGTTTTGGAAGGGAAATGATCAGGGATTCCAAAGAATATTATGGAAGCATTTTGGGATTCACTTAGCAGACTCTTAAATCCAGAGATCCAGTGATCAAGCAAGCAACTCATTTGCATAAGGTCTACCAAACATTTTATACCCAATTAATTAACAGTTTTCTCTTTTAAAGGCAACTGTTTCTCGCCGTGGTGGTGTCAAACTTAGTTAGCTTGAACTTGACTTTCTGCTGCTGAACTTTTCTCTTAAGACTCTGTTTGGAAAGTTCTGATTTTAATGCTTTGTTGTGCCTTTGTCGGGTGTCTTCCTCAGAGGTCTGTGTCTGCCGAGGGACCCTGTAGCTTCAATGAGTTAACTTGTTTGTTTCATTCCACTTTGACATATTCAGGAAGACTTGCAAAATGTCATCTCTCGTACAATTGTAGGGGAAATCTGAGAACCTGACATAGGACCAGTGGTGTAGCTAGAGGGGGTGCAAAGCACTAAATTTTGCAGGTACCTGAATGCACCGTGCAACCGCCCCTCCCCTGCCCTTCAGAACCATTCTGGAACGCCTCCGTTTAACTCCTCCTGCCCAGAATGGCTCTGAAGGGGAGGGGGGGTTCAGGCATCTGCAGAATTTAGTGCTTTTCACCCCCTCTAGCTACGCCACAGCATAGGACCCATGTCTTTCCCAGGAAACTTGTTGTGGCGGCTGTATCAAATATCCTTGTACGGAAATAGCATGCCACTGTCGTGCAGATCAACGGCAGGTGAGGGCTATTATCCTCCTGCTTGTTGGCTTCCCGGTGGGCCCCTGTGGGGAAACAGGATGCTGGGCTAGATAGGCCTTTGGCCTGATCCAACAAAGCTCTTTGAATGTTATTATTATGAACCATGATCATTAGGAATGGAACCCTCATGTCCAGAAGCAGTCTACCTCTCCAATCCAAATTCTGGAAGCTTATAACTAGCGAGGGCTGCTGTTGCCTTTATGCGCAGCTTGTGAGTTTCTTGGTTGGTGATTGTGGCGGATAGGAGGCTAAACTAGAGGAAGTGATCCTGCTGGGCTCAGACAACACTTTTCTGGTGTTGCAGCACTTCTGGAATCCAGCAAATCTCATAAGTCACCAGGCCTGAAGGAAAAAAGATCGCCATGTACTGAGCCCCTTTCTCCAGCCTTTGCCACCAATGGCCTCAAAACCCGACTGTGGGACCAATTAATGAGGTCTGTGTTGATATGCTGTATTATATTCTGAAAGATAAAAAACAGTCTTTTCTGCTCCCCTGAGTTTCTAAATAGTAAGCAAAAGCCAATCCGGGCTGGCTTTTTGCTTCTAGCCATGAGGACTATAGGCTTGCAGGCTGTTTCAAAAATGAAAGCTCAACATAAGAAGATTCCCGCAGGATCAGGCCCATCTAGTCCAGCTTCCTGGATCTCACAGGATTCTCAGGATTCCATGGAAGTGACCATATCTCCTCTCTACATGTGCCTCCACTGATCCCAATCACTTGTCCATACAAAAACTTTCCAAGCAGGAAGACTTGAGTTTCTTGGCCTTTGCCTTGGGCCATATTTGGACAAAACAGACTTTCTGGGAAGAACAGGTGCTGAACCAAACTCAGAACCAAAAACTAGATTGGGCAGATTCCCCCCCCCCCCATTGAATAGGGACTATTCAGCCCAGAATCTCCTGGTTACCTGCAGTCAGTACTGAGCCACTAAGCCCAAGAAAGCCATAACCAGTTCAAAGTGCAACTCAGTAATCCAACTGTGTGACTCGCATTTGATTTTCCTGTTTTTAAAAATTCTGTGTTTTGCCTCTAAAAATCTTTTTTTTAAAAATCAGCCATTTAAAAACCATCAGCCATAATAAATATTCTTTTTTTTTTTCCCAAGTTTCGTAGATAGCACTGTGTGTGTGTTTTGCAATGCAATTCTAAAGAATCTGATCGGATTCTGCCTGGAATGTGTGTAAACCAGTGGCATAGGTAGAGAGGGTGCAAAGTACTAAGTTTGCAGGTGCCTGAATGTGCCATACAAGTGTCCCTCCCCTTCTGAGCTGCAAGGGGTCAGCAAGGGAAGAAGAGACCCCTCTGTTTGGATAGGAGCCTAGACCCTTCAGCTCTGTGCAGGAAATTCCAGCCATCGGCTTCAGCAACAGTTGTTCTGGCTTCTCGCTCGTCTTTCTCTCGGCTCTGCTGGGATGTGTCTTGAAAGTGGCAGCAGTTTTTGAAAGCAGCAATTCTGCATGAGTCACGGCAGATTCTCCTACACAGCTGCCGTGCGGCCTCCTCCAGAAAGAGGAGAGCAGCCCTTCTCGGTTGGGTGCGCTTGGAAGAGGTAATTTACTGATCGTTCCCCAGGTGGGAAGAGATGGAGCTGCACTGAACAGGGAGAGCGGGACCTGCTGAAGGCAGGAGCAGGGATTCACCCCAACCAACATCAGCTGAAATTTGGGGGGACTGGGATTAGAGGGCAGGATCCCCGGTATTGCCAGAGTGGCACCCAAAATGACAATAAGTAATGGGGAGGTGTTGTGTTCCGGAACAGCCTGATGCTCTCTATGATCTGGGATGCCACCAGGTCCACTGTCTCTATGCTACCCAAAAAACTCACCCTCAGACATTTACTGTGCTCCTTGTACAGTGCTGTGAAACCTCTGGTTTCATTGACAGGGACAATGCAGATGCACAGGGAACTGACTGCTTCTTGCTTCCGTGGGTGGGACGCAGACCAACGTGGCTTGCATCGGTGGCAGATTTGCCACCCCCTGGGACCCCTCACAATCAACCCCTGATGCAACCTGCACCATTGCAGAGGCAACGACCAATGGCTAAAGGTAGGAGAAAATGGTGATAACAAACTAAAAATACATAACACCACTTTCTGCACTTCTCACTGTTGTGAAAAAAGCTAAGAAACCCTGAAATCTGCAAAAAAATAAAACTGTTTTATTTGGTTTTTATTTATTATTTAATGGGGGGTGGAGGATGGGTAATGACTGTAGCTGCATCTGAAGACACAAGGCTATCTATATCACCTACCTAATACACTCTTAAAGTGATTATAATGTGTAAATTTTGAATAAAAACACAGAAGCGCAGAAAGCAATAACTTTGAAAAACACTTAAAAGTGAAAAAATAAAACTGTTTTCTGCTACTTCTACCAATGGCTTCTTTTGGCAGTTCCATCTCTTCCCACCTGGGGAACGATCAGTAAATTACCTCTTCCAAGCGCACCCAACCGAGAAGGGCTGCACTCCTCTTCTGCCTTCCCCTTCCTACCTCCTTCCCCTTGGCAGTGTGGCATTCTGCCAAGGCCCTAGAAAGTATTCCCTCGTTCACAGCCACCTGTGACCAAGGTTCAGGCGCTGGAGTGTCCTCTGATGGGCAGAAACCTAGCACTACACCTGGTGCCCCACCTGGTCTTTCCCAGCTGTACCCAGAGATGTTGCCAGGGGTTGAACCTCGCTGCTCCTGCCTGCTCTGCCCTGAGCAACAGGCCCAACCCCAGATGTGGCACCCAGGGCTTGGTCTGGCCCACAAGAGCCCTCCAGACTGGGACAAAAATTAAGTACACAGAGACAAAGTTACAGAACAGGGGAAGCAGACCTGATTTTTCTTTTAATTTAATCTCCATCTCGTCATAACAAGAGTGCATCTGGAGTGTTTACAAGGCATTTCGCACAGGCTTCCAAAATCTCCCAACAAAAAAAAATCCAGAAAGAAACAGAAAAACATCAGTCTATAAAATGAAGTCCCTTTCCAAAGCCGAAGGTTCTTGGAAAACCCAAATAAAAATGTGCTTCTGAGACTCCTCCCTTCCATAAATTCCTTGCCACATCTTCCTGCACGTTCCCTGAAAAAGGATAGCTATGGCACAGAGGTGAGCCAGGACTTTGTTTTGCTCATGCAAGGAGGGCAGTGTTGGAATTCATGAATTGTAGGAAGGAGCGCCCAGCAGACCCTCCCCATCTCTTTTCTCTCCTAAGAAAATACAGGACCGGGAGTGTGTGTGGAGACGATCCAGGCTGGAATCCGGCCTCCCTTCTCCTTCCCATTCAGACAGAACACGCCTCCAGATGGTGTGCTCCTTCTGGTCCAGTTGCTCCCACCTCCACCCACACATGGGTAGGGCCTCCTTGTACCCAAAGCATTGCCAGAAAATAGGAAAGGGCAGGTGTGGTCGTGTTTGCAAGAATGAATTCAGCTAGACTGTTAAAAAGTTTGGGACCCACTGGTCTAGGCGCTTAGTCTGCTCAGAGACCACTAACTGACCATATCCTGGGAACTCCAAGTGATCCAAGAATACACTGGGACATGGAATAGCTTCATGGGTTCTACTGTGATCCATAATCATAGTATGCTGTATGTCCTGTGCGCTGAGAATGTGGAAGCACTTGTACACCCATACGCTTTGGCTTCTTCTGAGCGAGGCAGGGGCTGAGAGCTAACGCTGTCTTCAATGTAGGAAAGATTGAGCGAATCCCATCTCGCAAAACCCAGCGCACCTTTCTCTGCACATTGCCGAGCTAGGAGCCAGACCGAAAAGCCCAACTGTCACTCCAAGAGGCAGAGATGAACCCACATCGCAATTTGCATTTCTGAGGAGGTGACATTCCAAGCACAACGTCTCAGGAGTTTTGGGTTCAGAGTGAAAGTAAGGAAAAACAAATTGCAAGGATGGCTCAATAAGGCTGCGTCTACCATAGCGCACAGGCGCTTTCCTCGCACAGACACGGCTCTCTGAGATTGGGGGGGGGAGCTGGCAGTGGGGAGCTCAATCAGCTACTTAGAATTCTCCATCCCGCCTGTCAGGCCGCATTTGCAAGAGCCAAGATGGCCTCCTGTGGCCTGCTCAACTCCAGACCCAGCAGAGACATTCCCCTTGTGGAGAGCCTACACGTGCAGGCTCTACTCAGAGTAGAGCTCATGGCTGCATCTATCCGAGTCAATATTGAAGCGTTACCTCTCAGTATCATTTGTGGCTTTACCCTTGTGGGAGACAACCAAGAGAACCTGTGATGTTCTGGCCTTGATTGTTCTCTGCCTCAAGGTATACGGGTTTCATTTCTTCTGGAAAACCTTAACCCAGTGGTTCCCCAACGTTTTAGCACCAGGACCCACTTATTAAAATAACACTCTGTTGGGACCCACCTGGCTTTACTAGACTAAAAAAATAAAATTTCACTTTACCTGTCACAAAAGCTTCTATTTTTATCCTTTTTACTGTTGGCAGGGGGGGGGGAGGCGCGCAGCCTCCTGGTGAGTTTGCTGAATTCCACATTCAGTGGATCGGGACCATTTTGGTGGCCTTGCCTTCCCCTTGGTAGTGGAGCAAGGCGCTGTCGCTTACTCATGAGTAAATATGCATGTATTTCACTTTTCCATAGGGCGCAACACACTTTCCTTGTCAGCGATCAGCTTGTCAGTTTCGTGACCCATCAAAAATATGGTCCCGATCCCTGCTTTGGACCAAAAAAAGTCCATAGAGACTGGTTGAGGCTACAAAATCAGCCATTCTGAGCTCCTCAAAGGAAAAAAGGAGGATATGGAACATAGATATCATGGATCTCTGGAGTGCAGGAGGGGCTTCAGGACCTCAAAGGGCAGGACCCTATCCTGACCCAGTTATCACCAGTACTGTGAATACTCTGCCCCAGTGTAACAATCAGAATTTTCCACCACACAATGCTACACTGTGGACAGAGCGTACACGTGTCTATTTTGCATAAGTTTGCTTTAATTGCCTGCTAATTGCAAAGAGGGGCTTATGGTAGTTCTGCCCCCCCCGCCCGGCCTGAAGCTTTGACAGCCCTGACTGGTTCCCCCTATAGACTGAGGTTCCACTGGATTACATTAATACTTCTTCAAGTTAAGGCTAGAAGCGTTCTCTCTTTGTGTGTATTTATGGGTGTTCAATGACAGTGGAGAAGGCGTTCCTTTCACACATTACGTGACAGCCACCCAAGTCAGCCGCTGAATGGAGGCTGAGCAAGAAGCCACTGGAACAAACGGCATGCATCGGCCTTCTTGTCCCCTCTGGGCAAGACGTGGTCATGTAAGCTACATAGCACTGATTCCCTGGTTTGGAGGGTCAAGCTGGGTGGTATCCTAGCACTGAGATTACTTTGCACACAACCGTTTTGAAGTATACACCAAAGGGGTGTTGCATATACCCAAAAATGCAGCATGCGTCAGCAGCGTAGGTAGAGGGGGTGCAAAGCACTAAGTCTTGTAGGGAGCCCACTGTGGCAGCCCCTCCCCTTCAGAGCCATTCTGGGCTGCGAGAGCAAAACGGAGGCATTTGCCTCCCTGCATTCACCTCCACTTTGCTCTCACTGTCTGAAATGGCTCCGGAGGGGAGGGGGAGGGGTCGCTTGCTTGCTGGGGTGCAGCTCCCTGCAAAACTTAGTGCTTTGCACCCCCTCTAGCTATGCCACTGATGCATGCCTAGGCAGCCAACATATCTCACACAAATAGACGAAACACGGAGTCCTGTTGGACCAGGCTTCCCTGTCGCGTTTAGGCCAAGAAGCAAACCTGGGTTTTCTACACGTAATGTGTGAACTGGTGCCAAGCCTCCATGCGTATGTATTGGAAAGTACAGCAAAGCAGGTTCAGAATCTCTCACCACCTCTGTGCTCTTGTGACCTGAGGTATCACTCTTCCCAATTGCCCTCGTGAGCTCTTCCCCCTCCACCATATCCTTGACTTTCTGGCTCCGGCCAAACTCCTCCACGGTCATCTTCATTTTACCTCTTAGCTCCTCTCATTTCCATCCCATCTCTTGCTATATTTTTTCTCCCTCTCCGACACCCATGAGATGACCTTGAGCCAGGGAATGCAAGACACAAACCACTGCCTTCCGCAGGGATGCCCTGATCCAGCAAGATTTCCCTCCAGCGTGTCAAGGGCCTCCCTTCATCCAACCTTTCTCTTATTTGCTAATTCCACAATTGCCAGGTTTGTGACCCAGCCACATGAGAGGCAACTAACCGCCTCTTGCCGCTTCCATCTTGGAGAACTCCCAGAAGCCTCTGCTCCATCAGCAAATGGCGCCTTCTGGTTCACAATCCAAGCCCAGGGAAGGCCTATTGTGTTGGACACAAAATCTCCTCTTGGAATTGCTGGTTCCAAGGATTCAGGAAGAGACCCCCTTGGAGACCAAACAAGAAGCAAAAATGAAAACCTCGGCTGCCGCTCTGGACCTTCTCTGGAACAGGCAGCGGCTTCATTTGGGAACCAAGTTATTTGCAAGCTCCATCTCCTGCCCCTCCACAAGGAAAGAGCGTTCCTATGAATGTTGGGGGGGGGGGGAGGTCCCTTTAGGAGCCGGACAGGGCCATATGGGCTGTCCTGCAGAGTCTCACATAATGGTGCAGCGGTTCCTTCGCAAAGCCCCCTGGAAGCGGATGGTGGTGTGGACATGCTTGCAACGCGCACAACCCACACTCTTGAGGAGTTCACTGAAAAGCAGGAGGATGTGCCAGTTGTACTTGGCCGAGCATTCAATGTAGCCACACTTCCAGGTCTTCTTCACCAGGTTGGAGACATTCCAGCGAGGGATGACCCGGCCTCTCTGGAGGTCCCGCTTGTTCCCCACAATAATGATGGGTGTGTCCGAGGTGCCAATGACCCTGCGCAGAGAAGCAGAGGGGAGTAAGTAACGCATTTTTCTGGTGGGGGGGGGGGGAGAAATTAAAGAGGAAAGGACCAAGGTGTTAGTTTACCCTTTCAAGATGATAGCCCTGTTGACTCCATCAATAAGAAACCCTGAAAGCCTGCCTGGATCAGACCAATCTCAGTCTGTCTAGCGGAGGGAAGTGAGAAGTGGTGTCTCTCAAGGATTTGTTTGTTGGCAACCTTCAGTCTCGAAAGACTGGTATCGCGCTCTGAGTGGTGATTCTGGAAAGGCCTCTAGTGTGGCTGAAAAGGCTGATTCGGGAGTGACAATCCCTTCCACACCATGAACAAGTGCAGTCTGTCCCTGGTCTGTCCCCCTGGTTATGGGCCTTCCTTCTTTGCCTCTTTGCCTCAGACTGTTGGCCAAGTGTCTCCTCAAACTGGGAAAGGCCATGCTGCACAGCCTGCCTCCAAGCGGGCTGCTCAGAGGCCAGGGTTTCCCACTTGTTGAGGTCCACTCCTAAGGCCTTCAGATCCCTCTTGCAGATGTCCTTGTATTGCAGCTGTGGTCTACCTGTAGGGCGCTTTCCTTGCACCCACAGAGGAGATCCTCTGGGATCCGGCCATCATCCATTCTCACGACATGACCGAGCCAACACAGGTGTCTCTGTTTCAGCAGTGCATACATGCTAGGGATTCCAACACGTTCCAGGACTGTGTTGTTTGCAACTTTGTCCTGCCAGGTGATGCCAAGAATGCATCAGAGGCAGCGCATGTGGAAAGCGTTCTCTCAAGGATTAGCATGTGATTAATCTGTTGAACTCCTTGCCACCAGATGTGGTGATGGCGTATGGCCTAGATGCCTTCAAGATGGGATTGAAGGAGGAAAAGTTCATCATGCCTTACAAGCCTTGATGGGTATATGCAGCGTCCTGGTTCTAGAAGTGGGCAATTTCCAACATGCCAGGTGCCAGGGAGTGGCCACAGGTTACAGCAGCGATTTTCAATCTTTTTCATCTCATGGCACAGTGACAAGGCACAACAATTGTCAAGGCACACCATCTGTTTTTTTTGACAATTGACAAGGCACACTGCACTGACAGCAGAGGCTCACATCCCCCAGTGGCCCTACTAACAAATGATTCTCCTCCAAACTCACAGGGCACACCTGCAGACCATCTGTGGCACACCAGTGTGCAACAGCACAGTGGAGGAAAATGGCTGGGTTATGGGCTGGGTTACAGGCTTCTCTGGTTGGCCACTGGTGAGATACAGCAAGCTGGACTAGATCTAGCAAGGCTCTTCTTATGTTTGGTTTTACTTCATTTGTTCATCTATGATCTGGAGTTGGGGGGTAAACAGCAAAGTAGTTGGGTTTGCAGAGGGCGCCAAAGTATTCCAGGTGATGAAGACTAAAGTGGGTAGCCAGGAGGCCCAAAAGGACCTCTCCAAACTGAGTGAGCAAACAGTGAAACAGCAAATGTGGCTCAGTGTCAACAAGCGGAAAGCAATGGAGACTGGGGCAAAAAAAAAAAAAAATCCTAGCTTCATGAATTCACTGATGGGAACTGAGCTGTCAGTGACAAACTGGGAAAGAATTCTGCAGGTTATGGTGGGCAGCTTGTGGGGAACATGAAGCAAAGGTGAGCTTCTGGCACTAAGCACTAGGCATTGCTCCCTCTTCCACCATATCAAATAATAATAATTCTTAAAAATACACCCAGACTGTGTGCTCTACCCACAGGATTCCTGTGCTGTTCACAAGAATGCTTGCAGTGGACAACTGGACCCCTTGTCTGCTCCCTTTCTCCTGCCAGAACCAGTGATAGGATCCAGGGAAGAGTCACATTTTTACCTGGTTTCTAGAATCTGCTGCCTTATGGTTTTGACATACTCAAAGCTGTCGAAGCAACAGATGTCATAGACCAAGATGTAGGCATGAACGCTCCGGAGGCCTCGGCAGCAGACGTCCGCCCACTCCTGCAAGACAGGGAGGGACGGGGGGGAGAGAGTGAGGGAGGGATGGATCAGGGAACACAGAGCGGCTCTAAGGCGGTACCACCCACCCGTCAACAGCTTGGCCCAAAGAAAGAGGTCCACACCCGTTCCGTAGGTTTGATTGCACAAGTAAGCATTTGGGTGCTCACAACAGGATGAAGTGCCCCCTTTTCCATTAGAATTTTCAACCAGGTGGAATTATGGGGTGGGCTCAGCAGATGGAGGGACCCTCAGGGAAACAGTGGAGGCAGAGCCATTTTCCTCCCTCTCCCGCCATACTAGACCAGGAGACATCAATGATGCTAATTGGTGGGAGGCTGAGGAGGGAAGCAAGGAGGGACTTCTGCAGGCAGGACACAATTAACCAGTGAAATTCACTTCCCCAAGATGTGGCAGTGGCCTAGATGGCTCTCAGAGCACATTGGGCAAAGTCCCGGAGGAGCACCTTATCAAAAGCTGCTACTCATGAGGGCTATGCAGTACCTCCAGTCTCAGGGGCAGTCTGCCTCAGAATACCAGTTTCAGGGGAATAACCCGCAGGGAGAGAGCTGTGACTGTCAGCTTCTGGTTGGGGCTTCCCACATGCATCCGGTTGGCCACTATAAAGGGCAGAGTTGGTCAGGCCAGACTCTAAGAAGGTCTACTTGTCCAGGCTGACCTGCCAGAACCAGAGGCACAGGAAGCAGGTGGGAGATTCCATGGTGGACCCAATACAGACCTTTGTCTCAAGGTCCCTAACAAACTGGCCCGGACCACTGTGAGAAACTGGCTGCTGGACTAAATAAGTCTTTGGTCTGATCCAACAGGTCCCTTCTTAAGTTCTGCTCTGATTAGGGCAGATTCAATGATGACACACAAAGGACACTGCAGAACTGATGAGCCGTGCAGGTGTGCAGAACTTATGCAGGCTGCAGAACCCAGATTCTCCTGGCGAAAAATCCCATTCGTGGCCATATAAGGTCCTTTCCTGTGTTTGAGGCACCAATTTCAGAGAGAGGAGCGATCGCGACCTGTCCATGGTCCTGAAGGAGCGACACTTGAGAGTCACTGGATCAAACTGCATCTTATACTAAATGCCAGTTGGGACCAGACTTGGGGGGTCTGGTTTTATTTATAAATTGCTTGGGGGAGGAGTTGAAATGTGGTTCAACCACAGCAGGGGGAGGGGATTTTAGTAATTTTCACCTGTCACACTTTTGATTCTGATTTGCCCCACTTTCTGCTCTATTTTTAGTCGGAAAAAACATCCATAGACTTTGCATTGAAGCTTTTCCTTCCTAAAAATAGTTAGCAGGGAGATTCATGTCATGGATCGAGGCTGCAGTGTGCTCAGAGCGTTAAAGGCTGCAATCTCCACCACGGGTTCACCATGCATCACAGCCAACGCCCCACGTACTATTTATAAACGAAACCAAGTCCCATTGAGCCATGTCACACTTTTAGCGTAATGTGCCATTTGTCCCATAGGGGGCGGAGAAAAATGTCTCTCCAGCCACAATTCCTACACCATGCAAAACCTCCATCCAGTGGCGGAGTTCGAGGGGGGGCAAAGCACCAAGTTTGGCAGCGAGCTTCACCACAGTGTGCAAGAGGCCCCTCCCCTCAGAGACATTCCAGTTGGGGGGAGCAAAACAGAGGCATTCACCTCTTCTCTGGGTCTTCTCTGGCATTCGCCTCTGTTTTGCTCCCATCTCCCAGAATGGCTCTGAAGGGGAGGGGAAGGGCCACCTGCATGCTGTGGTGAGGTTCCCCGCAGAACTTAGTGCTTTGCACCCCCTCTAGCTACACCACTGCCTCCACCTCTCCACCCCTCCCTTTGAGAGCCAGGGTGGTGTAGTGGTTTGGGAAGTGGACTTAGACCTGGATGATCCAGGTTCAAATCCCCCCTCAGCCACAAAGCTTCCTGGGTGACCTTGGGCCAGTCACTTTCTCTCAGCCCCACCGACCTCACAGGGTTGTTGTGAGGACAAGAAAGAGGGGAGGAGCAGCTCTGTAAACCGCCCTGAGCTCTTTGGAGGAAGGGCGGTACAAAAATGTGAAAAATAAAATAAATAAATAGTTACCATCTTTCTAAGCTGAAAAGTCGCAAAATATTTTGCTCTTCTTCCTCAGGGAGGTGCACTGATCCCCTGATCATATTGCCTGCTTTTTTTGCAAACTGTGTGCCTGCACAGAACTGCTGTGACATCAGAGCAAACCAGCTCTGTCAACTGCTGTCAGGTGGTGCTATCTCTCAATTCTTCCTCCTCATCTGTATCAGTCATGTTTACTTGGTAAGGGAAATGCCCTCTGCACATGCACAGAAGTAGTTCCTATTATTGCTTCACTAGCAAAATGTCCATCATTACTAGTAAAGGGGGGATCAGCACCTCTACATTGCAGGGATGACTGTATTCCACACATAGAGAAACTCTTTCCTCCCAGCATGGAGGCCCTCTCACTGGAGGACAGGCCGCAAAGTGCAGGGGGGGGGGCAGGATTCAACCCCTCTGCAACAGTATCCCCAAATGCACAGCATGACCATTTTCTCAGTGGAGTTAAAGACAGCCCATTCACTTCTATGGGAGAAAGTAACTAGATGCGCTGAGGGACAGCATTCAGAAAGGAACTGAAGTTGCCCCAGTATCTCACCCCAGTTTTGAGGGGGTAGAATGGGAAGGTTGTTGCCCTTTCTCCAACAGTTTTCCTAACGTGAAAGTTGTGCTATAGAAGTTAATGGGAACCATAGAACATCACACTTCCTCCCCAGTAAGACAGCATCCCTTTGGATCCAGTATGAGAGACAGACAAAAACAGAATACTCTATGCCCCTGACTTCACTTCTGTGACTAGTCTGGAGTGATTCCTGCTACTGACCCTTGCAGGCTCCAGCTCTCCCAGCTTGGCCCATTTCCCAGAAGACTGGTGAAGAGTAATTTGTGTTCATTGCTTTAGAAACCGGGGATGTTTTGATGGACCAGGCTATCTGTGCTCAAGCTCCTGCCAGTTAGAGTAGACCAGACTGGGCCAGCTGGACCAAGGACCCAACCCTGTACAAGGCCCACGCTCCTCGCCCCTTGCATCAGATGCAGATGGAGGGTTTTGCTGCTTGGGCAAGAAGCAGTCCTTGCAGTCGCCTGGTCAGAGGACAGGAGCAGTGGTGTAGCTAAGGGGGTGCACAGCATGACGTTTTGCATGCAAGCGACTCATCCCCCTCCCCTTTGAAACCATTACAGGTGTGGGGGGGGGAGCAAAATGGGGGCTTTTGACCAAAAGCCCCCCCTGAAATGCTCCCAGAAGGCATTTGCCTCTGTTTTGCTCCCACCTCCTGGAAAGGCTCTGAAGGAGAGGGGGAGGGGCCACTTGCAGGCTGCAATGAGGCTCCCTACCAAACAGAGTGCTTTACACTCCCTCTAGCTACACCACTGGCCACACAGAGTGCACTACAGCACTGGAGCCTGCTGGTGGGAAAGATGGGCGCCTTCAGGATCCTCCCCGTCTCCAGGGATGTTTCTCCCTTCTTCAGAAGCCTCCATCTGCTCCTGCTCCCTCCCCCCACCCCGCGTTTCAAGGCGTGTACCCAGCTGAGTATGTCACTGCCTTCTGCTTCTGTTGATCATTTATCCCCTGCCATTTCCGCCTGCTTCATGCACTGACCTTTCTCTTTGCTGCATGCAAGGCTCAGCTTGTCATCCTCTGGCACTCCAGAAGGCAAGGCTTCCTTCTCTCCTTCCAGGATGGTTGGCAACCTTCAGTCTCGAAAGGCTATGGTATCAGCCTACAGCACCCAGTATTCCCAGGCAGTCTCCCATCCAAGTACTAACCAGGCCTGACCCTGCTTAGCTTCCGAGATCAGACGAGATCGGGCATGTGCAGGGTGACAGTTCCAGGATGTTTGGAGAGAGAAAGCGGCGGCTCCCCTTCTGTGCCCCCCCCAGCCCCTTGATACACCGCAGCCCAGGGCAGGGGGTTGTCCTTTCACAGTATCAGCCTTTTCGAGCTGGATTCTGCTTTTAAAAATGCATTTCAAGGAAAAGATGAAATACACATTTTTAAAAAAATACTAAGAGCCCTTCTGGATCAGAACAAAGTGGACCCATTGAATCCAGCAACCCAATGAGCCAAGGCCCTCCAGGAAGGTCCCATGTAGACTGCACAAGCAAAGGCTCTCGTGCCTGTATTTGCCAGGCCTCCTAACACAGAGGATCAATTCAGCTCTCAAAGTCCAAAGCCAACAGGAGACGTCTCTTCCAGAAATGTGTCTGACCTCTCTAAAGTCATCTAAGGCTGTTAGCCATCATCCCCCCCCCCCATCTTGTGGCAATGAGTTCCACGACTTTGTTAGGAGCTTGTGTGCAGAGGTCCCTTCTTTAGTCTGTCCTGAATCTACTAAAAGTGGGCCAGGCGATAGTGAGGCTGGGGGGGGGGGGTGGCTCAGTATGTCTTGCAGGTGCTGCAGTGCAACGTGTAAATAGCCTCAACTACTCACCATTGGAGTGGCTCTGATAGTGAGCGGAAGGGTCTGCCTTACATGGCACACAGAGGCACCTGTAGCTACACTATTGGGCTGGGGGCAAAGGCAGTGTTCCTGTGCACCAGCTCACCCACCAACCTTGTTCTTTGATTGGAGAGGCAAGGCAACGGCATGTTTCCTTAAAACTATTATCACAGACTGAGACTGCAGAAGCCCTTCGGGGAACGGGGCAGTGGTGCGGTGCACCAGGTCTCGAGAAGAATGTTCACCTGGCTTGGACATGTTGCATGTGAAATCTAGAACCAGGAAGAAATGCACCCAGCCTGTGAAACTCTTTCTGATGTGAGAAAACAGACCCAGTGATTTATCAGGAACCAGAAGACAGGGCTGGACCCTGGTTAAATAGGAGCAGGGAGCATATAGACCCGTTTCAAACAGGAGGGATGTGGGAGCCCCCAGAATCTGTGGTTCGCAGCTGCCACCCAGCAGAATTGCCCTTTCTGGTCATCAGCGGCACACACAAGAGGACCTACCTGCAGGGTGTTTACTGGGAACGAGGTGATGGGCGGGAAGTCCATGATCTGTAGGTCGTGAACGTGGCCATTCATGACCACGGCGGGCAGGTAGATGCGGCGGGCCTTGGTGGGCACACAGACCTCGCTGAACTCGTTGTAGAGGAATTGGCGGACAATGGCGCTCTTCCCGACTCCCTGAGCACCCAGCACGGCAACCTTGAACGTTGTCACCATGCCTCCCGGCCGTGGCCCCCCCGAGCAACGCGGCGATCGGCTCCCGGGCGCAGTCCGCTGCCTTTGCGCTGCTGCCAGGAAGGCCCCTGGGCTGCATATTCCAGCAGCTGCTGTGTCAGCCACAATCAGGAACCATTTCCTTGACGGCTTGGCCTGTCACTGAGAGACCAAGAGAAATCGTGTCATACGCAAGGCCTGAACGTGAGAACACCTGGCGCTCCCAGGAAGTGGAAAGGCAGGACAAAGCTTGGGGGCTTCCCAGGGGCAGGCATCTGGTGGGCCATTGTGGGAGGCAGGGTGCTAGATCCACCGTGGCTTGACCCAGAGAGGACGCTTACAGATGTGTCAGAAGGGATAACACACATTCATAGAGAGAATGGGTTTGTTAACAGCTGGTAGTCACAGTAGCTGCATAGAACTTCCATGTTCAGAGACACTGTGCCTCAGTTGCTTGGGTCATTACAGGGGGGGCTGCAACTTTTGTACCCTGCTTGCAGGCCTCTTGGAGGGATCGGGGTGTTCCTCTGCTGAAGGTCAAATGCTGGTCCAAATGGTCTGATCCATCAGGGCTCTGAAGGCCTCTCCGAGACGGAGATGGATCTATTCTAGTTGTACTAGACAAGTGCCAAGAACTTTGCTGAACCTCAACCACAAGGCAACTGACACATGAGATGAAGCAGGGGCATATTTTGCCATCACCTCTGTGTATAGTGCTTTGCTAAACCCAAGCTGCCAGGCAGCCTGGCACACAGGCCAAACCGGTATTTTGAAAACAGTTGGAACAGGTTGTTACTTCTTAAAAAGGTTTCATGCAAAACTCTATAGGAAGCCAACGTAGCAACCCTCCCAGGATTCTTTCTTGTACAGTTCCTTAGCTGAACAGGCAGAAATTTAGCTGGTCACACCCCCTTGGTTGCATCTCTAGGATAAGCATCACCTGTGGAACATCTGCCTGACAGTGCAAGCATTAAAGTCACAGGGGGAAAGCAACCCCCAGACTCTCTTCCTCACAACTCTATTACGCCTTGAGACAGCCGACTTTAAATACACACACAAGACAGGCAGAACTTAATTAAACTGCTGGCTAGATCACCGTGGCAGAGGTCTAATGCAATTGGCTTGTGTGGATCTTTCCAATGTAATCAACTCAGTGATGCGTTAATTTAGGAGGCGGCTGAAATGTCTCACCTCTCCTGCCTTGCCATAAATCTGCGGCACTCCCTCACCTCAGCAGCGCCCAAAAGAGCTCAAAGCCAGATCACTCAAGGCAGATCCTGGACCCCTTTCCAGACCCTTTCCCATCCCACTAGCCGTCCTCTCAGGGTAAGAGGGGCACTTGCTTTGCCCTTCCCTTTACAATGGGTGCTTGTGAATGAAACAAGGGTACTAACTGATTAAAAGACTGAACTGTGAGCATGAGATTGTAGGTTCGAATCCCACCACCTCTCAGGCTACAAATGTTTGGCAGTTTGGTACCACTTTGGATGCCCTCAAAGGATGTTGGGAACTGTAGTTCAGTGGAGGTGCGAATTCTTTCTGAGCAAACTCCACCACTGGCCCCCATCACACTATTCCAGTTCCCAGGGACTGCTAGGGAGTCTGTGATACTATTCCAGTTCCCAGGGACTGCTCCAGTTCCAGTTCCCTGGGACACTATTCCAGTTCCCAGGGACTGCTAGGGAGTCTCAGCTACTCACTTCAACAGGGGGGCAAGCTCCACCACAGTTATTGAGATAAATTGTGTATATTAGACACTGAGACACAGCCAGGTGCCAGAAGCCCCTCCAAGGAGAGTGTAAATCTTCCAGCAGGGCAGACACTCTCCCTCCCCCCCCCTAGCTCCAGACTTGCTTTGCACTTTTAGCAAAAGTGAACCTGGAAGAAGTGCTAAGAGGACAGGCCAGGAGGAACCAGTTTCAAATCCTCGCTGTGCCATGAAGCTCATTGGGTGAGATCTTGGGCCCGACACCCACACTCTCACCGTCAGCTTCAGAACAAGGTTTTTTTTGTTTTTTGTTTTAATTGGCACTGGTTTGGAAAATGGCAAGCCACTGAAGGCTCTGGGGCCAAATCCACTCACCCCTGCGCCAAGGAGAGCCCTTTGCCCCTGCAGCTGCCAACCACAGTGTGGATGAAGAACAGAACAGGTGTAGCAGAAGCCTGGGAGATGGAGCGAGGCTGGCCTGCCACCTCTGACACCCAGGCCAGCCTTCCAGGAATATCTGGGCCTGCATCACCTTGCGGGGGACACTTGGTCCCCCCCCCCAAAGCCAGCATCGCCCGCACTGACTAGCAGCAACAGAGAAGGGTCTTTTCCAGCCCTCCCCGCAGATCTGGAGGCTCTTCCATGGCCCTACAGCCTCTCCCTGAAAAGCAACGGCTGACCAGAGAGAAGATGTGCCTCTGGCTGGCCACCTCTGACCAGCCAGAACGCCTGCGATTCCTAACGTTGTACACCTTAAGCCCTATCCTTGATTTTCACTAAGCCTAAGTGCAAGTCACTGAAAGAAGCACACCTGCACTTCCTCACCTATTCTTGCCTCCATCTTCTGCCCCCCCCCCCACCCGTTGCCTCCTCTGCCTTCCTTCCTAGATTTAGATTGTAAGCCCCTCAGGGCAGAGACCTGTCCTTTTTGTACTGAAGCAGAGTCAAATCCTTCCCCTCATATCTCCCAGCCTCTTTTCCTCTGTTATTTTTACCATGTCGAATATGAGATTGTAAGCCCCTCGGGGCAGAGACCTGCCTTCATGTACTTTGCAAAGTGCTAGCCACACTGAGGGTGCCACAGTTTTTATACACACAGCTGCCCACGCATGCACGATACCCTCTTTTTCCTGCACAGCATCTTAAGTCCTTTCTATTCTGCAACCATAAATGGAGCTTCCTTCCCCCTGCCCCCACATCCCTGCCCAAGGAACCCTGGGAAGCACACATTTGCAAGAAGGCTCTGCACAAGAGATGCTGGCGCTGAGCAGCTCCTTGGCAGAGCCCCCACAAAACTGTGCCACCCCCTGCCTTCCGTCAAACCACCACCATGTTAATAAGTCTCTACAGCTTCTCCGCGGTTGGCCCTCTGCTGCCTGGGCAGGGCTTTGTGTTATCTCAGAAAAAAGGCCCATTTCAGGGTGAATTGCAGAGAGAGAGGCTGCTTGCCCAAAGACAAGGATTTGGAGTTGATCTCGGGAGGTCTACGTAGTGTCATCTCCTTCTTGAGCTGCATTCGATTTGCTGAGACGGTTGTCCAACACAGGTCTTCACACATCCTCAGTCCTGTTTAGGGGGCAGAGTCGCAGAGTGGGGAGGAAACCGGGCGGCTGCCTGCCAGTCAGGCTGAGACAGTCCAGCCAAGAAAGTGGTCTTGCGTGGGGGTCGTGCAAGTCACAAAATGCAAAGCTTGCCTGGGGCTCTTCTGCAGTCGGGGCACAACAAGGCCCCACATGGACCTCGGAGACAGATCCACCCAAGCTGTGCCCAGGGCAAGTGTTCTGGAAACCAAGTGAGCCATCTGAAAATGACAGGCTCAAGGTGATGGCGGGCAGTGGGAAATGAGACCCACTGTTTAGAGGTTGTCAGGAAGACCACAGGCAGGGCATGAAGACAAGAGCCCTCTCCCTTTGACACTCACCAGCAACTGCTGTTACGAGGTAGACTGCCTCTGACACTGGAGGTTACATTAGGCAATCAGGCCTCGGTCCTCTCAACCTCTGTGAATTGGTCTAATTCCCTTTGAAAGTCACCTAAGCCAATGACCATCATCCCGTGGCAGTGAGTTTCACAAGTAATTGAATGAGGAATTTTGTCAATTGGCTTGACTGGGTGAGAGAAGAACATCTCCCTGGCCACTTTCTCCACACCGGGCATAAATGCCATAAACCTCTTATCATGTCTCCTTTCGTCACATTTGTTCCTGGACCATAAAGCTCCCCACACTCACCCTGTTCTCCAAGGAATAAGCGCTTGCCTTATGAACATTTTGGGTGCTCTTTTCCACCACCCAAATATTTCAGCAGGTTCCCTGTTAATGGGACTTCAGTCACTGGCCAGACAGAGGTGTAATTTGCACACACAAAAATAGATGGAAGAGGTAGCTAGTTAAAAATGCTGGAGTATTCTTGAAGTTGGGGAATTAGCAGAAGGTGGCCACAGTTATCTCAACTACCTGGAGACACGTTGCCTTGGACCTCAGAGTGCAAGAATAGAGGCTGGCTCTCCACTCCCAGAACCACCACACACGACGTTGCCTACTTGTGGGTCTGCAAGAGGGTCTTGCCTACTTGTGCAAGAGGGATCTGAAGGCCTTAGAATAGAAGTAGGATCTGAAGGCCTACTTGTGCAAGAGGGACATGTGCAAGAGGGATCTGAAGGCCTTAGGAGTGGACCTCAACAAGTGGGAAACCCTAACCTCTGAGCAGCCCGCTTGGAGGCAGGCTGTGCAACATGGCCTTTCCCAGTTTGAAGAGACACTTGGCCAACAGTCTGAGGCAAAGAGGCAAAGAAGAAAGGCCCATAGCCAGGGAGACAGACCAGGGACAGACTGCACTCGCTCCCAGTGTGGAAGGGATTGTCACTCCCGAATCGGCCTTTTCAGCCACACTAGACGCTGTTCCAGAGCCACCTTTCAGAGCGCGATACCATAGTCTTTCGAGACTGAAGGTTGCCAACTACTACTTGTGGGTCTGCATTTGATGACCACTTGCACGTGTGTGAAGGCGCCACCCAGGAGTGTAACACCACAGATACAATGCTCCTGCTTTCTTTGATACTTTCCAACTGCGCCAGTTCACATTGTGACAGCTGTGAGTTATCCAGGGTGAAGAAACAAGCAATTGCATGCATGTATGAGCCAGTCATAACTCCCCTTCCTCCATGTCCTGACCGCCACAGGTTGCAATGTAGTGAGAGCACCATTCCTCTGTGTGCGCACACAAGATCAGCACGTGCCTGGCAGCTGACACACTGGCCCATCCATGTACACTAGGAGCACATGAATGTTCACTAATGGAGGCTGCTGATCTATGGCAGGTGTAGGCACATGTGAAAATACATACATGGCAGCCTGGGGGCCTGAACACCATAAACTGGATAGGATCAAGACAGGCTCCAAAGCCTGTCTGGTCCAGCATCCCGGTGCCCACAAAGACTTCCAGGAAGTCTGTACCCATCATGCTTCGTGGTGGGCTTCTTCTGCCATCTCTCCCCTGCAACTGGTATTCAGAAACAGGCTAACCTACCTGCAGTGGGCCACAGACAGAAAAGAACTACACCACCAAGAAAAAACTTCTGCATTACAAACAGTTCCTGATTACTCAGGTCAGTGAGCAAAGCAGAACTTTGGCTCACCAAACAGTCAAAGCCAAACCCAAAACATAAACAAAGACATATTTGGTAATGTTCTTGTGGCATCAGGGATCTAGTCCTCCAATATACAGGCAGTGAACATCTCTCCACATTTGCATCCATGCTCACTTAAGGCATAGGGATGTGCATGTCAAATTGGGATGATACACACTGATGCACAGAAGAATGCACCTTCCACATACATCATCTTCTTGTGGGCAGGTGGACTTGCCCAGTAGCACTGTAAGGGAGCGGGCTGTTCCAGCAGACAGTGCCATAGGTGGGAGAGAGGGCCTGGTGTGGCAGGACCTCTCCCCCAGAGGCTCTTGTGTGAGGACAAACTTGCCCACAGTTGGTGGTTCCAGAGTGGCTTTGCAGTGCATCACTGGGGCCTGGAGAGAAGAAGGTTATGACTTTACAGATGAGCAAGAGGAGGCCTCAGCTGAGTTGGGAGACTAAATGCCCCTCTCTGCACTGCCTGGGTCAGCCCCAAGGCCTGAAGCCACTAATCGGCTGAGATCTGCAGGCTGCCTCAATTGCAGGGTCAGGAAATAGAGGGTCCCCTGGCAAAAGTGGGGCCAGGCATGGGGGAACATGCAGATTTCAGAGGGAAGGGGGGACATCTGTAGGGGCAGCTCAAGCTTCCAGGTCTGTTTGCCACACTACTCCTGGACTCGTCACCTGTCACAGGACCCACACGGCCTCCCTGCTTCATCCACAGCTTCCAAACCTCACCTGTCTTCTCTCCCTGGGGCCTCAAGTCAGCTGTCAAACCGCAGAGAGGGCCATTTGAGTTGTTTTTACAGGAGGGGGGAGGGACAGCCCCCCCCGGTATTCTTGCACAGATCCCCCCTTTCCCAAATGCATTTGGCCTGCAATCTTGTCCTCTCGGCTGCACAACATTTAACTTGGACCCACAACAGGAATCGTATGCCCCTTCGCACCTCATTGCACACAGTCCAAGGGGCAGTTAGAGGACGGGTCAGCTCCCCTGTGCAGCACCCCCTATTAGCCCCCCATACCCCTTGGCCAGTGTGCACTGGAAGGTGAGAAGGTCTACCAAGTCCCCACACCTCTTACCAGGTCACCCCCAAGCAATCCCTCTCCCTCTCCAAAGCCCTTTCCTTACCTTGCAATGACGCCAAGGACAGTCTCTCCCCAAGGCAAAATGTCTCCTGCAACAGACCCCAAATCCTTGGAAACAATGGGGGTGCCAGCTGGTTGCAGAGTGGGGGAGATCTTCCATTCAGCAATCCCACCCAGATGGGGGGGGGGGTGAAGCTCCAATCTGTGTTTTTGCAGAAAGAAAAAAAAAAAGCCTGGGAGCTGCAGCTGCTTCTGGTAAGGGAAATGGGGGGGGGGGGGAAGAGAAGAGGATGCTTTAATAGGCTAAAATAATGTGACTTTCATCTCATCTCTCCTCTGGAATGCTTAAAATAATTCCACTGTCTTTTCTCTGGCCTTGTCCCCCCCAGTATTTTCTTGTCTTCCTCTTGCAATGCAGAGAAGTGGGCACCCTCAGAAAGATGAGACATGTGTATGTGTGTGTGTGTGTGTGTGTGTGTTAGGGAGAAAAAGGGGAGGGGGTTAGGAAATCTCCTGCCACTGATTGCAGGAGAGCCACAGGGTCACAAAGCCTGCCATGTTCCATTTTCGAGGGAGAAGGCAGCTGGGCACCAGCAGGTTCACCATCTTGGTGGGTTTGTTGATCGCTGCAGGAACTTGGAGATACAGTAAGACCCAGGATGGAGCTGGGCCAGCCCGGAGTGCTCTGGTGTGTCACTGTGTTTTTGAATGAGCTGCAGATGCTCCAAAATGTGTCACATTCATGTTGCCAGACCAGCTGCGGGTGTTCTGGTATGTGCAGGGTGCTCAGTGAGCTCTTTCCCTCCTGCTGCCTGGAGTCAAAATGATGCTTAGAGGCTGAAAGTGCTGGTCTGTTTAAAGAGACAGCTTGAAGCGCTGGACAGCACAGCGGGGGCAACTTATAGAGCACTCCTATGTACATCTTCTTGGAGGTACGGCCCACTGGATGCAGTGGGGATTACTCCCACTTAAGTGTGTACAGGATTGCAGCCTTAGAGGCATATCCCCACCTAGCTGTAAAAGTCAGCAGGTGACCTTGGGCCTGTCACCCATTTGCACCTACCTCCGAGGGTTGTTGTGAGGATAAAATTAACTTGACATTCTTGCCCACTATGGGCCCAATCCTATCCAAATTTCCAGCACCAGTGCAGCTGCCATGCAGCCCTGAGGCAAGGGAACAAACATTCCCCAAACTTGTGGAGGCCTCCCTAACTACCCTCCTACCACAGAATGCAGTGTGCACCCCATTGGCACAGCAACACCAGGGCTGGGAAGTTGGATAGGATTTGGCCCTATATCTGTTAGTAGAAAGGATATTTTTATCCTGTCTTTCAACCAACAGTCACAAACACACACACACACACCACCACAAAAAGCCACAACTTTGCTGAACTTTGTTCTCCCCATTAAACCTCACTTCCCTCTTTCTCTGTTGCTATTGCCTCCTCTGTGTCAAATTTTAGATTGTATGCTCTTTGGGGCAGGGATCTGCCTCTCTGTTATTACTCAGTGAAATGCCACATGTGAGATTTATCCTTACCTAACTCATTTCTGCCCAGCCCACAGGGGTATACATTTGATCCCTGTTGCATATATGCAAAGTTGGGCAGAAATGGCTTAATCCTAAGGCTCACTTTGTGACCTTGAGTTAGTTGCTCTCTTCCAGCTTAGACTACCTCACAGGGTTGTTGTGAAGATAAGAAGTGCGTGTGTGGAGGGGAAGAGGACAGCATCCCATTTGAGCTCCTTGGAAGAAGGGTGGGATCAAAATATAACTGAGAGTCATTTCATGGCTTGAACTAATCTATTTTTCAAATGGGCACGATTTTAATTCACATTCATGTCTCTTCCCACAATCACTCCCCTGCTCAGCTCGTTCGGCTGGTGAAGGGAGGTTCAAGCTCAATAAGTCTCACTGCTCACCCCCTTTCCCTGGACGCAGAGATTTCACCCAGCCCAGACAGCTGCTGCTTGGGGGTCGTGCCATTTTGACCCCTCTCGACCTGCTTTGGCTCTCCCGCTCTGCTTCTGAGCACAATTTCAAACCTTGTCATCTTTAAAGCTCTGCCTGGTTTGGGCCTTAGGCCAGCCACACCGCAATGATCTGTCCACCTGCTAAGATCAGCAAGGGAGGCTCTGCCCCACATTCCACTTCTACCAGAGGTTAAACTGGTGGGTGATTCAAGAATGGATCTTCTCTATGGTGGCATCATTCTGGACTCAAAGTCCTTGCCACAGAAGCAGGGGCCAGCACAACCATGAGGCCCACTGAGGAGGTAGCCTCAGAGAGCAGAGTGGCAGTGCTCACTCCACTCCCTGGCGTGGAAGAGGGCCACAAAGCAGAAGAGGACAGAAGCCACAGAGGGGAAGAGCCTCTTGACTATACTTGAAAGAGGCCTCAAAGCACAGAGAGGCAGCCACAGGGGCATCTTCCTCCGCAGCAGTTTCATCCTGAGGGTCTTCTTGCAACGGAGAGATTTATTCTTTGCAGGGCTGGAAATGGAGGTAAGAAGATGCCGAGCACACTTGCTCCTCCGGCATCGCATCAAACCCCTCTCACAAACAGCACAAAACAAACGGCAAAACTTCTAAGCCTGGAGGGTCCCCCTACAGGGGAATCGCTGCCTGCTTCGCTGGTCCTTCTCTCTGCTACCCCTTTCCTGAGCAGGTTGGAGGACACACTGATGCTCCGGACATTATGGAGATGGAGCCCATCTAGATCCTTCCCTGCATGCTTTTGTTGGGGTCTGAGAGGGAGGCTAGCAGTGAGGGAGCAGGTGAAGTCTCAGCCAGTGTGCTAAAGTTTTGTTTGGCTTCTCCATTCCCAACTCAGAATTTTCAAGCTGAGCAAGGCCCTTACAGTGTGAATGTCCGGCCTCCGTTTAGCCCAGACTTAAATCTGTCTAACCCCAACACCTTTGTTGCCCCAGGGAATTGCAGTTCTGTGACCTGGGAGGAGGGAGGACAGAACACCCGACACTCTTCTTGAACGATAGACCCCAGCATCCATTCTGGAAATGGCGGCCTTGGCAGGCCTCCCTTCTCCTGGCGCCAGCACCCACTACATGGAGCAGGGAGGGATTCTCCAATGTGCCTGCAACTCCAGACCATGATGCCGACTTCTGCATTGGAGCTGAAAGCGTCCTCCAATCCAGTCCCACAGTGAGAGGCCCCACTGATACCAGCCACACATAGTGGTTTAACTTTAACTGAAATGGGAATGAGCTGCCCAGAACCCTGTTAAAAAGCACCAGCCTCACCCCCCCCCATCAGCGCCTTCCGCATATTTCACCCTGCCCCGAGCAAAGAGACATCACAGGTGGTCAGTTTGTGTAAATTACATTTATTGATGATACAAGGCAAAGCTTTGTCCCCCTCCCCATCAAATGTGTCTGGCCAATGGAATGACAGCAGTTGTGAGCAACAGAGCCACCGACCCCCCCCCCCCTCCACACCACACTTCACAGCATGCAGACAAGAGACAGGACGTGGCAGAAGCATTTCCAGCAGCTCCTCCCTCCCAGGCATCGCCTGCCCCTTTGAGGCACTCCAGGCTTCAGCAGCAGCTCGTCCAACCCAAGGATGCTCCCACCCATTTCACGCCAGTGGTTTGGAAGCAGAGGAGCTACCCCAAGGGGAGTGTCCTTCCCCCCCCCACCCCAAGTATTTCACGTAACCACAAGATGAGATCACAATAAATCACATACACCCCCAAAAGCCACACAAATGTTTGAGGGCAGTGTGAAATTCCTGCCCCCTTTAACGTTCAGGAGGGAAGTCACAAGGGCACGGGACCCCTGCACCTCGTAAGTTAATTGTGCGAATTATCCAGAGCACTTGGAGAAGGACCCCGCCCTTTGTCCGTCCAGAACATTCATTCCCAAACGGCTCACCAATGCAGCCAGGCAGGCGTCAGGGCACAGAGCGCAACCCCACACCTTTTCCTATTTCTTTTCCTCCACAATTAGAGATACGGTGGAGCAGAACCTCCAAAATCAGGACCCTCTGAAACCAGCTCCCCAAACCTCCTGCCCTCAACCAGAGTGGCTGCGAGAGGCTGTTTGGAAGGCCTCCTGAATAAGGCTGATCCACAAGTTCTCTTGTGAAAAAAATGCCCCTTGCCTTTTGGCAAGCACAAGGGGTGTTGAGTCCGGCATGCTGATCTTGCCGGCTGTTACCACTGCCAGCTGCTGCCCTTTCCCCAAGAAGCACTAGGACGCTGCTACATCCCAATATCGCCTCCTTTTGGGGCTCCCCAGCAAAAACCCATCTTGTGCACGAGCAGAGCTGCCAGTGAGACTGCCATTTGGCCCCTGTCCCCAAGCCAGAAAAGCCCGTGTTGTCACCTAGGAATCAATTCTGGGGATGTTTGTGGTAGGCCCTCCTGTGCATACAACCAGGCAGCTGCAGCGCAGGGCCAGTGGCCACCAGGGGGCACCACCAGCAACTGAGCGGACTTGCTGTGCAATGGCCAGGCAGCAGGTTGAACACCACGGCCGAGTAGGAGCTTGAAGGCCCTTTCCATTTCTGTGGCCTGAGGCAAGCAACAGAAACAAGTTTCACCATGTCCGGGGGATGGACAGCCCAAGTGCGGCCATTGGCCTGGGTCCGGTTGTGCTGGACAGCCATCTTCCAACCCTAGGAGGTCTGGAGGAGAGGTGGGACACCAGATGAGATGTTCTTGGATGGGCAGTGGCTCCCAAGATGAGGCTCAAGCTGTGGAGGCTCTCTTGCCAGAACTTGGGGCGACCCTGGGTGCTGCAGGAAGTGGAACTTGACTCATTTACAAGTCGAGCACACAAGGACTAAGGCAAGCGCTCGGCAGCCCAGGTCATTTCTGCAAGGCCTTTTCTGCTTCTAAAAGCCCGACTGCAGTCAGGGTTTATAGCATGTGTGCACAAGATGCTCTTCTTCTCCAAGGGAGATTTACCTGCCACTTCCACCCCAAAGAAACAGGGCTCGGCTCCTGCCATGCTCTGGATTCAAAGGTGCTGAAACGGCAGCCAGCTGGATGGCTGGAACAGGTTTTTCCCTTATCCCCCCCCCCCAATGCTTGCACCATTCTTGGTTTCTCTACAGCCCCATGCATCTGCATTCCTCCTTGAACAGGGAGGGAAGTGCTGCTGAAGGTTGCTGGAAGCACACGTGTAGCTTTGACACTGGCTCAAGCGCAGCAGATGTTGGGAAGCCAAAGACCTGCCTGCTCGTGCCAGGAGGTGAGCATGCAGGATGGAAGCGGGGGCATGAAGAGGCAGGGAGGGGTACTGCCCCATCTTTCCTCAGCAAGGGGATGTATTGCAGTGCTAGTGGCTTGACCTGGTGGCCCCAGAGAGGGGCCTTTGCTTCCTGCAGTGCTTAAGGGAGCTGCTAGTCAACATCAAGCATGGGGCTGGGGGAGGGCAGGAGATCAGGCTGCAGCAGACACTCTGCAGTGTGGCACAAGAATGGCTGGGGTGGCCGTCTCCTTTGGGACAGGGCTACAGCTTGTGCCCTGTGTGTGCCTGGCAGTAACCGAAGAGCCATCTCTGACATTCCAGTGAGGAGAGAGAAATGGGGGGGGGGGAGGAGGGACGCAGCAGGAGTTCTGCCCTCCAACTGCAGTTGGTTTGGACCCATAACAATGAAAAGGGGAAGGCAGCTGAACTGAGAGTGCAGAACACCTCACCAAAAACCTCTAACTAGCCAGATGAGCCTCAGACACTTGCCCTTTCCCTTCCAGCCACCTGCTGCTCCCAGCTCCCGTTTCCTTAAGGTGTCATGCATCACACCCAGCCCCTGCGCAGTGTCCATAAGGAAATACAGCCCCTAGGACCAGCATGTGCACAAGCCTGGGAAGGGAGAGAGAATCAGCCCCCCCCACGCCCTCCAGCATTCACACCTGACCAAGGTGCAATCGTCCTTTCCACACGGCTCAAAGTACCTTTAGCCTGATCCTCCCTCTGAAAACACTTGCATGCCATTGGGACCCAGAGATGTTGGAGACAGGTGAGATTTTCAACCTGGGAGAGGCAGAGTGGACTGCAAACTCCCCATGGGCCAAATCACCTGGGGCTGCGAGCCTTTATTCCCTCCATGCATCAGGCAGCCAAGTAACGGTTTCATTTTAAATCATCAATCAGAAATACATCAGTAGAAAAGATAAAGTGCGGAGTGTGTGCCTGTCCTCGGGTGCTCTGGCCTGCTCAGAGGCGATGCGCTGTGTGTGTGAGTTTAAATGAAGGTGTACTTACAAAACGTCAACTAGAGAGGCCTACAGTGGTTTTAGAAAACACGAAAGCGTTGGCACGAGATGGAGAAAGCCCACAGGAAGGACAGCACGCGGAAGAAGACAGACATGGCACAGGAGCATGGGCACATGGGCGGCAGCGCAGAGCGCATACAAACTTCTCACGGACGCTAAGAGTATCAAACGGAACATCCCCTACAGTTACCGGCACGTAGACACTACTTGCTACCTGGGTTTCTCAGCCTGTCGGGCTGAGATCTTGAGACACAACACAGAGCTGCTTTTTCGTTTCCCCGCATCGAGAGAGAGAGAGAGAAAGATAGCGTTCTTGGCCTCCGCTGGCGGAGGGGTGGCAGGCGTGGCCCCGCCCCGGATCCCTGCGCCCGCAGTGCACTGGCAGCTTCGGCTCGTTAGTTTTTCAAAATGGCGTCGTAGACCTGGTAGACGTACTGCGACACTTCCGGGGCCCGGCATTTCAGCGAGAGCTGTGAAGACCAGAGGGAGAGGGTTCAGTGCAAAACCCGAACCGGACCAGCGACAGCACTGCCGGGAGGGAGGCCGCGATGAAGATGGCACCGAAGGGCAGAGGCTTCTTCTGCCCGCCCCGGCCTGCTCCTGCTGGCAGAGGCCTTACCGTGTAGTTGGGGTTGCCTGGCTGGATGCGCAGCTCGGCCAGGATCCAGATGCCGTTGGTGAGTTTCAGGGACTGGTAGAGCATGTCCTGGCCCTCCACGTTCCTCTTGGCAATGGTGTAAACGTTGTTGTTCTGGAGCTTGCTGGAGACAGTGTCTGTGAGACAGAAGGGAGGTAAGCAAGGGGAGAGACCTGGGGAGACTGCACGCAATGGGGGCCAAGTGCCCGAAGTGGCAGGGTCATCCTTGCTCCAAGGCCAAGTTCACAGGGTGGACAGGGCCACCACAGGCTACGAGGTGTGATGGCTTGGTGGAGCCTCTGTGTTCAGGGGCAGCGGTCTTCTGAATGCCAGGCATGGGGGCGCTGCTGCCTCCCTGCCTTTAAACACCTGGCTAGCCACTGTGAGAAGCAGGACGCTGGGTGAGGAGGTCCCTTTGGACCAAACCAGCAGGGTCCCCTTGAAGTACTCTTACAGATCATTAGTGTCCCACCTGCCCTCAATCTTTACTCAAAGTCTTGGTGTAGCAGAATTTCCAGGACCCTCCTGGAAGGGAAGACGTCTCATGGGTCTCCCACAGCAGGGACTTAACAGGTGGCCAACCACCAGCAAGGCCCTGTCCTGCAAGCACATCAAATAGTTCTTGGTCAGTGATAGTATATGACGCAGAGCCTCCCCAGACAATCTCAGCAGGCAGGTAGACTTGAAACTGTCCTAGCCTAGGGAGGCCATGAGAAGCAGAGATCTTTCTTAGTCTTGGGATTGAAAATGGGAACTTCTGCATGTGTTCTACTACTATGCTATGGGATAGGGGTGTTCTTAAACCAATGTCCTAGTTCTTGGCAAAGTGAGGAAAAGGGGGAAGTTCTCTTGCTCCTCCCCACAAGAGCTCCCAACTGCAAGGCTTCTTAAGTGCAAAGGGGAGCAGGAGAACATCCCTGCTATTCCCTACAGCTTTCTCAGTACACAAACCTGCCCTTCCACTGCCTGCACATTCCACTTTTTGCAAAATAAGCCCACTAAGACCAAACAGACCCCACACTGGAATCTCTGGTTTAGAGTGCAGCAGGGAGATGCAGCAAAACACTCCCCCCCCACCACCACCTAGCAAGACGACACACATCCCTTCAGCAGAAGCCGATTTGGAAAGGGAGCACCTCAAAGACATTGATTTCCCTGCTGGGCTCTGGAGCACATACACACACACCGAGCCCAGATTTGCAACCCGATGGGCTTCCCTGCCTTTCCTTGGTTGCTGTGGAAACCAGGAGACACAAGTGACTTGCTTTTTCCAGAGTGGAAATTCCTTCCCTCGCGCTCCAACTTTATCCAGAGCAATGCGCCACGAAGAGGCACCCACCCACCCCATTTCAAACAGCAGCTGCGGTGCCTGGAGGGCAGAAATGCCTCATGCCCCTTCGGGGTGGAAACCAGCAAAACCATCCCATTCCACCCCAAGCAGCCTGCAACACTAGCCCCGCACTCACCAACTCCCAAAATCTAGACCGACGCCATACTTTTAATGGCGCGTTGTCAATTTAAGGGAGCTGCTTCACACCCCCACACCATAAAGCTGATTTGAAACCAGTCAGATAGACTGTGTAGTTAGACAATGATGACTGCAAGTGCTCTGGGGCAGAGACCAACCAGCACAAACAGGCAGAGTAGCAAAACTAGATAAACTGAACTGCTGAGTGAATGCACTGGGGATCCTGGGGCACTCCGTTTCTATTCACAGGGAGCCATGTTAGCTAGCCAACCTCCCCCCCCCCCCCCAGGCATACCAAGGCCAGTGTCAGCTTCTTGGGGAACAGGCAAGGTTGCTAGGCAACGCTGCCCAGCGGTGCCTGACGCACACGGCAGAACGGAAAGGGCATGTGACTCGAGTCCTTATAAACAGACACTTTCTTGAAGTGGCAGCAGGCTCTGAGCAGAGAGGACTGGGACAGCCACATAGCAGGCAGCCGGGGCTCAGATGGGGCCCGTTCACCTTCCCAATCTCAGACACCGGCACCAAAGCGGAGAAGTGGGATGGAGGCAGGAGAGCACACTGGCCACATATGCCAAAGGCCCCCAAATTCCATTCCCTGGTATTTCCAAGCAGGGACGGAGCACGGCCCAGAGAGCTGCTGCCAGCACCAATCCAGAGAGACCAGCATTCTGGCTCAGCTTGAGGCAGGCTCATTTTACCTGGAGGGGCTCAAGGTCATCCATGCTTCGCACACAGAAGGTCCCAGCAGCACCTCCAGCTGAAATGGTCTCCAGCAGTAGGGGTGGAAACAGCCTTCCCTGCCTGAGCCCTGGGACAGCTGCCGCCACTCACAGTGGACAATACTGGGCAAGAACGACCCATGGTCTGGCCTGGTTCTAGACTGGAACTCAGTGTGGGCAGAAAGATCCAACTGATGTGAGATGTGCACATGCCATCCCATAAACGGGATGACAGGAACCCTACCTGTGACCTTCTCGCTTCCCATTTCTGCCACGGCTTGGCAGGGCACCCCCTTCCAGACTCCGTAGGCCTGAGAATGCCTGCCCCCTCTCTAGCCAACTCAAGGGTTTCCCCAACCCAGATCCTTAGGAAAGTCTCTCCTGAATCCTTCTGAGGAAGAGCCTTTGCTTTGCATGCAGAAGGTTCCAGGGTCAATCGCTGGCAGAGAACGCCTCTCCTTGGAGACCCCAGAGTGCCCACTGCTACAGGGACCAACAGCCTGACTCCCTAGTGACCCTCTGACTGAACCAGAGATCAGCAGGCCATCCGAGCAGTGTTAAGACTGGGGCTAGCAGCCCTCTTCTGGTCTAGAGAGACTGAGACGCGGCAGCCACCTCTATCTTTCTCTGCTGAATCTGGCAGCTTGATTGCAACACGCAATTGAGTGGAGTGGGAGAAGGGGGAGGGGAAGAGACCGTGACAGCAACCTCTGTAATTGCTGTGGGAGAAAAAGCTCCAGCTCCAGAGATGGGGAAGCCAGCCTGAACTGATAGGAAGCAACACAATCTTGTTTATCTGACATGACCCATTTTCCGGGCTCTCCGCAAACAGAAGCAGACTGGCAGATTCCACACACACACACACACACACACACACACACACACACCCTGGCTTCCCCCAGAGACAGCTCGCTTGCAAGGAGCCACCCTCTTTCATGGCAGCAAGTCAGGCAGGGTCTTCCCTTTTCTCTGATCCAGGAAAACAGCTGCAGATAACAATTGGGACACAAATGTTTTTTGCTGCAGGGCTGTGCGGAAACAGGATCAATGTAACCAACACTCAGAAAAGAGGGCCCTGCATCCACCACGGCTCTTCCATCACACAGGTGGAAATGAGTGCAGACTTCTGCACCCTGACAAGTCTGAGCTTTCATTAAAAAAAAAAAAAATCAAGCTTCTAGATCTCAAGACAACCAAGAGAAAGCTAAAGACTGGTGAACTTAAAGCATTAGCACCTGCAATTTTAAGAGAGAGACTAGCAATGAACAGGTTAGCACCTTCCATGTTAGTACAGCTATTTGACTACTATATTGTTTTAATATTAATATTTATTCTTATTTATTATTTTTCACATTTTTATACAACCCTTTCTCCAAGGAGCTCAGGGTGGTGTACACGGCTCCTTATGGTTTTTATGTATTGAAACCTGCACTTTTGGGTTGTATTTGCAAAAAAACTGGGGTAAAAAACCAACTGAAATCAAAATGGTAAATGGAAAATAATGATGCTAAAAGCAGCAGGATATTAAGCCTTTGCAACACAGGGTTTTCAGTTGTGCAGCCTGCACCTCTGCCCAAACACACTCTCTCTAAAGCAAAAGCGTGGGATTTTTGTTCCTGAGGGCTGCTCTGCTCCACTCCCCCAACAGCTGCGCTTTCCCTTCCCTTGACACTTGTTTTCAGTGTTCCACAATACAACAATTATCACCATGTACACACAAAAGACAGGCCTGTCATTTCTGAAGTAGGAGGGTCTGAGAACAGTTGAAAAAGCTTCATAAGCAACCAACACACCCTCCCTGTGTGTGCCTTGCTACATTCGGCTCCAGCTGAAGCTTCTCAGCCAATAAACATCAAGTTGCCCATTTGCCCCATTTCCAGGATGCCTCCCCATCTCCCCACCTACTGCTGCCACCCCCTTCGGCAATTACAAGGTCACCCTCCAAGGATGACTAAGCGAGCGAAACATGTCAAGAGAGCCACAAACATAACAATTAAGTCAACAATGGCAAGGCAGGGGCTTTGTATTCCGAGCAGCCGGGGTTTCTGCTGCTGGATGTCAAAAGAACTTCACCGAGAAGAAAACAGGGCGGGAAAGTCTCTATTTAAAGCCCCACGGCTGCCAGAGCCAAAAATGGCCGTGGGGTGGGGGGTTCATCGTGTTTGCTCAGAGGCTCTGCAATGCGCCCTCGCAAGGAGCACGGAAAGGACTGTGAGGATGCTGAGGGAGAAAGGTGTGCCGGGATCTAGGCCGGAAGGGTGAGAAGAGATTGGAAAGGAGCTAAATTAAGAGGGAGGCAGCTAGAAGCTGGAGCCTCAGTGTCACAGGGAGAGGTGTGGTTCTGGCCCAGGCTAGGATGTGGTCAGTATGTATCAATCACAGAGGCTGATGCTCCATTTCTAGAAGTACTTATTTCTGGTAAGAGAGGATTAAAGCCGAAGTCTTACTGAATACAATGGGCTTACTTCTGAGTCAGGTCAATAACACTGTTTTCAAACACCTCTATCCATTTCACAGTCCCATGTTGGGAGCTGAACAGGCCTTTGAGACCTAAGCAGGCATCATCCATAGCAGATTGCCAGGCCTCAGTGTTAGCCCTGGAGGCTCCAGCCCCAGGCTCCAAGGACAATGTCTGGCCTGGCAGGGAAGCCCCACAGACTGAATTCCAAGTGCCTCTTGCCCACCCCCAAAAAGCAATTGACAGTGTGAGCATGTACATGTGCCATCGTGATCAGGGCTGCAACACAGGATGGGTCCCAACTTATTGAGGCTGGAGGACCACCACCCCTTGCCTTTTGCTTCTCCTGACAGTGCCACACAGCAGCAACTTCTCTGGTCCTCTGGCAATGGCTATTTCCATTTTCTCAGAAGCCTCCCAGGACCAGGGGAGGGCATCAGAACACAGGTTGTGTCTTCTTGTCTTGTGTGCTCCCTGAAGCATTTGGTGGGCCCCTGTGAGATACAGGAAGCTGGACTAGATGGGCCTTTGGCCTGACCCAGTGGGGCTCTTCTTATGTTCACCACCCTGCCACATGGCGCTACTCCTGAGTGGCTTTTGGGAAATGCAAACAGCACGGCTGGCAGGAACAGCAGCGCTGCAGGCAGCAGCTCTCCTGTCTTGCCCTAAAAATGGCCAAGAGCCCCTCACTTAATTCCGTCTGAGGACAGGGCATCAAACTAGGGCAGGGTGATGCAGGGGAGATTTTAGTTCAAGCCTAGTTAAAATAGTAGCTTCTTCCAAAGCCAGAAGCAGAATTTATACATCAAATCTGCCTGCGTGCAACGTGACCAAAAAGAGACCTCTGTTGTTGTTGTTGTTGTTATAATACGCCACATTTCTATAGGGCTTCCTGAGCGTGCAAAGAACTTCACTTGCATTATCTTGACGGAATCCTTCCAATAACCCTGCAGGGTAAGCATTGTCATCCTCATACTGCAGCCAGGGAACATAAGAAGAGCCCCGCTGGATCAGGCCATAGGCCCATCTCGTCCAGCTTCCTGTATCTCACAGCGGCCCACCAAATGCCCCAAGGAGCACACCAGATAACCTCATCCTGGTGATGAGGGAGGCTGAGGCCCAAGAACACCTTGTGTGATTCAAGATGGGGGGAGCCCCGATTCGCAGCCAAGCCACTGAGCAGCCCCACCGCTCTTCATCCACTCACCAGCATTCAGATGACACTCTTTGATTTGGAACTGAAGCTCATTTTCATTCGGAATGTCTTTCCATGTCGCAAGGAACACCTGGCGCTCTGCGCGGGGAGGAAGAAACGGAGGAATGAGTGCCCTGTTCTTAGCAGCTGCCTGTGGCCTGCTTTTCTAAGCAGAAGGTGGGCGGGCACAGGTTCCTTCCTCACATCCCCACCCAGACTTCCTCACTTTGGGCCCACTCCTGGCACCAGCCTACTGCAGAGCACACTGAAACCCAGAGTTTCAAGGGAAGCGTGCCACAGATCTCTGGGGCAGTTTTAATGCATGCGGATTAAGAGGTGGGGAGGGGGAAGAAGAGACCCCCAAGCTGGTTAGCCTCCTGGAGCCAAGAGAAAACTCCCCTCTGTGCACACACACACTCACACTCTGCCATTTTATAACTGTCATGTGAAGAGTGGCAGGGACATACCCCAAAACAACAAACACGCTGGAATTAAGATCACCCTAAAAATCACTAGTGCTTTAAACGGCATGCAAACGGCAAATTAAGGCATGGCCTAAGTGACAGGCTTTGAAAACACTACAGGTGCATCACCATCCCACATGGACTCATCGATTCCCTTCACCCACCCACCCCTTCACCTTCACCCACCCACCACTCCTGTGCACTTCCTTGGCAGGCAAAAGTGACTCTCCTAAATCAATGGCACAAACACCTTTACTAAGATCTTGTTGCATCTTCAAATTGTTGCATTAAATCCACTTCAAAGAATACAACAGCTTTGACATGCCTAAAATTGATGTGACCACAACAGGCCATGGTGCAAATCATCTTTACTGGTTCAACAGCACGCAAGTTCAGCTATCACTTCAACTGCTCAGACAGTTTCTAATCTCATGTGTTATGCTCATGTATGTTTGATTAACTATGCATCACCTTCAGTGATAAAGCTGACTTGGTTGCCCCTGAACAGAATTTGTGAAGTGACCTTGGGAAGCCAAAGCCACAGGAGAATTTGGCTATTGCAGAAAAGGTGGCAGAAGTCACAGCATCTCACCATTCCTGTCTCGATCCCCTCCCCCTGCCCATCCTCCTGTACTGCTCTGGTTCATTTCCTGCTCCGGGATCTATGAGCAGTAGGAGAACAAGATCTGCCCCCCACCCTGCCATCTCTGGGGCCAAGAGACAGAGAGCAGGCTCCAGGGGCTGCTCCCTCACTCACCCATTTTGCCATCCTCGACGAAGAGGACATTGAGGGGAATTAGGCAGCTGAAGTAGAAGACGTCAATGTTGTTCTTCACAGCCACCTACACCGGGAGACAGAAAATAATTACTTCTCAAATGTATACCCTGCTTCTGAACCAAGGGACCTGGACAAGTCCGTGGAAGAGAAGGGTCTATTGCTGGCTACGCATTTCTGTGTTCAGGGCCTGGAGGCCCCTGTGTGCCAGCTGCTGGGGAGCAAGCAATGCAGGAGAATGGTCACTTTGGGGCCATGTGGGGGGCCTCCTGAAGGTACATGGCAGGCCACTGTGGGTAAGGTAGACCCCACTCGGTCTGACCCAAGAGGTCTCTCTCCATGTTCTTATTCATCGTAGCAGTTCAGAATGGAATCTCCATGTATAGAGGCAGTCTACCTCACAGTATGCAATTAGGCAAGCGTCAGGACAGGGCTCTTGCCTTCACGCCCTACTTGTGCCCGGAGGCTTCTGGTTGGCTACAAGTCCAGTGAGGCAAACCTTTTGGCCTGGATCCTGCCGGGCTCTTGTCAGCCTGAGCGCAAGAAGCCCTGAGATCCAGCACAGGGAAGGGTCCTGAGCAGCCACCCAAGCAAACCAGACTGGATTTTGTGGGAGCGAAGATCCAAAAGCATAATCAAGAACCTGGATGTGCCTTCTGCAGCTGGAAGCGCCCAGAAGGCTCCCTGAGCAGGAGTTCTCGGCATACGCTATCAGTTGCTTCCCGGCCTCCCTTGCCATCCACCACAAGGGCTTGCCAGGGCACGCGGCAGGAGTAGGAGCAGAGGAAAGAGTGCCAATCCTGCGCAGAAAGCCCGGCATGCTCAGGGTGGCTGGACGCATGCCCTACCCCCACCTCCTCGAGGGCTGCCAAACAGTGTGTTGCTAAGTCTTCAGTGACACACTTCCCCAGGCCTCAACCAAAAAGTTGGCCCGAGGGTCCCTGCATAGGCAGGCCACTGACTATCCGTGCCTCCTGGTGCTGACACCCCCCTCCTCAAGACTTTGCGCTGGCTGAGAAAAGGCTCCCTGGGTTGCACAGCCCTTCCCCAGAGCAGGCGGGTGAGCTCGGGCAGTTCCAGGATCCTCTGAAAGGATTCCCGCTCCCCATGAACCGGCTTTCCACTCCAGGTGGAGGAGCTGGATGGCAAGAGACCACCCCTCAGTCAAACCATTCGGATGACTGTCAAATAATTACCCGACTCCCACCAACACCGGCCCTTGGTGCACAGGGCCAGAGAACCTTTCTTTAGAGTACCCACCTGTTCCACACCAGGCTTAGGCCTCTGCCACTCATCCTTCTCCGGTTCCCCATCCTGCATCTCCTCTTCCTACCAGCATGTCTCTTTGTGGTCCCACCTCCACAAGGCTCCCGCCCCATTCCTGGGTCCTACCCAAGGCTTTCCTTCCAGCCAAAACAAAATTACTGATCTCATTTCGGAACATGGAATGTCTCTGCCTGGTGACCAAGACAGCCAAGTTGCAAAGCTCGCAGTGCCCGGACCAGTTCCAGGGTCGGCACAAGAAAGTGCCCACACCCAGAGCTGAATGTCCTTGAAGCTGGACTTTTGGTCCTGTCAGCCCTCAGCTGCACTTGAGAGGAAGCCAAGTTGCCAGCAGATGGCCTGAGAGTGGCTGAACGTGTGTGTGTGTGGGGGGGGGGGGAGTGTAGAAAAGGTCCTACAGACATTATTGCAGCAGGTGCAGGCAGAGTCAGAAGGAGGGTGTCAGACTGGCAGGGTGTCACCAAGCGAGATCTTGCCCTGCAAGCAGCTCCATTTTGGGCATGTGAGCAAGCAGTGGGGAGATTTGTGTCCAGGTCAACTACGGTCCAGACCTCTGGTGCAGTCTCACAAAGGCAACCTCAAGACTGAAACAGGCTTTTCACATTTTGAAACACATTGAGAGTTGTGAGCACTGTAGAGAGCAAACTGCCGGACCCTCTCAAGTGTTTCGCTGAGTGTTTCTTCAGCTCTGTGGTTTCCCAGACTTCGTTCCACCACATGAGCGGGTCTGTTCAGGGAGGCTGTGCCCCTGGAGCCCGATTCCCTCGAGGGACCGGGTCACCCATTGCCCATTCACCAGTGCTGCCAAATGCTCCACGGGTAGAGGGGCACTGGAGGGCTGGGCTCCTGGCCCACTGACTGCATGCCCCTCCTTCTCTTCTCAGCAAGTGGGTGGGACCTGGGAGGGGGAGGTTAAGGCTGGAGAGGGGCTGAGACGTGGCCAAAACAAGTTCTCAATGATCTTCCCAGGATCCTGCCAGGCCTCCAATCGGTTTACTGGTTCTCCAGCCTCTGAGCTTCACTCCAGGCCTTCCACTGCTCTTGCCCGCCAGTGTCTTGATTCTGGAAAAGATTCTGTCTGCCTGACTAGTTGCTGTTCTCACCATTCCCCCCTGCTTTCTGGACCTTCTGCACCCCTGCTTGACCCTAGTTTCTCCACCCCAGTGAGCACTATCTGTGACTGCAAGGTTCGCCTATGGGCGACAGACTCTCTAGGTATACAAACTTGGCAGTTGGATACATGGATTTTTTGGGGGGGGGGCGGGGAGGTCCTAGGGTGCAATGAACTGTTGCAACCTGATCTTTCTCCTGTGTATTTGAGCAATCATGTTCAGGGACTCAAATCAAGGGCTCATTCTAGCATGCTAAGGCCAGCTGGGGCATTTCTAACTTACTGCCCCCAGCTCCAAAAGCTCCATGCCAGCACCTCTTCTGTTCTGTCACCAGGGTGGACTCTCCAGAGTGAGGGGCGCTGCTGTTTCTCACTGCATGCCTGAAATGCGTCAATACAACATAACGATACAGAAGAGGACAGCCAAGGAGAAAACAGCTGTTTGGGTGATTCAGAACCAACGCTGTTCCCCTGCCAAGTGACCAGCAGCGCGTATCTGCCAGGATGTGCATGGTGTGAGAGTCCGTGTGCGGCAGGCTGGCTCCTTGAGCGAAGCTGGTCCGGGGCGTGAGCTGCGCTGGCAGTTGGTGGATTCTCGTATTTCTCTTACAATCTGTATTCTGCTTTTCTTAGCAGAGCCCTTTGCAGCAATTGCACCACCTTGTTTCTGCAGGAGGGCCTGGCTCAGCCAGGGCCTGCTCAAGAAAATGCCCCCACGTGTGCCAATGTGTCGAATCCCCTCTCAACAGTCATCAAAGCCACATTTGGGGTCCACAAATTCCGTAAGTTTATTCAGCATCTGGAAAGGAGTCTTTTCTTTCCTCTGCCCTGACTCTCAGACCGATTTGACTGGGGGACCGCAAGTTCTAGAATGATAGAGTTGCCTGAAAGGGGTCTTGTTGCACTGTGTGCCATTTTAAAGGTGTAGAGCTAAAAAGCCTGAGAACCATCCATCCATTCTCAACCCCCAGCAATCCTCTGGCACCACCAGACTAGAAATGCCCCTCACTGACATCCTGGTCTCCTCCCCCCCAGGCATCTCCTTATCATGTGATCCACACCTGGAGGTTGTTGAGGGGTTCCATCTTCATGACCGGCCCCAGGGTGTTGAGGGGCAGAGAGACGTCGATACTCTGGTTTGGCATCAGTGGAGTGTGGATGGCCAGGGGAGTGCTGGGAATGACTCCGAAGCTGGGGTGGAAGAAAAGAAGGATCAGGTGCTCCATCAAAGGGTTCTGAGAAGGCTGCGGTAAAGCACACAGCCCGCCATCATCCACCCCAAGGCCTTGGAATGGGGTAGGCAGTTCAGTCCAACCCGTTATTTTCTACAAATAAAGAGGTTTTTCTGCTAACTCTGTCTGGGAGCGGCACCTCTGCTCTTGGGAAGTGCCAAGGCTGGAATCTGCTGCCTCACATGCCTGCAAAGTCCTCTCCTCATCTATCCACAGGCAAAAGTGCCAGGTCAATTCAATACAGTATGCTTCTGGGCAGTTCCTCCTTACCTTGCCTTCAGCCTCTGTCCCAGGAGGTGCTTGCCAGCTGCCACTTTAGGCAGCAAGCAACAGACTAAGCTGCAGCTCACCTTTGCCTGGCTGGCTGCCTGCCAAATCCTGCTTGATTCTGGCTCATGCAGAGCCACTGCACTGAAGTCAGATTATCTGCTCTAAAAAATACCCACATTTTACACAATGAAAAAGGAGTGGGCTCACAGTTTCATGGGAAAGCATACTCCTTGCATGCAGAGATCTTAAGTGTCAGGCTCTCAGACAGCGAGGGATGCAAATGGCCCCTGCAGGAGAGACAGAGCTGGACAGGGTGAAACAACAGCCTGGCGCAGTAGGGGACAGTTCCCTGCTTCAACTGGGGGGGGGGGGGGAGAAGAGCCCTGGAGAGCAGCTGCCCATCAGATGGCTCACTGGCCGGACTTGGGACACAGCTATGTTCAGATTTTCTAGAAGATTCTGGAGAACAAAGGAGGAGTGACTCCCATGAATGGTTCTCCCACCATCTCCAGCCCACAGGTCCACCTTCTGGCCTCCTGTAATCTGGAGGGGAGAGCCTGAACTGCAACACCAACAGCCAGACACATGCAAATATCGTTGCTAGTTTATCCCTTCTGCCTTTTCCCTTGTGGCTATTCTTACATGGCAAGAAGCCCCTTAGGCAAGGACATGTTTGCAGTCTCAGTAAACATGTACCTACGGGTTGGGGCAGAAAACAGACTGCCAAACCAGAGAGCAGCACATCTGAATCAATCAACACGTAAATAAGAGTGCAGCCACCCAGCCCCTGGGCCTCACCTGTTCTTGTTGAACTGAATGGCGAAGTCCGTCATGTGCTGCAGGGCCTTATTGGTGAAGCTCATGTCCATGTAAATGTGTCCCTGCCTGTGGCCAAAGGTTCCGCAGATCTCCAAGCCTTTGGCTTTCACTGCTGGCAGCCAGACCTGCAAGGCACCAAGGAACAATGGTCAGCACCCAGCTCAGAGAAGCCCAGAGCACCAGCAGTGAGATCTTTTTCGGACGGGGAGGCGGAGAAGAGATGGGAGAGCAGGACAGGAAAGGCAGCAACAAGCCTGGCACACTTGCTGCCGACAACGCTAAAAGCAGCTACTTCACACCTGGAAGAAAATGAAGCCCTGTCGTTTGTCTTCTTAATGATCTAAACTGGAATTGTTCTAAGGAATGTCAAGCAGCCCTCACCACCGCCACAATCAGGCTTGCTAAATATTTAACAGTTTTTAAAACTTTGTATCTAAAAGTAAAGATTTTATTTATTTTTCACATGTTCATATCATCCCTCCTCCAAGTTACTCAGGGTGGTGTACACGGTTCCTCCCCTCCTTTTGTTACCGCAACGACTCTGTGAGGGGGGTGAGGCTGAGAGATGGTGACTGGTCCAGGGTCCTCCAGGAAGCTCGGCACCTGAGCGGGGATTTAAATCTGAATCTTCCAGGTCTAAACCTGACACCAGACCCACTACACCATCCTGGCTAAACACTTCAAATATCTATAGTAGAGTAGGCAGCCTTCAGTCTCGAAAGACTGGTATCGCGCTCTGAAAGGTGGTTCTGGAACAGCGTCTAGTGTGGCTGAAAAGGCCAATCCGGGAGTGACCATCCCTTCCACACCGGGAGCAAGTGCAGTCTGTCCCTGGTCTGTCTCCCTGGCTATGGGCCTTTCTTCTTTGCCTCTTTGCCTCAGACTGTTGGCCAAGTGTCTCTTCAAACTGGGAAAGGCCATGCTGCACAGCCTGCCTCCAAGCGGGCCGCTCAGAGGCCAGGGTTTCCCACTTGTTGAGGTCCACTCCTAAGGCCTTCAGATCCCTCTTGCAGTTGTCCTTGTATCGCAGCTGTGGTCTACCTGTAGGGCGCTTTCCTTGCACGAGTTCTCCATAGAGGAGATCCTTTGGGATCCGGCCAAATCTATATCTATAGTGCTTTCTAAATATACAAAGTGCTTCCTGTAAGGCAAGTAAGCATTCTTACCCCCATACTACATGCTGGAAGGACTGAGGCTAACAGAGAGTGGATCGCTTAAGGCCACCCAGTGAGCATTTGCGGCTGGCATGGAAATCAGAACTGGGGAGGTCCGGATGTCACTGCTCACAGTCTCTTTGTCACTGCCCTATACTGGCTGATTGCTCACATGCATCTCTTATGGACAGCTCTCCAATGTCTAGTTAGGATTTCATAAATGCCACATTGCTCTTCTTTGCAAATACGGTTTTCTGAGGGTAATTTAATGGCACTATTTGACCAGTGTGTTAAGGTAAAGTGCGGGAAACTGAAATCACTGCACTTCCTTCCTGTTTTCCCTCAGCCTCTATTCCCCTCTCCTCCCTGCAGTCTCCTCTGTGACTATTTTGAGACTGTGGGCCTCTCAGGGAAAGGACCTGCCCTCTCAATTCTTCCTCAAGTCATGGAGATCATGGGGCTAGCCGGGCAATTAAAGAAAGTCTATTTCGAATACAGAGCACACAATGTGTGTGTATGTAACAGAGCTGTGTGGTGGGCGGGGAGGCAGGTGAGGCAAAGCCTCCTTGCCAGAGTCCTTTGAAAAGAGCAGAGCGTGCGGGTTGAGACAGGCCAGAGACGCCAGCGGTGTTTTACAAAGAACTCCGGTGGGGAGGCTCTGCCTCACTTGCCTCCCCACCCGCCACACAGCCGTTATATAATGTTAATAAGGGGAGGAGAAAGTAACTGCACAAAGAGGTTGCTTGTCAAGCAGCATCTCTCATATTCAACAGAACAAGGGTCTCCCCCTCCAACAGCTGATTGCTGGTGTCTCCTTTGTGTCTTTTTTCTGGACTGTGAGCCCCTTTGGGAGAGGGAACCCTTTTCTCACTCCCTGTGCTAAGTGAATCTAGCACTCCCTGTGCTAAGTGAATCCCTGTGCTAAGCTCACTCCCTGTGCTAAGTGAAACACTACTAAGTGTTCACTAGTAGAAGCACTACTAAGTAGTGCTTCACTACTAAGTGAAGCACTGCTGAAACAGAGACGCCTGCGTTGGCTTGGTCATGTCGTGAGAATGGATGATGGCCGGATCCCAAAGGATCTCCTCTATGGAGAACTCGTGCAAGGAAAGCGCCCTACAGGTAGACCACAGCTGCGATACAAGGACATCTGCAAGAGGGATCTGAAGGCCTTAGGAGTGGACCTCAACAGGTGGGAAACCCTGGCCTCTGAGCGGCCCGCTTGGAGACAGGCTGTGCAGCATGGCCTTCCCCAGTTTGAAGAGACACTTGGCCAACAGTCTTAGGCTAAGAGGCAAAGAAGGAAGGCCCATAGCCAGGGAGACAGACCAGGGACAGACTGCACTTGCTCCCGGTGTGGAAGGGATTGTCACTCCCGGATTGGCCTTTTCAGCCACACTAGACGCTGTTCCAGAACCACCTTTCAGAGCGCGATACCAGAGTCTTTCGAGACTGAAGGTTGCCAACTATGTGCTAAGTGAACTGCTTTATAACAAAGAAGTTCAAAGTCTCTCAGTCCTGCCATCTGAACAGAGCTCCTGCACAACGCAATGGGAGGGGGAGAAGCTCCGCAGCCGCCGTGTTGCTCCGCTGTACCGATTTGGATGCCACGTATCCACCAGGCGCCATGCCGATGCCAGAAGAGAGCTCAAAGAGGTCATTGAGTCCACTGCTGACCACAGCCGGGGTGGGCGAGGGGGCAAAGGTTGCGGGCACCGACGATGGAATGAAGGTCTGTCCCACCTGGAAGCATTGGGAAACAGAAGGGCACGCATTAAGTGTTGCACGCACAGCAGACGCCTCCTTAAATAAAGCATGAACTTGGGGCAATAGCCTGAATATTTCAAAGCTCTTTACAGGCGCCTCGCTGAATTATTGAGCAGGCTAAATAATGCACCTTCGTGCCAGGGCTCTCCAGCAGAACTTCATCTCTGCACTCCGTCCCCATCACCTCCGCCGTGCGATCCTCCTTGTGGTCACCACCAACAGTCCCCGTCCCCCCATCTTCACAGGCACAAAAGGCCTCTGGAGCAAGACGGCCAGAAGTGTGCAGGGAAAAGTGGAACCCACCAGAGCATTTCTGCCTGACAGGAGCTTATCTGTGCCACCTCTTGGAGCTTGTTCCCAGTTCTGCATTCTGGAGCAGGTGGCAATATAAATCCATACGTTAAAAAGGACTCTGCATGCATCCAGAAGTGTGGACGCAGAAGGCACAAACTCCTGGGTGCCTAGAAACACTGGCAGTTAGAAAAGTAGCTGGGGAGATTGGCACTTGCACTGCCAAAGGAAACTCTTCCCATGGGGGTGTTTGCTTGCAGACTCTGGCTATGGCCTTATCCCCAAGCCAACCCAGCTCAGCCAGCTCCCTCAGGCCTGTTACACTTTCAGCACGGTTTAGAATACAAGTGCTTGGCCGGACCAGGTCAAAGTCAGTGCTGTCACTATTTCACCCCAGCGATGAGCATCTGAAGATGGGCTGGCTCTGAACACGGAGGTTCTATTTGGCTGTCATGGCTAGTAAGTAGGGGTGCACCTCTCCTGCCCCGTGAAACTGTCTAATTTCTTTTCAAATGAACTCCTTTGCTGGCCAGCACATCTCTTGTGGCAGCAAGCTGCATTTGCTGTGTGGGCAGAAGTGACCTCTTTTGTCTGTCCTGAATCCACTACCACTCCATTTCATTGCCATCCAGCTGGACCGGTCCAAGGCCTACGTGAAGGAACTGAACACTGTAAGTGTGGTAGATGCAATCCTGTACTCACTTACCTGGGAGTAAGTCCCACTGAAGAGTACATGTGTACAGGATTCAGTGCTGGCCCAAGATCTCCTGGTGCTCGAGGCAGCAGGCCAAACACTGCCCCCGGCTCTGCTCTTCCTACTCTCTGGATTGCAAAAGGAAGAGGCAGGGAGCAGAAGAGGAAGTGTGGAGGAAAGGAGTGCAGTGGGCCAGAGCACCACAGACTATGCTCCTCCCCATCCCTCTTTCCCTTCTGCAATCCAGGAAGGGAGTAGTGGGGGCGAATTGGCCAGCTGGGGGGCTCTTCCTGCTAACTTGTTGCCTCAGGCAACCACCTCAGCTGGCCTCATGGATGAGCTGGGCCAGCCCTGTCCTGACTTCTACTCTTATGAGAAACAAAGGGAAAAAAATATTCCCCAACACTATGCAAAATCCTACAGACCTCTATCGTATTTTCTTTGCCCTGCCAGTCTTTCTTAAGCTAAACAAACATTTAAGACTTTTCTCTGGTGAAAAGTGCTCCAATCCCTTGCACATCTTGGTTGGCCCTTCCTTACTGTGCCCTTAAGCACAGGGACAGGGGAGCTGGGAGCAGAGGCCAGGCACTGGGTGCAGGGGCAAAAGCAGGGAACAGTGCAAGAGACTACCGAGAAAACTGCCTCTCCTCTCACCACCATTCTGCCCTCCCAAACTGACCCTAGAAAACCTCACTGGCTCCCAAGTGACATTAGCAGCAGAACGTTTCCAAGTGTGGAGCACATTTGTCCTGCAGAGGGCTGTATCAGGATAACCACCCCAAACACAGGCCATATTCACCACCTCTGCAAGGCTCCATAGTCATGGAGCCTCTGCAAGGATAATGAAGACTGCGCTCCCCCCAACAGTCCCAGTGGAGATCTGGCAGAATCCCAAACTGAAGGGGGAAACTCTCTGCTCTGAAAAGGACAATGACAGACACAGATACATTCGCTAGTGAGCGGAAGCCACCCTGCCTCACCACTGAAGGGTTCTGGACTTTGAACATGTATGAGTATGTAGAGCTGCCTCATATGGAGCCAGAGCACTGATCCATCCAGCCCAAAAATCCAGCTGTTAGCAGCTCTCCAGGGCTTCAGAGAAGGGTCTTTCCCAGATCTACCAAAGAGGCAAGTAGGGACTGAACCTGGAAACATCTGCATGCAAAGCTGGGGCAGCTCACCCACTAGCTAGAGCTACATGGGATTGCTATGTTTACTCCTGGATAGCTCTCTGGTTAAGGAGTGCCTGATCTCTCCTGATCCAAAGCAGGGGTCGGGTTCACAGGTCAGTCTCTCCGTTTGCCTTGCAACGGAGAGTGACTTGGACATTCCATCTTCTTGGCACAGGGAGGTGTACAAGAATTGCAGGGGTTATTTTAGGAGGAGTGGGTTCTAGCCACCTTGCCTAAACTCAACTGCGCATCTCAGCATAGATAGGTACAGAGAAGTGTGGAGCAATGTTTTATTTAAACAAAACAAAAACACACTGAAAAACAAACGGAGGGCACTTACTGCTGGGCTGCCTCCAATTCCCCCGCCAAGGTCACTGCCAAGCTGCAAGAGAGAGAGAGAGAGAGAGAGAGAGAGAGAGAAAGAGGAGAGGAGAGGGAGGGAGAGAGACAGAGAGAAAGGAAGAGTTCATTTCAGCTGGATTATCAAGTGCCAGAAAATAGGGAGAGTGTGTGATTGGTGAGGGATGCTGCCACACTACGGACATCGCATTGGCTTGCTGTGAGCAGAGCGGGTGTCCGGAGGGAGTGCAAATACAGGGAGGAGAGACAGTTGCAAGTCTGAAACCCAAAACAGTCACAGGGTGAAAAAGCTGGATTTGTCCCAAGCAGAACACCCACACCGTGCGTCCATGCCAATCAGCAGAGCCCTGTGGCCATACGTCTCCCCCATCACCATCCAATCAGGAAATCGGTTTCCCCAAAGTGCCATTTAACAAGCCAACCCGTTTGACCTGCAGACAGCGGTGTAAATGTAGTAGTCGTTTTAGAAGAACAAACAAGTTGCTCAAGTTGCTAGTCCTTAAACACCTCAATCGCAAAATGCAACTCTGCCAAAATTCCAGTTGTTGGAGGTCAGCTTCCCAGTGCTCTGCACAACCACCGGTTGATCCCTGATTGCCAGGGCCATATACAGTATATATATTTTTTTTTCAAAAAAGACTGAGCACATACATGCTCTTATCTGGGCAACAAAGTACCTTCTAAAGGGATGGCTTCTTACGTTTAACAGGGAGACTGCAGTTGTCTCTCCTCAACCCAACACAGCATCTTTCCCAGTGACTGTTTGCTGGTGCCTCTCTTGTCTTTGTTAAAACAGTGCATCAGGGAGCCAGTTTTTTCCATATTTTCTGCTATGTTTGTCTCTCTGAGAACTTTTTTGTTGAAAAGCAAAAGGAGAATTTGCCTGCTTTGCCTGACCCAGCTGGTTTTTCATAGTGCAGACCCCGAGTTCCTTTTCAACAGAATTGCGATGCTTTCTGGCAAGAGTAACATGAGAGTGCCAAGCTACGAGCCTGGAGCACGCCTGAGGTTGCCAAAATAGATGAAGGAAAGGTGAAAGATCAGTCAATCCTCTTTGATGCTTAGAGGGTGAAACCAAAGAACAACTAGGAAGTGCTCAAGGACAACACAAGCCCAGCCTCTGGGCTACTCAATTCCTCCCTGGTCCAGTACAAATCATCGGGACTGGCCCAAAGGGCAATAGATGCAACAGCTTTGAATCCCAGTGTTTTTTTTAACCAGGAAAAAAGTGTACACACACACTCAGTCCTGAGTGCTTATGCTTTCCGTCTTGCAGGAGTACCTAACTGCACACAACGGTTGCCTCTTTGCACCCTGTTTCTGGGCAAGAACCAGCTGGGATCGCACAGCACAGGCTGTCCAGGCAAGGGGAAGGCCAGACCTGACCAGGGTAATTTCCAGCCATGTGAGAAGTGCGGGGGGGGGGGTGCCTGGGAGCTTTGCAAAGTATTCTCTGATGAAATCAGAAGGAGGGCCGTGGGGGGGGGGGGAGAGAAGCAGCTTCTGTCATGCAGCAAGTGTCTTACATAAAGAGGCATAGAAATGGCTTGTGCACAATTCTACATAATAGAGCCAGATGTTGTATCTGCATTCATCAGCTCATCGCCAGGCTTATCAAAAAAAAGAGCCACAGGCTGGGAAGCAGAGCTTGAAAGACACAATCAAGGCTCCTCAGAGCCCGCATTTGCATTCCCGCTGCCTCCCTCTCTCATACATATGCCCTCCCCCTGCTCCGGGCTTCACAGATCCTGATGAGACGGGGAAGGGACACTTCCAGCAGGAAGCTCCTGAAGAGGCAGCCTGCCAGGTGCTCCAGGACTTGAGCTGGGACTCTGGTATCCCGAGACCAAGATTGTGCTTGCCAAGGCTTCCAAGCCCAGAAGAGATACGGGGCGGACATCAGCAGCTCCTGGGGCTGGCAGGTGGACTGAGCCTGGTACGAACACTAGGAGTTGGGCCTCCTGCTCTTGCTTGGACAGCACTTTCTGCTTGCTGCACCTAAAAATGCTTTCTGCCGAGTCCCCCCTCCCTCAACCCCCTAGGTTCCTCTAGCTCAGCATTGTCCAGGCTGACTGAAGCCAGAAGAGCTCTGCTCAATCAGGCACCGGGGAGGGGCACTTGACCAAGCACCCCATGTCTTCCAGTGGGCAGCTGGCACTTTTGGGGAGTCCGCAATCACAGTAAGAAAGCAACTGCTCTTTCCCTCTCAGCATGGGGGCTCCATTTCACTGCCATGGTGAATAGCTCTCAGTAGATGAATGTATCTAATCCCCTCTTAAAGCCAACTAAGCGAACAGCCGTCACCACATCCTGTTACAGGGAGTTCTATAAGGTGATTATTCGCTGTGCGAAGCAATGCTCTCTTTTTGACCAGGTGCGAAAGTAGGCATCATAACCAGGGCTGCACCTAACAAAATCACACAACTTGAATAAACTGAGGCACACAGAGTAAACTGGCAACTAACCTGAAAGAATGACTTGGTTTTTGCAAGTCAGGAGGAGTAAGGAGCTCTCCAGGGTGCTGAAGTTGGCCCACTGACCCCTTGGAAATTGGATTCAGCATCAATGAGAGTTTATGCCAGGGGTTCTTAACCTTTTTATAATTACAGGCTCCCAATGGATGGCCCAATACGTCCTCATACCCTTTCTGCCAGACTATTGAAATTATAATCATAATTACTAGTCCTATTAGGTTCCAAGATGACTTCAAAAGATGTCAATAGTTTGGTTTTACTTCACATATAGAACACTCCAAGTTGTATTGACAATGGTGATAGTGAATAATCTAACCTTAAAAAAAAATTGTTCAGAGATTGAGTACCATCATTTCTTCCAATGCCCCCGAGTGGCATGGATACCACCAGTTCAGAATCCTCAATGTACGCACTGTAGGGTGGAATAAAATCTAATAAACTTAGGATAGGAGGTCTGGTCTAGAGGGTAGAGCCTCCGTTAGCCCGAAGATAACATCAGAAGGTCGTCAGTTCACCAGCAGCTCCCTGAACGGCTGAGAATGGCGAGACCTTGAAGCAGCTGACAAGCCCAGCTGAGTGATTCCACCTGCTCTGGGAGTGAGCAAGAAGCGTCTTGGCTGCCCTCCATGTGAGAGATGGAGCTGCTTGCCAGCCTGCTGGGAGAACTGGAGGCCAGAAGTGAGACCAAACCAGGAAGATCCATCTGAAATGTTGTTTGTTCTTGAAAGAGAGAACCTCTAGGATTGTAAAAATCCCCTTGAGGGATTTAGGAACGCCTGCCTAGGTAAACCGCCTTGAATAAAGTCAGAGGAGTAATCTGATGACCAGAAAGGCAGTATATAAATACCTAGTTATTATTATTAAACTTCAGTGGCATCAGGGATTTGAGCAGGTATTGATCATACACTTCCAATAACACCTGCCAGCAAAGACTAGAAACTTGCTTTATTTTTACTTATTTGTTTAAGAACTCGGAGATCCTCCCTGGATTCACCCAACACATCTCTGATTAAGCAAGGACTGAAGAAGCACAGTACAGACTGGCCAACTGCCTGACAAAAGCTTGCATGACAACAGCCTGCTGAGAGGCAGAGACAGACAAGGCTTCAAGAGGGCCAGTCTTCTGAAGAGGTTGCTTGCAGCTCTCCTACTGTGAAGGGCAGCCAGCGCTTTGGGCTGCCATTATTTACATAAGAGATGAATATCCCACATTATTGCAAAGCCTCAAGGCAACTAACAATCAAAAGCAAAACAAGAATTAATGGAACACAAACAAAGCAAAGCAGGCCAATTTTTAAAAAGTACAACTCACAGTTGTGAAAACTGACCTCATTTTCACAGGGAAACCCAAACACTAGAAGGCATTTAAAGGCCAATACCAATAAAACTGGACACTTCCAGGTGCTGCTTCGCTTGGTGACAAACTGCCTCAAACGGGTCTTATACTCTATTCAGGTGCACCAGGCTTGGAGACAGACCAATTTTTTTAAACCAAAGTAGGACAGTGAGGAGGTGAGCAATGCAGACTGCCAAACTGGCTTAAGGAAGCCACCACAAATTTGGTGTGGTTGCCAGGTAACTGGCCTGGTGTGGACATGCAAAGATGCTTTCCCACAATTCAGTCCATGAGTCCACCTCAGTGCTCCGCACTGCCTGGACTGATGGACTGCAGCTCTCCAGGGTCTCAGGTCCACCTGGAGATACTGCCAGAGCCAGAAACTGCTGGAAAGCAGGCACTCTGCCAGAGAGCTGCAGCCCCTCAGTACTGTTCCTGGCAAGGTGGTACCAGTGGGTCTAAACAGGATCAGCAGTTTGGGAAAACTTTAACAGTCTTTCAAACTAAGCAGGGACGGCAGCTCTTTAAAGAGAGACCTCCTGGGGAACCAGGAGTGATTTCCTTTTACATTTACTCAGGTTGCAAAACCAGGCTGTTCACCAGGATTCTGTTAGCACAGTGACAGTTCAACACAGTTCTCACAATCAGCAGTCAAAGAGATGAACCTGTGCCTGGACCATGTCGCTTCAGGCAGCAACGAGGGGACTGGCATGCCTGAATGCTCCTCTGATCCCCAAAATCCTAGAACCTACAAAACCAGCCTGTCAACCCAGCATTCACCCTGACAAATGCATCGCTTTTCTTTACATGGTGAGCCCACCTATCATCTGAAATGGAACGGTCTGGACGCAGGTTTGCCACCTCATCACTGTGCTGAGAAAAGTCCTTGCTGTGCTTGCAGTTGCTGGAGCAAACATGGGAGGAGATGACAGACTCCTTGCCTGAGGGTGGAGCAGCAGGCCCTTGCCTTCCAAAATGCCCCTGTGCCCTCCCCAGTGGCGTTCATTGGTTCCATGCCCACTTGCGAGACAGCTCAAGGGCAGCCTTCAGAGGCCTGCAGCTCGAGACCAACACTGGGCAAGACAGGCCATGCCAGAGTGTTGCCAAGATCCTGCAACGTTACGTGAGGGACGTGGACAGCCTGAGAGCAGGGAGGAGCAAAGCCGCTAGATGCTGCAGAGGCCGCCTGTCATTTAGTGGCCGAATGGCCTCCTCACTCCAGGAGCAGCTGGGGGAGGTGCAGGGCCTTTAATCCAGCGACAATGGTAACAGGGTGATTTCATCTGTCTGTAAGTGACAATGTGTCACGGTCAAGGGGGCTGAAGCAGGGTGTCTGGAACAGCTGAGCCACAGAGCATGAAGCTGGCGAGGAGCAACATGCTGTGGCCTGAGCTGAAACAGGCTGGGACCGTCCAAGAATGCCAGCAGCGCTCTGCATCCACTACAGCTCCGCAGCAAAGCCACGTGCAGTTCTGTGCCGATTTCGGGCTCCTAGAAAATCTCAGGACTGGACACAAGCAAGTTCCCAGCCCTCAGAGTTGCAGCCTGAGCACCAGCCAGCACCACCTGCAAGCTCAGAGAGGGCAGGGAGGAGATGAAGGAGAGGGGGCTTCATTTGTTAGACTCCAGGGTTTCTGTCCTGCCCCTCCAAGAAACACTGCTTAAGCTGTCACACCTCAATCAATGGCACAATCACCTGCACACCGCAGTGTGTCTTCTGGCAATTAAGACCAGAGACTTCTTTCAAGAAGGCTGAAGAGAGCCAACAACCAACCAAGGAGGGTCGCTAACTCATCATACTGGGAGGAACTCACAATGTCTTGTTTACAATAACAGGACACAATCCGGATCAAGTCAGACAAATCCTCCTGCCCACCACCTCCTGAACACCAACTGCCAGACCCCTGCGGTCTGTCTAGCTCAGTGCTGTCTTCCCTGTTGTGCAGTGGCTCTCTGGGGGTGGGGAAGGGAAGAGTCTTCCCCATCCCTTTTGCAACTTGCGAGTGTCTGTATGCAGAACAGGAGCTCCACCATTAAAGGCTGAGCCCCATCCCTGTCAATAACTCAACCTCCAGGAAAGTCAGCCAACACGGGGTGTCTTATGAGCAGAGCTTGGATGTGTTTTTGACAGCATCACAAACTTGCTGAGAGCTTCTGACAAATGATGGGGCAGAGGTGGTGGTGCTTTACTACATCCACCCAGTCCATCCCCAGAGGAATTTTTCTTTCCATGTTCCTACTTAAATTTATCAGGGGCATGGCCTGAGGGCACACGGAGCAGCCCACTGGCTAAAGCCAAGCAGATCCAGGCCTGGGCAGCGCCTGGAGGCCTCTCAGGAACCCCAGAGACAGCTCTGAGGGAGAAATGTGAGCCACAAATGCAGGAAGTGAATCAAACAGCTGTTTTTAGGCCATGAACAGGTTTCCCCTTCCTGGCTCCTTTGTTCACACTCTTGGGAGTGGAGTGGGACCAAAAGGCCACCTAACGCAGCTCCTGCAGAGAAGAGAACATTCATGGGCCCTCTAAACATCACATGTCACCCCGTGCCCTGCCATCCCGTTTCCAGTCACAGCAACTTCTGATGCTCTGGAGCAAGCAGCGGAGAAGACCATTTCTACTGCTTGGGGGGGCGCCCAAAAAGGGCAGCTCCTCTGCTCCGAATGAGCAGAGGGGGGCAAGCTGGATGACAGGTGGCTTCCCACCTCAATGGTGGTGAGCCACCCTGAGAGGCCTTTAGGCTCATAAGTGGTCTTTTGAGACATTAAAAAAAAAAACACAACTGTATTGTGGTTCTGGTAAGGAGGACTGAGTGTCCCACCTGTCAGCACCTGCCACTGGAAGGGTACGGGGCCCTACCTAGGCTGCAGCCCCACCAACTAGATGCGACAGGAAATGCAGGACCATCTCCCTGTGGTTAGATCTGTAATGAAAAGTGTGCAAGGGGGCAAATTCATGCTCCCCACCCCCATTCCACACCACCGGCAGGGCAGGAGAAGCTGCCCTGTCAATTTCAACAACAGGCTTGCTTTCCCCAACTCATTCAGGTTCACCCTGAGCAATTTTCTGTCCCCCCAGGTTTTGTGGCTATTAGAAGCAGTGGGTGCTCCAGTAGCACTGGAGGGGCAGCAGGAGCTTTCTGAGCAGCAAAGCTGGAATGGAGATGAGAAATGGGGGGAGGGCTCATCTCCTGCCAGTGGCAGCTGCCAGGCTCCTCTTCCCGAGTGCTTCTTGGTGCAGAGGACACAAGAACAGGAAGTGGCCTTACGTCAAGCTGGAATATTGGCCCATCAAGTTCAGAAGGGTCCCTGCTGACTGGCAGCAGCTTGCCAGGCTTTCCAGAGGGGTCTTTCCCAGCCCTACTTGGAGATGCTGCCAGGGATTGAACTAGGACCTTCTGCATGCAAAGCGGGGGGGGGGGGGGCTTGCCCACTGAGTCATAGGCCAGCTTGGAGGGCTTCAGGAACCCAGAAATTCACACAGATGGTACCGAGATTTTTCTCTTCTCCACTGAAAGAGGAAAGTGAACTTACCAGGCTATCCAGCCCTCCACCAAGAAGGTCCACAGCCCCCATCTGCATGGAAGACACTTGAGGCACGTTGACTGGCGGACCGAGGTCAAGGTTCAGGAGATCGCCTAGGAGGTCCCCCTGGGAGGGAATCACCTGCGGCTGCTCCAGGTTTGTAGCAGCCGTGGTCCCTACTGGGCTGTCTCCAGCGTCGGTGCTGCAGGGGAAGGGAAGGGTTAGTTGGCACATTCCAGGAAGAGAAAAGGCAACAGATGAACTGAAGGCTCATCAAGTCTGACATCTCACAGTGGCCAGTGATATGCTCCCGGGAAGCCCACAATGGTGACACCTTTGACCTGAAGCCTGGAGCATAGCAGGATGGGTGCTAGAGAAATAGTCTCAGAGGAGCATTCCACAACAACAACTACCCTGTGTCTGACCCAGCAGAAGGGCTATCCTACCTTCCATGGTGGATGGGCAGGTGCTTGCGGTGAATCCCATGGCTGCCCTCCACAAAGGCGTTGGGGGGTTTGTGGTAGACAGACGCCAGAGACCCAATGTGGCAGATGAGCTCATCTAGGAGCGTGGGCTCGATCAGGTCGGTCTCCTCAGAGATCAGAGGCTTCTCTGACAGCACCACTTCCTTGGCCGTCACGGGGTCAGTGGAGAGGAGGCGCCAGTAGATGTAGCCACGATCCCGTAGGTCTGGGTTGTCAGAATCCTAAGGCAACGGAACAGAATCTCTGCTCTTACTCACATGACCCCATCTGTGTAGCAAGCACACTCCCAGGGCTTCCCAGACATAAATTAAGACCCGCCTCTGCCCTCATGAAGTTCAAATGGACAATAGGGAGGAAGGAACAAGAGAAAGTGGGATATCCTTAAGTTCAGAGGCAGTCTACCTCAAAGTATCAGCTGCCTTGGAGGACTACTGCTTGAAGCTCCCTCTTCTAAAAGCTAGCCTAGATGGACTGATCCAGCAGGGCCTGACTTGGTTTCTCTCCCTACCCCTTGGACGTCTGGCTTACCTGCGTGGCAAGACTCAACACCTGCTGAACTAGCTCCTGCGTTTCGGATGGTTTCTTCAAGAACAGCTTCACAATGGCCGTCAGGAGGGTGAGCTGCACCTGGAGCAGGGCAGGAAAGGACCAAGACCATCAGGATGTCACCCTTCTCCCCAGAAGTGTCACCAAGCATTATCAACCACTATTTACACAGCGCTTAGCCCAATAAAACACACATGGTGCAGAAAGATAGACGGGTAGATGATTTCATGGGATGGCCCAGTTCAAGTGACATCAACCATGCCCTGGCACCGCTGGAAATCAAGCCATCATGCATGGCTGTTTCATTGGCTTCCTCATGTGGTTCCATCTGCCATTGGTAGCCCATGAGTTGGGCCACATGGCTAGAAAGGTGCTGTGGGCCACCAAGAGATGAACCGGGACTGCATCAGACATGCTCCAAGTAGGAGCCTTGGACCTTCTCCCACTGAGCTACAGTGGTTTCTGATGGGCAAACTGAGTCAGACCTTGGTTCCTCAAGAACTGTACTGGCTGGCAGCAGTTCTCCAGGGTTTCCGAGCCCTACCCGGAGATGCTGCCAGGGACTGAACCTGGGACCTCATGCAGGCAGGGCCTGTGCCCTCCCACAGAGCTGTGGCCCCCTCCTGGTCCCTATACAGGGCTTGGAGGGCCCACTGAGACTTTCTACCTCTCCCAAAGGAGGCCTGTCTGGTTCACGTCAGGTCATCCTATGCTCACACAACGGCACCTCAGATCTATTTTTAAAGCAGTGGCCAAAGGATGTGGCTTGATGGTTACCAGCCCTGCCTCTGCTCCCAGAGCTCCCCCACAGTGACACTGAAACATCCCCCTGCTCCAGGTACTGGCAACACATCCATACTCCAGTGTGACTGTGCGGTTCTGGATTCCACAAAACTGCAAAATGCAGCTGCCCCCTACTATACGGCAATGTACTGATTGGCTCTTCGTGGCACAGAGACAGGCAGGCAGCCTTCTAGCTCCACCTGGATGACAGGATGTGTGTGACAAGGCGGGGTGGGGGAACAGTACAGGGATGACTGGCCATTTTGCAAGAGGAGCAAACTACCAGGGAGGAACTGTCAGTCACCCCTAAGTCGTAGCTGCAGTTAAATTTTGACAGATCCAAGTTGCAGCTGCTCCACAGACACACTAGAAGCACTAGCCAGGTTGGGTGGGGGCAGTTCCTCAGGGGCCAGACTCCTCCCAATTTCTTCGAAGGAGGACACAAAAACTCAGCAGGCTGGAAAAGCAAACATCACCTGGGTGCTCTCGTCATGGAAGCCCTCCAGAAAACTCTCCAGGAGCTCATCTGCGTTGTCGATTCTCTCTGCATATTCACCCACAATCCAGATCATGGCCGCTCGGGCATCCGGCTCATCCAGGGAGTCCAGGTTTTCACACAGGGTAGCGATGATGCTCTCGTACCTGATTGACCACACAGAGAGCTTAAGAGGACTCCTTCCGCTTTCAATATTCGACTCTTGTCCCATCCCTTTCTGGGTTGTGGATACTTGGCTCATCTGCTGAACACTTCTAGCCCTCAAGTGCAAGACTCTGCTCAGACCCTTGGTCCCTCCGCTGCCTGCACTGACTGGCAGCTGCTCTCTAGGGTGTCAGGGAGAGGTCATTCCCACCCTACCCACAGATGCTGCTGGGGACCAACACTAGGCTCTTCAGGCAAAGTTCATGCTCTGCACCCAACTACACCCCATGCCATTTCGCCTCTGCCTCGTCTCTCCCCCAAGTTCATCAGCTGCTGCCCTTGCCATTCCTCCTTCCAACATTTCGCCCCCAAGGCCTAGAACAGCCAACCACTTCTCAGTAGGCTGCTTCCTTTTCCAAGTCCCTCCAGGTGTGCAAAAACTCCTGCAATCCAGGGCAGCCTCAACTTGCCCCACTTCCTCCATAGCCTCCTGACTCCCCCCTAACAGACAGACAGCCTCTCTCAGGAGTGACTGAACAAGAGCTGAGAGCCTTCCAGTCGGTTGCCTGTTCCTCTTGTGGCCAACTCAAGTCTGCCAAGAGAAGGCTGGAAGAAAAACAAAAAAAAACACTCTCCAGCTTCCAGGGTAGTTCCTCTCAGTCTGGACCGACTATAAGTAGTTCCAGGTCAGGTGTGGGACTTTGCCTGACCAGCAGGCAGACTCAGCCCTTCTCCGCAAAACTCCCACATTCCCAGTTTCCCTGCCTGTGGTCCCAGGCTTCCCATCTGCCTACCCAGATCTACAAATGATATCAGCCCATGAAGCCTGCACCAGACTACACCTTCAAATAAACACACTCTCTTCCCAGGCTCACATGCCATTTGGTCTGTGCCATGACAGGGGGCGGCAGGAAGGTGAAAACACACACACTGCAAATCTGCATAAAATATGTATGCCCATCATCTCGGCACGTACTTTGCAAGCTTCGCCTCATTCATTCCGCTTCCTGTGACTCAAGTGTTTGAATGAGTTGGATTTTTCTGGCACAGAAGCGACAGTGCAAGAAGGAGGCAGTCACTTCCGACACAGACTCTGCCTTTCCTTCAGCAATCCCACACAAGCTGAAACAGACTTGGATCTGGTACAGCCATAACATCCCTACTCTCCTAACCACGATCAGAAGACGTGGCCCCACTGCAGTCCTCCCTCCACCTACAGCTTCCCCTCTTTCCACAGTGAACCTACCTATGATGCTACATTGTGTCTCTGTCATGTCAACGCTAAGCGTTGACTAAGCATGTCAACACTCACTTTCAACTAGGTCAGAAACCTGTTTTGGACGCTGGCTTAAAGCAAAACGTGAGCGGTGCTTGAAAGGGGTTAGACATAACCCCAATGTGCTTTGCAGGCCCTGCTCTCTGGCCTGCCATTCACTTGACAGGCCAAGGACCGTGAGCCTCGAACTCCCTTGCCTGGCAGAGATGGACCCACTCCCTTCGCTCCCAGCCATCAAGACCTTTTTACTCCAGATGGTCTTCGACAGCTGCAGTTTCACCTGCTGTTTGATGCACTGCTGCTTTTAATGACTGCTTTTTATCTTTGCTGCTGCTCTTGGAAGTCGCCTTGTGCGGTTGTTAATCAAAAAGTTGGGGTACAAATTTTCTAAATAAAAAAATGGGTAGCTAGCCAAAGGAAAGGGAAGGAGTTTCACGAGAAGCTGGGAATACGGAAGGCCGTAGTGACACCTACACTCCTGGCCAGGAAAGCCTTTCCCAGCCCTCCAAGCTGAAAGTAACATCCTTCCTGCCAGGGCTCCAGCACTTACTTGTTGGGGTACTTTCGGAAGATGTCCCGGATGACCACAATGGCCTCCTGGACAACATAGTTGACCTTGGTCTGGATGAGATCCAGGAGGGTGCTCACGCAGCGCTCAGCGGATTGCTGTGGGGAAGGAGAGAGCAGAGAAGACGCAAACAGGCTCAGCCCTGACTCGGACAAGCCACATCAGCCCCAGTCATTAAAAGGGTAGAAGGAGACTTGGGGAAGGGAAAAGGTTCAGAGACTTGCCTCGACTTTGATGGCACAGCGTCCAATGGCACGCACCGCTTTGCGGACAAAGTCCACATCCACTTCTGTGGCGTATTCCTTGAGTTCTGCCAGGACCTGTTGGAATACAACATCAAAATAATCTGGATTGTGGCAGTATTTATAGTGGCAATATTCTCCCCTACCTTGGCCTCCTGGTGCTGCTCAAAGCATTAAAGGAGCATGTCTTTATTCCCCCTTAAGGTTCCAGTCCTCATTATTACCGAAGAGAGGGGGGAAAAGAGAACCCTGGAAATACATTATAAATAATTGCACAATGTGTAGAGACTCTTATAGAAACCAGTTTCATTGAGCCTTTTCTCCACCCCAAAAACGACACGTCAGAAGCTGCCAGAACTGCACGGCAGACCTGGGCGATGTTGGCCTGCGACGCCAGGCGGATCATGATGTCCAGTTTCTCCAGCTTGACATAGATGGGGTCATTGTACTTCACAAAGAACACCTTGATCTCCTGCTTCAGGATCTCTGGTCTGGGAAGGGAAACACATGGATCAAAACCACCCCAGGCATCTTCATTCATTCCCAACAACGTTCAACTGTTTGTTTAGATTCCAAGCTGTGATTGTACTAAGCCAATGTGGTACAGCAGCTAGAGGCTTGGGCATGGACCAGGAAGAACTGGGTTCAAATCCCTGCTTGATCATGAAACTCAGTGGAGAGGGGGACACATGGGGTCAGTCACGTCCATTCCCCCCTGCCTAACCTATTAAACAGGGCAAGAGGACCAAAAGAGGGCACAGTAGATCATTCCTGCTTCCTCCACTTACCTTTTTTGCACAATCAAGTTGATGTTCCGCAGAGCAACGTACTGGACTTCAGGCTCGCCGGACAGCAGGGTGACCAGGGGAGGGGCTAGTTTCTTCAGCAACATGTTGTAGTAGTCAGAGTCCTTGGGGAGGAGCTCCAGGAATTTCATGAGCACCTTGACAGCGGATAGCACCACGGCGGAGTTGGCATGAGAGAGGCGGGGTGTCACTCGCTCGCAGATGCTGAAAAGCAACCGCCTGACAGTTAAACCAACCCTGCTGCCCAAACCTGAGCCCCCAAACCAGTTCAGATGGGAGCCTCACTGAACCTGAACTGAATCAAACCCCTAACCTAAACTCCAACTGTACCAGAGGGATCACCCCTAGATTTTGAGAAGCCAAGATTCACCTGTCTCCCACGTTGTTTTGAAGGGGCATTTTCCATCCTGCCCAACTCATGGGCCCTCTGTATTCTACCAGTGGTCCAAGAGTGCTAGAGCAGAAGCTGGCAAAGGAGACAGCCCATCTCCTGCTGTTTATTGCCAGTACCTAGTGATAAGAACTAGACTATCTCAAAACTTAGACTGACTCAAGGCAATGATAAACCCTGAATTCATTTCTATCTTTCCTCCTCCCAAGGATCCAGGCAGGAGTACTTTCAAACAAGCAAACAAAAATGATAAAGCAAGAAAACCCAATGAAATCCATAATTACCCTTGCCTGCTTAATCCCAGCCACCGAGGGGGAAAATTCAGAACCAAGATCACCATTATCAACCTGGCTTCAGGAAACCTCTGAGGTCTGGCTTATCTTGGTCAACAATTGCTGAGACATGTCCCCCCGGAATATTTTCCAAGTCTTTCCAATCATCCAGATTATTACAATCTCCTGCGGCAAAGAGCTCCACAGGTTAACAGCACAACATGGAAGAGCCACCTCATTAAAAATCAAAATTAGACAGTATCCTCCTTGTATATGGAACCTCACAAAGCACAAATATGCAGGTCCCTGCCCAAGGAGCAAGCAATCTGGGAAACAGACAACGGGAGATAACAAAGAAAGTAGAAGGAATGCCACACCATTTCAGCCACACATATTTCAGTTTTCTTGCGGTGGGGTTTGGAGACCAAAGGGTGTGACAAAATCTTCGTGAAAAGCTGAGTTTTGGGGAAGGAGGAGGTTCCCTGCACAAGGGCAGCAAGAGAGAAAGGGCAAACTTGCTTAAAGGAGTGGGAGGCCATCAGACAGTGGAGTGTGTTGTGATCTGTGAATTGCCAAGGAGACATGATGCACCAGCCCCAATGCAAGACCACAGGGGATGACCCACCTCTGGGCTTCACGGTCATCCTTCGGGCTGTAGTTGGAGAGGCAGTCCAAGATGAAGATTTGGCCCCACTCGGTGCACTCGTTCAGAGCGGTCAGCAGCTTGTTGATGTTCTGGGGGTTGAGATCCAGCAAGTTGCTATTTGGGTGGGACTCGCTGATCTCTGACAAGGCAGCTACGGCGTTGGCCACCACCTAGCGGGAGAGGAAGAAAGAGAGCTCATAGCACAGAGCACACATGCAAGTCCCAGGGCTGTGCTCTGAGGATACATGACACTGTCACCTTGCTGCAGCTAGGCAGGTCTCGGTCTGAGCAGGACTTGGATGGGAGAACCCTACAAACCTGATTAGGGGAAAGCTCTGCTCTGAGTCCCACTGCCACTGGAGGTGCAGCTGGTAGGGACACAGAGCAGGGCCTTTCCCAACAGTGCCAGTCGAGAGACCTCCAGGACTGGGATGGCTGCTGGCGGCCACAGTCAGGGCCATAGTTCAGGGAAGAGAGCCTGTTTTGCATGCAAAAGACCTTGAGTTGGGTTCCCGGCATCTCCAGTTAAAATGATGTCAGAAAGCCAGGCTGGGACAGACCTTTCTCTACTCAAGACCTTGAACAGCAGACTGCAGCAGGCTGGGTGAACCGTTCAGTCTGTCTCAACAAGATTGCCTCATGTGTTCACATGCGGGTCAAGGGATGCAACTTTCATGCAGGGGTGAGCCTTGTGGTCTCATCTGTTTAAACGATCACATACTGGACACACGTAGAGATTGGTTTGGAGCCCCCAAAGCATCCTACTGCAAACAGCTGGTACAGGTGAAGAGTATCGGCAGGATGTGGGAATGGCTAAGAGAGCCAGCCGCCCTGTGCAGCCAGCTGGGCTCCAGCTGCACCACTAATGGCAAGGAAGAGGCTGCCTTAATGAGAGGCGAAGAGGGGGGAGAAGCACCAGCCTGACTCTCTCCATCAAGCAAACGAGAAGGGCAGGCAACAAGGAGAGAGGGAGAGACGGGAAGCAGGAGGGGACCTGGGATGCGAGCAATTAGATCACTTTGTTATTATCCAAGGCTAATTGGAAATTAAACCAAGTGTGGAATGTGGCTAATGAAGGAGAATGTGCTGCTGTTTAACGCACTCAATCTTCCACTTAGCATAGCATGAAAATCCAGGAATGACAGAGGCAGGTGGACAGACAGGGAGGAAGATTGATTGAGAGGGAACAACGAATGGAAGCAAAGACCTAGGTGGGGGCACAGCTGGTACACCTCTGCTCTGTTGCGGACACGATCCTGCCAACATGTTCTAGCCTTCCCAGGGTTTTAAAAAAGATAAATCAGCAACATCTTTCCGGAAAATGCAATCAAATGTTTTGATCTTCTGGGAGAAGAGATGCAATCAAAATATAGCCAGGAATATTCTGTCTCACTGATATTTTCTTGCGGGGTTTGATTATTAGGTGCACGAATTAAGGGTAGCACCCTTTGTGCAACATTTTCTTTGCTTCCCCCTTTCACAAAAGTCTGTCACATGAAGCCTATCCAATGTTTCACAGGGCTTTTCAGCCCCCTTGCTTTCAGCGCCAGCTTCGCTTCTCTTTCACGGTCAAAGAAAGGGGAAAACGGATTTTCACTTATGTATGAAAGCACAGGGTGGGCAGGTGGGCGGCAACAAAGGACGTGGCATTGTATCAGCACCTCTGGAAAGGAACATCGCAGCTGGTCTTCACAGTGGCAAGGAGAACAGAACATGCCAAACAATACAGCTCGCAAGAAGTTGCCTTTGTCCAGTGTTTCAAAGTAAGGTGACAGACAGCAGCCCAGCGAGAGAGGCTAAGGATGAAGGAGGCACATCCGAGAGGGGGAAGAAGGGGCCGTTTCATTACTCAGCAGATCTGCCGGCACGGAATGACTCAGGGTGGCTGCAGCTGGCAGGATGTGGCATTGTGACTTCCCAAACACTTTTGATGCAGGGTGCCTCTCAAAGGGTGAAAGAGGAGGCCATCAACAGCCCCCAACTGTGGGAAGGGGTGTTGCCTCCCCCGCTCCCCTGGAGTTCTAAGCCCCAGCAGGAGCTGGGTGAAGAAAGCAACACACTGAGCCACAAGAAATGGCTGGAAGGATGACTGCTTTCAGCCAAAGGCAGTGGGGCAAGCGATATGTAGGGCAGAAACAGGCGAGGGGGCACTGAACGCACTCCCTGCCATCCCATTCCCCCCTCAGGCTGCTTGGCCTCATGATGTGGGGTGTGCACACATCTTGGATAGCAAACTGCATAAATAGTTTGTGGTGGAAAAGCACTGGGCAAGACACTAGGCCTTTAGTCCGTGATGGTTGGCTGGCTTCTCAGGACAGCAGTCCAAATGGTCATTAGAAACCTCAGGTAGCTACTCCAGGCTGAGTCAGGTCTTTGGTCTAGCTGGACCAGCATTACCTATTTTGCCTGGCAGCAACCCTCTGGCATTTCAGGCAGGGGGCCTTTCCCAATCCAGCCTGGAGATACTGCAGGGGACTGAGCCTAACATTTTACTGCATCTTGGGCACTGGTTTCAATTATTTTCCCGCCTGCTGCTTTTGAGTTTCATTCCAAAAGACAATAACTCCAGAGAAATCATATACTCACTTCCTATAGCGGGGATTTGCAGACAAGTGCTTGCTGTGCCATGACAGAAAGCATCGGGAGGGGTTGCAGAGGGAGGGCAAAGCACCTCTTCTCTTGCTTCCCTCCTGTTCTTTGCTTCATCTGCCTGCCTTGCTCCTTCACAGCTATTTGGCAGTGCCTAGGAACCCTGGCCCCGTTTCCATCACTGCACACGACTGGAGGCTAGTGATGGCCTCTTCTCCAAGCCACAAGAGACACTGTGAGGCCAGAGCATTTGGGCAATCTCCCTACATCAATGACAAAATTAACGCCCTTATAAGGCAGCCAAGCGCTGCCCCCTTGTGGTTCAACAGTCATAGCTACAAGAGGAACTGCTCAAATCACTGAGCTTGCTGCAACTGTTGGGAGTTTTGCTGCGGAAGACATGAGTTGGACTCCTGCCAAGCTCTGCTCTGGTATCAAGATACTGACGCTTTCAGGCCCAAGCTTCGAGCTGCTGTGGTGGTGTGTCTCAGGGAACAAGTGATGAATCAGAAGTTCTGGGTTTGAAATCTCCTTCTGCCATGAACTCACCAGCAGCACAATCCCAAACATGTTTACTCAAAAGCGAGACTCACTGAGCTCAGTGGGGCTTACTCCAGAGTGAATGCGTTTAGGATTACAGCCTAAGTCCTGCCTCTGAACTTCAGTCTTCCTGGCTGCAATATGGGGATAATAAGACTAACCTTCCTTACAGGGCTGTTTTCAAGACTGCAATAATGTACGTAAAAGCACTTTGAACACTGTAAAATCTCTGTAGAAACACTTATTATCCATAAAAAGTTTGGGTTGGATTCTGCCAATTCTAACACTTTTCAAGCAAACCAAGAAAAAGGGAGGGGGAGTTAAGCAAAATAGGGAAAGGGCGAGCTCTTTACATGCATGTCCATCTTCTGTGCTTCAACCTAGGGCCAGAGAAGACAGATCAGGATCTACTGTAAATTACCCACAGTTCTACCAATAAAGTGCCATCTCTTTGCTGGAGTTTAACATTGGCAATAAAGGTTTCAACTGTGAGTGGTCTTACACCCATTATCTTCTCGCTCAGCCTCAATGGTCCTCATCTGTAAATTAGGAGCATTAATGAGATGCCTTTGAGTCAGGTCTCTGAGCAGCCCAAGGAGTGATGTTAGACTCTCTGATCTGTAGCAATCCCAATGGAGATTTGTGCTTCTATACATGCAGGCAGTGTTGGGGATGCAGCAGCAACTGCCTCTGTCCCCCGAGCGACAATTTGGCGCCTGGCTCCAACTGATGGAGTGCTGAGTGTTGTAAAGGAGATTTTGCCGGCTTGAAGTCTGCCCCTGCCTCCCAGAATCTGACCCTCCACTCTCTGTCTGTGCCCCACCAGGACATCTGCACAGAGATCTGTTTGGTACCACAACAAGATTTACCTGCAACAGCGATGCCACTCAAGTAGAGACAAACATGAAAAGGAGCTCTCCTTATGCTCCCTAACAACAAGAGACAGTTGGCTTTGGCAAGAACAGGCTGTCTCGGAGACGTCATCAATATTCATGCAAGGAAGACTGAACAGAACCCATCTTGGAAAGGTGCCTGTTGAGAGCCGGAAGAGGATCACATTTTCTGGCAAGAATGGCAAGGCGGGGGGGGGGCGAGGACAGAACACCCCAGGAAATCTGAGGCCAGCAGAGCCAGAAACCTTGCGAAAACTACTTGGAGATCAGTAAGAAGCCCTTTTCCTGAAGCTCTCATATGGGGAGGGACTCTTGACACTTGGCCAGCAGAGTCAAGGCTGTCAGGACAACCTGGGTGACAAGGTTGGTGTTCCAGCCTACCTGCTCCATCTCAGAGACAACGCTGGGCAGCTATCATGATTCCAACTTAGTGCAGTGCCATAGTCACAGTTGCAGAGAAAGAGGGGCCAGCATTCTGGGCTGCAGAAGCGTCGAACCCAGAACGAACAGTTCTGAACTGTACAAGCCAGAGGGACCCCAGTTGGGACCTCCAGAGAGAGCACCTTGCAAGCTGAAGTCCCCTGAGGGACCAGCAGCCTCAGCATGAAGAATCTTGCGCTTCCCAGTGCATCCTAAGAGAAAGAGCAGGGAGGCAGCCATGTGCCAGTCTTCAGACCAGAGGGCTGCACCTTTAAGAAGCCCCAGTGGTGCTTGGGAGAAGAAGTTCAGTCCGAGAAAGATATAAAAGGACTCCATTAGGCCCAAGAGCCAGCTGGGTCAGGCGGCCTGGTATCCCACTTTGGGCACCCCCTCATTCTCCAGTCACAGAACCACCAGCTCACTGCTTTCTGGACCTGCTTCCCTCTAGTCCTGCCCGAGTCACTGATGCTTAGTCAGCTTGTCTCACACCACATGAGGACAGAGAGGTGGGAGCAAGTGAGGGCCGGGAAAGAGAAACTGGTCAGGTGTGGCTTAAAAGTGGCAGGGGAAACGTGGCTGCCAGGCAACAGAGGATTACCATCACCCCAGGCTGGCAGCAGCTGAAAGAACAAAAGAAGAGTCCTGCAGGGTCCGGCCAAAGGGGACTTGTGTGTTCCAGCATCCTTTTTCCCCACAGCGGCCCACCAGCTGCTCCGAGAAGCCCACCAGAAGCAGAGGAAGGTAGCCTTTCCTCCATGGCTCTCCTCCAGCAGTTAGATTTTCTCCAGTCCCACTCCCTAAGAGCCTTCTAAATGGGACGTGCAAGGGATTGAACCTGGGGTCTTCTGCATGGGAAGCACAGAGGTCTGTCCTGGAGAACATGCAATACGACTCTGAGCACACTGGGAGCTCCACCTCGCCTGCACTCCCCAAGGCCGTTCTCAGCCCTGCTGCTTCAGACCCCTTTCACTGGAGCTGCCAGGGCCCGACTGCTGCACAATGGCTGTGTCATGCCAGTGGGCAAAGCCAGCTGTTGTTTGGAGCGCCAAGGGCACACCTGCCACAGGATGGATACGTTACCATGGGGTTGGAGTCCGCAATGAGGTCACGCAGGGAGTCCAGAAAGCCCTGGTCCTCCACCATCTGCGCGTTGATGTCGTGCAACTTGGCCACACAGACGGCCGCGGTCTTGCGCACATAGGGGTCTTCGTCCTTCAGGCACTTGCGGAGCGGCTCACACAGGTACTCGGTGATCTTGTCCACCCGGATGCATCCCATGGTGCGCACCGCCAAGGCGCGGATCAGTGGGTTGGGGTCCTCACAGTCCTGCAGGGGAGAAAAGAGATGGGGACTATCAGTGCGCTTTGTGCCAAGGAGATCTTTCCACCAGGGAGAACAAGTTTCAACCCTCTTCATAGCCTCACACTTCCTGGGGAAGCTCAAACAAGCCCCACCCACCCAATGCGTAACCTGTGAAAAACAGCCCATTCCAAGAGCCATCTATTCACAGCACACCAGGCTTGAGGAGAAGAAGCCCTATGCTATGGGCAAAGAACGAGGACAGGCAGGTAAAGAGGCTGTGAATGACTGAAGCTATGGATCTGGATTCTGCCTTGAGCCGAAATAAGCAGTGAAAGCACGGGACTGCCAAACCCTGGTACAAAGAACCACCGCCATGACTGCTTGACAGCAGCTCTCCCGGGTTCCAGACTCTGGGGTGTTGCCCAGCCGTGCCTAGAGACTCAACCAGGCACCTTCTGCATGCCAAGCAGGGGCTCTGCCAGTCTCTCCCCGATTAAGCCACCATCTGCCTTTCACCAGGAAGAATCAAATGCTTTCCTGGTACGGTCTTGATTCTTATTTCCCAGCTGAAGGGTGATGGGTGTTCAGCTGCAAGGAGTCCTCCCTGCTCAGAAATGCGTTTCCAGCCGTGTCGGAGAGCAAGAGAACAATCCTCTCTGAATCGTTTCGTCCACTGCCAGCAACCAGAGTTTGCAAGGAGATGGGTGGTTTGACCACTTGTCAAGCTCCCTCAGCACCCAAAGCCTTGGGGGGGGGGGGAAGGTGGCAAAATGGAGGAGTCTGTACCAAGAGGCTTGTAAACCATGATGCCCGAGACGGTAGCAGCAGCACCCAAAGCTCCCAGTTTGAATGACACACTAGGCTACTGGTCACAACAGCCAGATGCTGCCTCCAGGGACAGTGTTAGTCTGCCTCCCAAGTCCCAGCAGCAGGGGAGCAGGGCAAGAGAGAAACCAGTCTCTCTCTTGCTGATGTGGTTCTCAGAGGCACTGCTTGGGTCATAGTGAGAAACAGGATGCTGGACTAGATGGACCTTTGGCCTGCTTCAGTAGGGCTCTCTAGATGTTACTAGATATGGGGGTTTAAAACGTAACCTTTACATACAGAGGCAGTATTACCCCTGTGAGTATTCTCAGGGGATGAACAATGAGGCAGGGCTGTTGTTTTCATGCCCTACTTGTGGACTTCCAAAAAGTACCTGGCTGGCAGCTGTTGGAAAAGGGATGAGGGTCTGGCATGGCCCTCTTGGGCTTGTAATGCTTCTATGCGCCCAGCCTTCTGCCACTAGCTCAGTGCAACACTGTCTCTTAATGAAATGTCATTCTGCGGAATGCAGGAAAGGGAGCCACTCTGTTCTTCAAGCTGCCTGCACTTCAAACGCTCTTTGAAACTAAAAATAAATGCAAAGCATCAACTTCAACCTGGGACTACACTAGAAACCAGGCCAATTAAACTGGTTAAGGTGGAAACGACACAGAGTCTCGTGGCACCTTCAAGATCCTTGCAGGAAGAATGGAGAGCAAAGGAGATAAAAGCTGCAGGATTCAACACAGACTTGGGGAGAGGACAGTCAAAGGAGGCCTTTGCACACTGTGCATTCAATGCCTTCATGCATTAATAGTCCTCTGCACATGCTCAGGGAGTTTTGACTGCATGTCTGCCCCTGATGAAGGGCAGATGTTTTCCTTTCTTACTTCAGCCAAACCATTTTGCTCCAATGATGCAGGCACCATGAGCTCCCCCCGGCAACAAGAACTGCCTCACTAGCTTGGTTATCGGGACGGACTCTCTATCATCCCACCAAGTGTGAAAAAGGAATTCTTCTACTCCCCCACACCTATCCCCCAAGTCTGTGGATTTTGTTTGCTTTAAATCCATGTCCCACCCAGAAAGATCCTGATGTGGCACACATGAAATCTAGATGTAAGTTGATATTTTAAAACGAAATATTTCACACACACTTAAAAAAATAAATAACATATTTTAGTCACACAAAACAAAGGGAGCAAGAACTTAAAGGTAGCAGAGATTTTAAAACCCAGCTGCCACACTGTATCTGGAAAGGATCAACAGAAAAGACCCATCTTCAGCTGCCTCCAGACACTCACTGGTGTGAACCAGGCAAGGCTTCCTAGCAAGGGACTACAACCATTGGGAGCCACCAATGAGAAACCATGCCTCTCACAGTCCCCCAACCACACCATCTGACAGACTTCTGACTGGGGGCTGGAACACAGGAAGATTCCCATTGCTACTTGGCAGGAAGATGTGGCTGGCTGAGTTAACAGGTGGCTGTAGGCACACTCTGAAGTGAGTTACAGCTCAGCTAGCAGGAGCCCTACTCTGCCCCCTCTATCACCTTCTATCTGGCCATCCTCTCACGTAAAAGTGGGTTGCTTTCCACTTTGGTGTGTTCAAGAAACAGAAGCCGGGTATATAGACTACAAGAAGGGTGGTTTTGGGGACACAGGGTGTTGTTTTGGGAGGAGGAACATGCCCTCTTCTCCAGATTGTGGAGTCATCAGGGGCCTACTGGTGTCCTCAGATGAACCCTTTGTTTACTCCCACATAAGTAAATGGTTCTCATTCACTCTTTTTGGGAACCATAAATCTGAAGACAATGTTTGGGGAAGGTCAAGGCCTCCCTGGTCCCACCCCTGGGAAGACTAGCCTATGCTAAGACGGACCGGGGTAACACACCCCTGCTTGCAAAGGGCACACTGTCGCTCCAGGAGTTGCTGCCTCACCAGGGCTTCTTCTCCGCATGCACCCTGGCCCTTGTGGTAGCATTTCACATGGGCCCCAGACCAATGCAGGTGCTTCGTTACCTTCACAAAGCTGTTCACAGCCATGATGGCCATATCTGGCTGGCTCTTGGCATAGTTCATCAGGTACAGGTACACCAACTTCTTCAGCTCCAGGTTGTCGGTCTGCATGCAGTTCACCACATCTGGGAAGAGGGAGCTGGACCAAGGAGAGAGTGGCAGGGTGAAGCAGCTGTGCCCAAACAGGGAGACATACTCACACCCTCTGGCCAAGGACTGTCTACTGTAATTGGGGGCAACTTTCCAGGCCCCTCCACAGAGAGAGCCACCCCCAATCCACTTTTGCTGGAAATGCTGCCAGGGATCAAACATGCAAAGCACACACTCTACACCAGGGGTGCCCAAACCCCGACCCTGGGGCCACTTGCGGCCCTTGAGGCCTCTCAATGCGGCCCTCAGGGAGCCCCTGGTCTCCAATGAGCCTCTGGCCCTCTGGAGATTTGTTGGAGCCCACACTGGCCTGGTGCAACTGCTCAGCATGAGGGCAACTGTTTGACCTCTCGCGTGAGCTGTGGGCTCCCTCCACTGCTTGTTGTTTCATGTCTGTGATGCAGCAACAGCAGCAAAGGAAAGGCTGGCCTGGCTTTGTGCAAGGCCTTTTATAGGCCTTAAGCAATTGCAAGGCCTTCATTCATTCTTCATCTTTAATATATTCATTTATGTAAACTTATGTAAATTTATTCAAATTTTAAATGTAAATTAATTATTTTTCCTGGCTCCCCACACAGTGTCAGAGAGATGATGTGGCCCTCCTGCCAAAAACTTTGGACACCCCTGCTCTACACTGAGGAAGGGGACCTTCCCCTAGGCTCAGGTCAAGCCACAGCCTCCTCAGAACTCTGAAGCTCTGGAAAGAAGAGAGGGGCAACCAAGGAAGAACAGCCTTGCCAGGTGAGACCAAAGTTCCTTCTAGTCTTTTAAGACTCTCTCTGAACATGGAGACATTTATTACGGTTAAGAGCCAGCACCAGACCTCCTTCTCTCCCCCATGAATCTGCAAGAGTCTCGTGGCAAGTGCCAGACTCGCCCCTTCAGCAGAAGTATACACAGAACAAGAGTCACTTCACCAAACATCAGAAAGCTGCTGCAGACACGAAGGGGCGAGACACATCAAGAAGGCACATCAAGACTAATGCTGCCAGCCCTCCTGAAGTGGGGACTGTACAGTTTTGCAATCTGCCTCTGAAAGGGCCTATGCCCCCTATCACCACAATCTCATCACTGCAGCTCATGGCTACCAACTGATGACATGTGCTGTGAAGAAATACTTCCTGTTGTGCACCAAATGCCCCAAGTGCTGGTATTGCAGGCAAAGGAAGAGAAAATTCTCTGCATCCAACTTTTTATAAATTATGGCTTTATAAATTATATCTATCATGTGTCTCCCTAATCCAAAAAATAAAAACAGCTCAGAGCCCTGGCTTGCAAATGAGTTTGATGCACCCACTGTAGGTTTTCCTCATTGCACTGTTAATGTACTTACTTGGCGAGGAATCCAAACCAATTCCTCCAGGAATATTATGATGATGACTATGAATACTGTATTTATATGCTGCTTTTCAACGAAAAGTGGCGCATGGCAGCATGCTATCAAGCGACTTGTTCACAGGAGAGCACGGGCCAGTCATGCAGAAGGTCCCATGTTCAATCCCCACCATCTCCAGGTGGGAGTTCCCCTGCCTGAACACTTCAGAGACTGATACTGACAAATGCAATGCTCGATGCATTTCTGTCTTGTCATTCCTCTGAGGAGTTCGGAGTGGCATCCCCAGTTCTCTTCCCTGTCATCTTTAAGGGGAAGAACTACCGCACAGTGGGAGAGTGCTTGCTATGCAGATGGAAGTTCGCTGGCCCGATGCAACTGCTCTCAGCGTGAGAGCGACTGTTTGACCTCTTGCGTGAGCTGTGGGATGAGGGCTCCCTCCACTGCTTGCTGTTTTACATCTGTGATGCAGTAGCGGCAGCAAAGGAAAGGCCAGCCTTGCTTTGTGCAAGGCCTCTTATAGCCCTTGAGCTATTGCAAGCCCTTCATTCATTCATATAAGTTCATCTTTAATATATTCATTTATGTAAACTTATGCAAATTAATTTTAAATGTAAATTAATTCTTTTTGTCCCCCTGACACAGTTTCAGAGAGATGATGTGGCCCTCTAGCCAAAAACTCTGGACACCCCTGGTCTAGCTCAACACTATCAACATGGCCTGGCAGCAGCTCTCCAAACTGGGTGCTGCTCCCCAACTGAGCTACGGCCCCTCCTTAGGTCCAAAGTATCTCCAGGTGAGGCAGAGAAAAGACTCCTGCCTGAAGCCCTTAAGGGCTGCTGCCAGTCAGAGGAGATGGCACTCAGCTAGGTGCACCGTGGGTCTGACTCATTAGGTAGCAACTACCTGCATCACCTCCCAAGATAGCAAGAGACGCTGGTAACAAGCTACTGGCCAACTAGATGTTTCAACACTCTCCACCACTTCCTCAATACTGGGTGTTTAAGAGAACAAGAAATTTGAATGTAAGAAGGCAGACACTGCCTGTAGAAAAGTTACTGAAACAAGATTGGGCCTGCCTTCAGGTGAGGGCCAAGCGGAAATGCTCTCCACTTTATTTAGGAATTAGATTTCCTGCTAAATTTACTTTGCCCATCTACTTCAATACCCTGACGGTTCCCAAGCTGAGGCGGGCACATACAGTCGCACGCTGTAATGCACTGCCAACTGCACAGGCGAAAGTTTGCTTTCAAAAGACACCTTTGGAACAACGCTACTGCGACTGTCCTTTGGCTGAATTAGATGCACCACCACACATTTTCTTCTGCTGCCCGAAACTCACAGTAGCCGGGGAAAGATTCTTAAAGAGGTGGTTGCAAAAATATTCCGCAATTCCAGATCCTAAGGCTGAAATTACTTTCAAGCAGCTTCTGTAAAGGGTTCGTGTGGACGTGGCCAGCTTTTGTTTTAATGTGTTTTTAATTTCAAACCTATAGGCTTATGGGCTGTTGAACCTCACAAACGTCGACTTTGGGTGTTTAAGAGTTGCAAGTCCCTGGGCAACGGGGTGTACGTCATGGCTGCCAGAGCTGGGCCATATGTTTTGGCTGGAGAGCTGCACACTGGCAATGGGGGGGGGGGGAGAAACAAGGAGCTACCTGACATCCTTTCCGACCGTCATGGCTGCAATGACTTTCTTCACCGCCTCCTTCCTCTTCTCCTTCTTCTCATTGTTGAGTTCGGCTTTCAGTTCAAATATCTCCCCTGGAAACAAATGTGAAGTTGTCAGAAGAGACCTGCTGGGGATTGTGCAGGAAAAGGGAAGCCCTGGCACCTCCTGGCAATGCAAGGACGAGCCTGAGCTCCGGGGCAGAATCACATCACTTCCCTTCAGCTTTAGCTGGGAGCAGCTTGCCTTCTTCCTCATCCCTGTTGCCTCCTACAGTGCCAGCATTTCAGCTGGAGGCTTCGTGGTGCAGAAGCCCATCTCCCACCCAACATGCTAGTCTATAAGGCAACAAAACTAAACAATTTGTGCAAGTCCATTTATATACACAAGAGCAGAAAAGTCAGACAAGAAAGGAAGATGGCAATCTCTTAATCATAGGTAACGAGCAGGAGAATGATCACTGTCCAGTCTTGAAAGCCAGAGATATACTTAATCAATCGCTCATCCTTTAAGAAGACCAATTAATAAATGTAAACGCTTTTGCTCAGGGGAGAGCTCTACATTAAAGCTTGCAGCCTTAAGAATGACCCTCATTGCCACTCCAGAGATAGTACAAAGCTGAACACTGACACTGTGATCAGGGACACAGAGGAGCTGCTTAACTGAATTGTCAAAGGAATCCCGGCAACACTGGGAAGCTACACCATGGCTTCTATTGTGCTGAAGGGTGGGCGGACAAAGAGACATGCTTATCTCAGCTCCCAGGAGAAAAAGATGGCAGCAAAAGAGAAGAGCAAGTAATATCAAATCAATATCAAGTAATATCAAATCACCAAATGGTTTGACCACAGTATCCAAGATTCTGTGAAGTATGACCTTTGCAGCTTTGTGTATACAAATGCACACTTCACAATAGCTGTAAAGCCCTGCTGGATTGGACAAAGCGAGTCCATCTTGCCTACCATTTTGTTGCCAAAAGGGCAAGCCAGATGCTTGCCAGGAAAGGAAGGCAACAGCCTGCATCTTTCGTAAGCCCCCAGCAACTGGTATGTACAGGTATACTGTCTCTTAACTGGCAGGTTCCATTTGGAGCAAACTTGCTAATAGCAGCTGAAAGACTTGGCCTCTGTGAACTGGTCTACAACCCCCACCCTGCCACCATGCCTTTTTAAGCCAACTAACCTGAAGTGCAGGTGCACCTCTATTGTTACGAAGAGGGAGAGAAACCTCTTGCGACCCACTTATCCAGACCATACATAATTTTACACATCTCTGCCATGTTCCAATCTGCACCCCAGTCCCTCCCTGGAGAGCAGTCTATTCTTTTTTTTTTGCTTTTTGCTTATCCTGGGGAATAAGTGTATGTGGAGAAGGAAGGAAGATGTCTCTGAGATCTGGAAAGGTGCTCTGCAAAACTTCAGCAGGGGACTCAACTCTAGAGGCTTCTAGAATAATATTTCCCCCCCCCCAACCACACACACTAGCTTTCTAGTCTTCATGAAGATGAAAAAACTAGAGAATAAGTTTCTGGCCTCTCTCTGGCATCATGCTCCAAGAGGTCCTTAGCCCCATCTCTACCCTCCTTTGATCTCCGCTGTGAATGCAGCATCAACAGGGTAGTCCTTGTTTGCCCGGAAAGCACCCTCCCTCCACATTCCAGCAAGAATCTCCAATATTAACCAGAGCAGGAAATCAACTCACCCTTTTTATTAGTAGTAAAGTATTTGGAGTCTGTCATTGTTGAAACTTTGTATCACACCTGCAAATATAAACAAATCCACATTTCAGCCTCTTTCTGCAACACTGTATAAGAATCATGGATCAAAAACCAAGATACAAAGTCTTAAAATTATTTGGGAAGTGAAATGATGGTCTTTTGTGGTTCATTCCAAGTGTTCAGGAGAGTGTTGCAAGAAAAGGGTCTATGTAGTCCAGCATTCTGGTTTCCACCCCAGTGGTGCACCAGATACTGTACTTCTGGGAAGCCCACCAGCAGGAGATGGGCAACAGCCCTTCCCCATTTTTGGTCACCAGTAGCCAGTATTCAGAGGTCCACTGCCTCTGCACATGGAGGTTCTAGATAACTGTCATTGATTGGCCTATCATCCTCTGTGACTTTTTCTCAGTTCCTTGTATAGCACTCTGCCCTTGTGGCCATTGCCAGCTGTTGTAGCAAAGCAACCAAATTAGGGGCTGCATCATCCAAAGGCTCTCTGACCACCACACAGGCCACTGTCCAGAAATAAATGTGCAGCACCAGCAGCAGCCTGAAAGATGCAGTTAAAGTGATGCATGAGGAAAAGAAATTGCATTACCTTTATTACTTGAGGTATGAGAAACTCTGGACTCTGATACAATTAGCCTTCCTTAATTTAACTAGAGCCTCATGGAAGGCTTTAACGATGTCCCCTCATGTCAGCAAAGAGATATTTTAATAAGGACGGTTTCCATTAAGTGACGTTCAGAGAGTGCAGAGCCCCCTCTCTTGTTGTGTGAGATTCTGGGTGTGCAAATGAGTTTTGCACACACCTTCTGATGCTGTCTGCAAGCAGTGATAAAAAACTTTGCAGAGAAGGTGCCTTCAGGGTATGTAAGGCTGCAATTCTATGCACATTCATCTAGAACAGGAGTCTCCAAACCCAGCCCGGGGTCCAGATGTGGCCCGCGGCAAGCCTCTATCCGGCCTGTGGCCAGCCTCTGATCCCTTGAGAGCCTCTGGCCCAGTTGACCAAACACAACCAGAATTGTGCTTGTGGGGTGGGGGAATGGGGGTCCATTTAAGTGTGTGCTTTATTTCTTGGGCTGTGTTCGTGCTTGGAGAAGTCCTGGACATTTGAGCCCATTCATTGATTCATTTATCTAAGTTCCATCTCTAATGTGTTTATTTAAATTTTATATTTAATTTTTTTTCCCCTGGCCCTCAACACTGTACCAGATTTCTGATGCAGCCCTTCGGCCAAAAAGTTTAGAGACCCCTGATCTAGAACAAAGGTTGCCAAGTATTTCAACACTGGGATCCACTTTTTAAAATGACGTTCTACTGGGACTCACCAAGCTTTACAAGTCTTAAAAAAGTGTTTCACTTTACCAGCTGTTCAAGCCTCTGTTTTTATCCTTTTCACTATGGGGGGGGGGGGGCAGGGAGACCACCTTCTGGAGCATTTCTTGAGCTCCACATTTATGAGTCCCATACATGGGAAAGATCCTTCTCTGAAACCTTTGAGAGCTGCTGCCAGTCAGTGTAGACAAGCTGGGCCAGATGGACTGAGGGTCTGACTCAGCAACAGGCAGCTTCTGACAGCATGATCCTGTGCGTGCTCTGTTAGCGACCAGGGTTAGCAGGCAGAACCCCGACGGAGAAGGCAACCAGAAATGCACAACAGGCACTGAAATTCAATCCTGGCAACAGTGGGAACTGTTGTCAACAAAAGCTGAGTTTTCATGGAGAGGGTCTAAACAGCACCATGTCAGACTGCAGGTGAGAACGCGCATGACCCCGCACTCTTCTACACCCCTTCCAAAAGATTCCCCTGCATGCAGAAAACATAGTGTGTCTGAAAGAAGAGTTCCACTGAGCCTTCTGCCTGGCATGCTGGTTTTCTTTATGTAGGGGTTGTTTCTTTAAAACTCACACCTCTGCACAAGCACTAGACCTGCAACTAGTGAGGCCAAGGCACAGGTTTACCGCTTCAGTGGGAAGTAGGCCAAAGAGATTCCTTCAAGCAGATTCACCATTTAAACACAAGACAGTGGAACTTCTGCCCTGGTAGAGACTGAGTATCCTCAGTGCTCAAGGCTTGGATTACCTGGGGCTGCTCTTTGTAATAGCTGAAGTTCATCTCCCCTGCTACCACTTGACCACCCCCAAGTCTACCCCCTGGGGCTTGGCCCAAAGGCCTTCTACAACCCCAAGAGATACCACTCTTGATGCTTATAACTGAAACCACACCAACCAAGGAGGGTCAGTGGTAGGGCCTTCATGTGGCAAGCAGAAGGTCCTCATTCCCCTCCCTGTTGGCAAAAGCAGTATCTTCAGGCAGGGCTGGGAAAGGGCCCTCTTTGCCAGACACTCTGGAGAGCTGCTTCCAGTCAGTACAAGACCTTCTGAGCTGGACAGAGCAGCATCAGTCCGCTTTATCCTATTTCAGTCTTCTGAATCTGCCACCTCTGCTTAGGATGGATGCTCCAACTGGATAGCCAGGCAGGGAACGAAGAACTGCACTGCACACACCCAGCTCAGAAGCAGCAGTGCTGGCAATTGACAAGCTCAGCTTCTTCAAGAGGGCAGCCTCCAGGTCTGGATTTTTCCTCAGAGTCAAGGGTGCCAAGCAGGCTGTTTCTCAGCACAGATTTCTCTCTCTCCAGCAGCAGGTCAGGTGCCTCA